>NC_056743.1:1311726577-1312036934 GCF_019279795.1 Protopterus annectens | reverse complement strand
CCAGAATGCAAAATATCTATCCCAGCAGACTGCTGGCCCCCTGACATTGCAGATGCTGAGGTAACAGCCATCATCTACAAAGCAAAACACACAGCAGCAAAGGTATGAGATGGTGTCCTGGGCTGAGGCCAACATGGACTCGAAGAAGAATGGAATGCCAGATCACACTACTGCCCAATGTCAGCCTTACCACAGGATATGTACCCAAATAGCAGTGTACAACAACAGTGGTCCTTCACAACAAAGGTGTTGCCTGAATGGATACTGCAAACTACCACCCCAGGATCCTGACAAGCTTGGTCTGCACAGCTATGGAAAGGATCAGCATGTACCGCAGACATAAAGCTATCAGGGACCTACTGACACCGGACCCTACCCAGTGTGGCTGTCATAAGTGCAGATCCTGCCCCTAAACATGTTTGACCCATTTGAAACAGTCATTAAGGTCATTGATGAGGGCAATGTGGTCCACACAGCGTAGCTGGACCGTGCAAATGCTTCCAGACAATAGCCTATGTGTTCAGTATGGATATGTTCACCAGCTTAAATATAAACCCCTATGTCAGTAGAGGGGGTTGCAAACCAGACCAAGGACAGAACTGACATGGGCAGACATGCTGCATCCATGTCAGACTACAAACCAGATATAAGTGGCATCCCACAAGGCTTGGTCCTGGGACCTCCCCCGTTCCGTATATATGTCCCATAGGTACAGGCCAACATGGAAGGACTGTGACTAAACATGTGTGCAGAGGAGTACAAACTGCCCACCATATCTGACCCCCAGCTGACGCAAGCAACTCACAAAAGGGCCACATAGAAACAGACAACTAGTGCCATAGCCATGTTAGCAAGCTAATTGCAGAAATGTGTATAGACAACCACCATGGATATACAGTAACTGCACACCAATTACCACACAGGTGTTAACCCATTACATATCTACCATGTAATGAGAGACCTGGGGACACAAGGTGATAGATATCCTGCATTGGACAAACATGTGGCTGTAGTGTTCACAGAAACATACCATATACAAACCCAATCATGATGGTTGTCAGATCCAGATAAGGGGAGGTCACTGTGGCTCTGCAGTCATCCTTCATCAGCATCACAATTGACTACAATAGCCCCTGTGGGATGTATCTCAGCAGACACCTCCATCAACTGTAAAGTCCACAACAATACCTCACCAGGAGTAGCAAAGAGCATGAACAGATGCCATGTGTTGCCTGATTAAACAAACTGCAGCTCCACACACTGCCATACTGCCCACCCAGAGGCAAGCTGTGCCTGATGTATGAAGCCATGTCCAAGCTGGAATCAATGAACATGCTGCACCTTGTACAATCTGAATGGCAGTGAGCTATGCACATGAGAGATCTGAACCCCAGCACTGACATACATAGGACAAGCTGTACTGAATGATCCATAACACAGAAGCCACCCCCACTCTTGAGTAAACTCCCAGTACAGGTTAGCCAGAGAGTCACCCATCGACACCCCTCAAGAGGAATCTTGATGAGTGGATGGGAGATGGTAGGTTTACCCTGGGTATCACTGTTATGTCACAGGTAGACGGAGGCACAGTATACTAACCATGACATATGTCATGGCAAACTCCAGTTACAATGTGTGTCGAAGGACAAACACACTCTCTGACTAGCATCAGAAATGGTCTAGGGCACATCACTAGTGTTTGCCAATGTCCACCTATGTTGTGGAATACACTACCTATGTTGGACAAGCCTGGTGTAGGTAGTCCATATCTGAACATAATGCAACATGGTCATATGATCACAACTGGCCCCTACACAGTCTGTTGTGCTCACTATGAAGATGTCAAGCAGTGATAGGACTAAAGACCAGGATACTGTCCACCACAGTGAAAGTACTGAACCAGTACACCATACGGTACTACAGTGTTAAGTCATTATGAAAGGAAGTTGACAACTGTATGCAAAGTATCCCATGCAATCCCTGCAGGCACAGTATAATCCCTGTTGTGGTCAGACATGAAGCAGTTGGCCAGTAAGTACACAACATGACACCCAACACACAACCATAAACGTGAGATATTGTTGAAGTTCACACTCACCCAAATATGTGGTGGACTGCAGAGTTCAACATATGGAAAGCTCACACTGGGCATGCTCATACACTTTGATAAATGAAGCATATGTCAGACAACATGCCATGGAAAGGCTGAACTGGGCATGCTCACACACTTAGGCCATATCTCCGTTTAGCAGTTGGCCACACATATCTGGTATTTGTACGTGTCATTCCAGGAACCAACCACAACACAGCAATCTGCTCAGTGCACACAGTAAATGACTACAGAGACATAAGTGATATAGTGGATCGCCCTCATATTCAAACATCTTCCACAGATACACAAGTTGTTCATAGGAACAGGGAATGCTATGGCAATAAAGACCTGCAAACAGTCTAACAGCAACAAATATTGTGCATCTGACAATTAAACATATGGGTGCAGAGGTCAATACTAGGCTGTTTGCCCTAGGGAATGACAGCTTAGCCAGAGTGTGCTTGGCATCTGCATCCCCAGTACAATAGGCTACTGTGCCACTGTAAAGTAGGTCACATAAGTCAACGTGTGAGGCTAGTGTGCTGTGCCTCTGTCAAGAAGGGACAGAGTGGAGATCCCAGGGTATGAATGTGCTAAGCCACATCCATGTTGTTGGTGTGTGCTGGAAGAGGGTTGCTGAGGACCTCTAACAGTAAGTGGGCATCAATAACAGACTGAGGGGAGCCCTATCTGCATTGTCTGGACAATTCCACTGTCAACACTGTGTTGTGATGATTATGTGGGATTGAAGTGTCATGCTGGTACTGTTCAGAGATGTCCTCCCTCTGTGGGCTACAGCTCTGCAATGTATTAGCTCACTCTGTCTGTTGGACGGCTCATATATGGCTGGTATACACCTGACAGGTGTCCTGTTGTGGAGCAGTCATGGGTATATGTGGGATAGCATGATCAATGCAAACCTTACACATGCTCATAGAATGCAATTGTCAAGGATTATGCAGAGTGGCCAGTATTGTCCCCCAGCATGGGTCCTTTAAAGTCGTCCACCCAGGTCTTCACAAGTGTAGAGTCTGCTTGTGCTAAATACAGTTTGTTTGCAGTGACAACCTTGCCTGGGGTGGGGATGGGATATGGATGTCCAGGCAAAGGTGGGTATGGTCAGATATCAACAATGGTGGTCTACCTCTGGTGTGGAAAAGTGAGTACCCATGTTACAGATGGACAGGTGCAATATGTATTCCCCCATGTGGCTGTGGTGAGTGGTTCTGCCATAGCACATGGACCCACAAATTGTAGTGGCTGTAGGGTAATGTTGTAGAGGCCTGAGTAGTTCCCACACACAATATGCCTGTACCTGATGTTAACAACTGGAATGGTGTATGTGAACACCTGCATATCCCGGCACTGTTCCCAGGGAAGCAAAGTGTGTGTCCTGGATGTGGGAGTGGTGTTCTGGACTGGTTGTGTTGTGTGTTACAGGTCCTGTGGTCACGAAGCATGGTATAGAACATAATCTGCCAGTGCGATGTGCATATCTGACCCTGAAGTAGGTGGCTGCAAATGCATATATATGCTATCCCCCACCTGGCAGGTAGTACTAGATGTACATACCTCTGTAGAAATAAAGATGTCAGTACCCTATAAATACTGCAGGTGCAGAACAGATGCCCAGTAATTCGAATAGCGTGCTCTGCTAATGCATCTCCCTCAAGTGCCATAATATAGATAAGTAGGAGTTTGAACCATGCAAATGCTCAGTGTGTGTGTGTGTGTGTGTGAGTGAGCGGGGTTGTTGTGTGTGTAAGTCTGTGTGAGGGAAGTGTCCCTTTTGGCAACTGGGAAAACACTGTACAGGATGCACATTCCCCTTTCTAAGCACTGATGATGTCAGCACCCTATAAGTGCAGCAGGAGAAGGGGAACTTCCCAGTAATGTGACTAACACACTCCGCTAATGTGTCTGTCACGAGTGTCATAACATAGTTAGGTAGGGATTTGAATCCTGCAACTGCCCAGTGTGTGTGCAAGTCTGTGTGAGAAAAATGTCCCTTTTGGCAACTGGGAAAACACTCTACAGGATGCACATTCTCCTATCTAAGCACTGATGATGTCAGCACCCTATAAGTACAGCTGGAGAAGGGAAACCTCCCAGTAATCTGAATAGCGTATTCTGCTAATGCGTCTTTCTCAAGTGTGATAACATAGTTAGGTAGGGGTTTGAAACCTGCAAGTGTGTGTGTTTGGATGAGGGGAGTTTGTGTGTGTGCAATTCTGTATGAAAGACATGTGCTTTTTGGCAATCAGGAGAACACACTACATGATGCACATTACCCTTTCCAAACACTGATGATGTCAGCACCCTATAAGTACAGCTGGAGAAGGGAAACCTCCCAGTAATCCGAGTAGCGCACTCCGCTAATGCATCTCTCTTAAATGTCATAACGTAGTTAGGTATGGGTTTGAAACCTGCAAGTGTGTGTGTTTGGATGAGGGGAGTTTGTGTGTGTGCATTTCTGTATGAAAGACATGTGCTTTTTGGCAATCAGGAGAACACACTACATGATGCACATTATCCTTTCCAAACACTGATGATGTCAGCACCCTATAAGTACAGCTGGAGAAGGGAAACTTCCCAGTAATCCAAATAACGCAGTCTGCTAATGCGTCTCTCTCTCTCAAATGTCATAACATAATTAGGTAGGGGTTTGAAACCTGCAAATGGCAAGTGTGTGTGTTTGAATGAGGGGAGTTTGTGCGTGTCCAATTCTTTATGAAAGACATGTGCTTTTTGGCAATCAGGAGATCACACTACATGATGCGCATTACCCTTTCCAAACACTGATGATGTCAGCACCCTATAAGTACAGCCGGAGAAGAGGAACTTCCTAGTAATCCGAATAGTGCACTTCGCTAATGTCTCTCTCTCACGTGTCGTGACATAGTTAGATAGGGGTATGAATCCTGCAAGTGTGTGTGTGTGGGGGGGGGGTAGTAGGGTGTGTGTAATTGCAAGTGTGAGAGAGCAGATCCTTTTGGCAAATACTACACTACACCAGATGCTGCATATTCCCCCAGTAAACACAGGGGATGTCACCACACTATCAGTACAGCCAAACAGGGCTACTTGCCCATTAATGCCAATAGTGCGCTCTGCTACTGGGTCTATTACCACTGTCAGAGCACAGATAGGTATGTTTTGGAAACCCACAACTGCCACGTGTGGTTGTGTCACACAATATGAGCATGTGTGGGTTGTTCATAACAATGCATGCCATTGCCTAAACCAGCACTGGCAATGCACACATGATGTATGTGTGTGACACATACACATATATACCTGTGACCTTCAGTAGTTACCATGTCTGACACATGCCTCAAGTGGATAAATGGTATTCGCAATGCATAACAATATGACTGTGTCTTACTGTGCAGGGGCCGCACACAGTATGTGTCTATACAGTGTGGGTTGTATATGGTATAATACCTACAGCAGGGGATACACATCTGGTCTGGGCCGTATAGTCTATATGTAGTCGATGAACAGGTGCTGCATGTTCCCACCTGTTGTGGGAGTGGTAACATGTTGTTCCACTGCAATTCAGTGACTACATGCTGGGAACCTTTCAGTTAGTGTGTTGCAGCTACAGTAATGCTCACGCACAATGTTTGGCTGGATGCAGTCCAGCCATATAAAGACATTTCTTGAGACTGTCATATTGCCAGTGTTGTTAGGGAGGATAGGTGGGTTTCCTGTGTATGGAAGGGTTGTGTGTGCCAGGCTATGAACCAGAAGGCAGTCCAACACACTGTTAGCTGCTCATGGATAGGCCCTGATGCTTTGTGCTGTGCCAACAACCTGGAGGTGTGTGTATCTGTGGTGCCTTGGGATACCACTCCCCTGTCCATGTGTGTTACATGTGTAGGGGATGACAGGCATGGTATGAGATATAACCTGACAGTGATGGGTTGCACCTGTGAGCCGTGAATCAGGAATCTGGTACTGCACAGATATTGCAGTTCACCGTGCTGAGGACAGTGTCCAGTGCATGCATCTTGCGGTGTACACTGCTGGTGTTGTGTAGCATCACTGTTAGTGTCCTATCCTGTGTGATACCCGCGGAGGTGGCTATGTAATCTGTGTCCTGCAGCAAAAGGCACTATGTGTGTAT
Source organism: Protopterus annectens (assembly GCF_019279795.1). Lineage (NCBI taxonomy): Eukaryota > Metazoa > Chordata > Ceratodontiformes > Protopteridae > Protopterus > Protopterus annectens. Next base: position 1,312,030,713 of record NC_056743.1, on the reverse strand, counting down.
CAAGGTGCTTCGCCAATATACAATGGCCCATGGGTGTCACGTGCAAGCTGCCCCTCGCAAATCATTGTGGCTTCCCTAGCATGTAAGCACATGTTGACAGCCATTGGATACCCTATGAATGACATTGGAGTTGAGCAGAATGTAGACATAGAACACCCTTCCTACGTATTGTGGTAGCATACCTGGTGAGGGTATGATGCCAACCAAGATCAGGCTCATACTGGCCCATGCCACATGCTGAGAGATCCCTTCTATGTTCCCTATCATGTAGTCCAGGGAGGTATGTCTCAGGTCATCCATAGTGGCATGGTCAATGACTGAGTCATATGTGTCCATGCCTCTGACTGACCTGTATGCATGTGTTTTGTGGTGGACCATAGTGCCACACAGGCATATTACTGTGACCTTCACCATGTACAGCCTGTTGAGTGGGACCCCACTGCAGCGGCCAAGAGAGGTACCTGACACATCTGTAGCAGGTGTGTTGTGTAGCTCTACAGGCTGTGAGTGTGTGGCACACGGGATGTGTGTGCCATGTGTGGCATGTGCTCTGTTCTGACGTAACGTATGCCTGTGTGCCAGCTGTGGAGGTGTGTGATGCTCAGGCAGGATGCTATTCTGAGTCTCCAAGTATGCCCCAGTGTGTTCAGATTGCTGTCAGTGTGGGTCTATGTCAGACTGGTATTGCAGTCAATGTAGTATATCATGCCACCTGACAGGGTATGTCAGTACTGGGTTCAGAGTGCTCAGTCCCCAGATTGGCTATGTGGTGGCATCCCACACATGTGTTGTACGTTCCTGGCCAGGGGAGAGGGCTGACTGCATACATGTGGCAGCTGTGACATTGCCACATGACCCACATAAACCACAACTGGACCATAGAGGTGATTCACAGGTTACCTTTGCACATGCTACCATAGTAGTGTGATTGCCATGGTGATTACCAACACATAGGGCCAATGGGGAACAACATACTGAAGGTGTGTATGTGTGGGTGTACTGCTACTGATTTCATAGCACTGGCATATATGACTGCACACGTGGCTAAATGCCAGGTAAGTCATGTGCAATGTGTCACAGGCAACGTACTTGCGAACAGGACAGACAGTGACGTTCTGTCATGTGGAAACTTGACATAATAGTACGCTATGCAGATGTCACTAGGAGTCCACAGAAGCTCTGTAACTCTGCATTGCAGGTGGAAGCAGTGTTCCAGGGAACCCCAAGCGAACATGCATGCAAACAAAGCTACAGTAAGCAGGGCTGGAAGTAGTCCATTGTACAACAAAGAAGGGGTAACACTTACAGTAGGTAACAGTGCAAATATGTAGGCACTATCAACATGTACCCAGGAATGCACAGCTCAGATGTCCATGGTAGAACTGATATTATGTCATAGTTAATTGTGATTTGTATAACATTGGTACTGCACACATATCAACATTCGCAAACATCCACATTGCATAGTTGTTGTGGGCAACTTGCCACCATTACTGTACATGTCCATCATTGCGTATCACTACTTGCATTAGCTTCTCCCCTGTGCTACCTATGTATGTGGCTATCTGTTGACATCCTTACCACTGGTATGCAATAATGTGCAGCTGTTACACTATGGTACTTACTATGGGTGTAGATAACAATTCAGGACAGTCATACAGTTACTGCATCAGGCATGCTGGGATATACACACAGTCATATCAGCACACTGTACTGTTACCAAGATGATACTAGTAATACACTTCTATGTAGTCACCCTGTGCATCAGCAATATGTTTACCTGTTCCTGCACTGATGTTGGAGATTGCAGGAGGTGGCTCAGTTTCATCATATGCACAGGGTGTGAATTAGGTATGCCTGAGTCTGCCACTGATACCACCAATTGACATGTGTGTGTATGTGTGTTGGTGAGGGACAGCAGTACAGGGTGGGGCACTGTTGGTGCAGTGTGTGCATGTATGTGGTAGCCCTAGGTGTTAACATTTCGCATGTGTGTATGCATGCACACAGTTCCACCTCATGGCTGCCATATACTGGAGTTTGCGGACAGCCACAGACTGCACCTGGCAGGTCATACAGATCAGTGTCTGTGGGCATGGACACGGTACCTGTGCCTGGCAGGGGTGCTACGGACCATATCCGGTACTAAGCCAGACTGGGTACTGTTATCAGAAGTGGGAGTGTGTTGACTGGACAGAGGTCCCTGTTGGGACTGTCCAGAGCCATGTGCACATGGTCTCCTGGGGCGTTCTGATGACAGCCCAGACCCAGCATTGCTGGGGCTGCTGCTGGCACTATGGGGGCATCCGCAGGCCTGTTGTCATCCGCTCCGACTGCCAGCTGCTGCTGTTGCTGGCATACGGCCACGTCGATGCCGCAACCGTCCACCATTGCCCTGGCTCATGGACATGTGGTTTTGGAACTGCTGTAATATGTCCCCACAACGTCTGTCTATGACATCAGTGAAATTACGGATAGCATCCGCGATGTCATGCATACTGTCAGTCATGGCTGTGCGACATGCTCTCAGCTTCCTCAGACCCTGTCTGGTGTACCTTTCCATATGCGACTGTGCCTGCATGACAGCCCAAAACATAGCTGAGGTTGACAGACCTCTTTGGGCATGTCTGCCAGAGGCAGTACGCCCACAGATGCTCCCACGAGAACCCATGGGCAACTGCCTGTGTGGTACCATCGCAGGACCCTGCCCATGGCTGCTGTTTGGGGAAGCATGTGCCACAGATACCACATTACCCTGGTCTATGCCCACTGTATCCTGTCCATCACCTATTGACAATGGTGACATAGGATGTACTGGCAGGATGACTGTGCGCAATGATGGGGTTGACAGCTGTGTACTGTCAATTGGCTGACCAATGACGGACGCTGACACACCTTCCTGTGCCATTACACAGACGTCATCATTATCAGTACCTGTGGTACCAGATTCAGGTTCCCTGCTGCAGGACACCAGAGCAGCACCAGAACCTGTGGGAGGAAGACAGGAAACACAGTTTACAATGTTTACACAATGTTACCAGTGATGCACTAATGCACACATGCACACATGCACACGTGGACACATGCACACATGCACACGTGCACATGTGGACACAGGCACACTTGCACACATGCACACGTGGACACAGGCACACATGCACACATGCACACGTGGACACAGGCACACATGCACACATGCACACATGCACACGTGGACACAGGCACACATGCCCACATGCACACCCCGCAGTATACACACAGAGCACTGCTGAGTTACACTAGTATTACTAGCACTATCAGGACTATTATAGGTATTGTTAAAACACACTCACCAGCATGGATGGGCCGCCTTGCTGTAACACCGGAGGGACCTGCAGAAATGAGGAGATTAATGTCAGTGGGCACAACTGTGCCATTGATACTGCATATGATACAGTGCAGTAGTACACCAGTTGCCTTTCACATGTCAGCGGCTGATATTGGCAATATCACACCTGCACAATTACATACTATGTTGACAGCTACATACCACGGACACACCTTACACATGCATAAACTAACAGTGTACAGAACAGTCAAGTGTACATATGGCATATTACCTGCATGCTCCATGTCGTGTTGCTGTGTGGATCCAGCCTCCATCATGATGCAGGTGTGTTGCTGTTGATGTTCGGGGGCTGGAGCCACAACACATAGGAGTAGCCGCTCCAGTCTGGTGAGGGAGGATGTGTGGCCACCCCACCTCCTGTGGCGACCTGTTGCCTGTGGATATCCGACGCACGCTGATGGACATTTCTGATTAAATCACTGCAGTAATGTCGTACCTGCTCATATGTCCTATTATGCGTGCCAATGTCATTTACCCTACGGACAAGGTCTTGCCACAGTGCAGCCCTCTCCTGCTGATTCTGGCTGGTGCGGGAAAACAGTATGTCATAATCCCCCACCAGGCTCTGGTGTATCTCTTCATCTTCTGCAGCAGAGTAGGCAGGATTTCGCTGACGCTCCATGTCCCTGGAAGAGAACACAAACAGGATATCAGCAGACTATGTCAGCAATATATGGCACACATACTATACATGATACTCAACTGTAGTGATATACTACTACTCCCATATGTAGCATGTGTGTGTCTCTTGGTGGATGCACAAGTACATGGCCAGATATCAGTGCTTAGCCAACACCTGTGCAACAATACCTGCCACATTCCATACAACATAGTAGCATGCCCCATTGGTCAGCACACTGAGACAGGTCCAATGCACAACCTTACTCTGGGGGTTCATACCAAGGTACTGTATGTGGAACGCCATCCACTAGTGTGATCTGGACACAAATTACTCGACCTGGATATACATATCCCACCACCACCACCACCAGCACAGTAGACTACTTTGATATATATGTGATTAGACAGATATTCACTTGTTAGGACTGACATGGTATCCATGTAGCCCACTGGGCCAGTGGACGCCACAACCCACACTGCTGACCCCTTTGCGAATGCTTCCCATGGACATCCCAAAGAATGCATGGAACATGCACACACATTTCTAACCCAGACCGTATGCACGAAGGTTAGGCATCCTGTCTGGTGGACCCCAGCCAAAGGCAGATTGTATAATGATAGAAGGAGGCTACTGCAGGACAGAGCAGATTCACATAAAGGGAAGGCATCTGTGGTCAGCACTGGTAATAAGCTACGGTCTCTCATAACAACATCCACGGCCTACTCTGGGAGGGCAATGGCCACAAACACTATAGATAACCACAAGGCCTTCTTCAGTTATGTTACACATATGGACCAAACACATCAGATATGCTCTGAGTTGCTACACACCTTCTTAACATTCACCGAACACACAGATATTGGCAACATTCTGGCAGACAGGTTCAGTGCACGTATCCCCCCTCCTTTTCCCCCACACTTAGAAATACTTATCACAGCTGAATGTAACCTCCCTATCATCTCAGATGTCCAGGTGAGGGCCGCCCTCAGCAAAGCAGAACACACAGCATCAATGTGACCTGATGGTATTCCTGGATGTGTGCTACCTGAACTCCAAGAGGACATACAACTGCATATAAGACTGATATTTAACCTTGGCTGTACTACGGGATATGTACCTGAACACTGGCATACAGCAACAGTGGTCCCACTCCACTAAGGAGGCACCTCTACTGACCCTGGGAACTACAACCCTATAAGCTTAACCAGCCTGGTCTGCAAAGCTATGGAATGATTCAATATGGGACGCATATACAGCGATATTGGGCACCTGCAGACACTTGTTCCCAGCCAGTTTGCCTTTGTGATGGGCTGATCCTGCCTTTTGAACCTGGTTGACCTTTCAAAACAGTCACTACAGCCATTGATGAGGGCAATGCAGTCCATACAGCCTACCTGGACTTGCCTAAAGCCTTCAACAGAGTACTCCACTCAGGCATCATAGACAAGCTCATTAGCTTACATGTTACTACATATGTCACATGATGGGTTGCACACTGGTTGACATACAGAATCCATAATATCAGTATTGCAGGAGCCATGTCAGACTCAATGACAGTCACATGTGGTATCCCACAGGCCTCTGTCCTAGGACCCCTCTTGTTTGGCATTTACTTCTCAGATGTGAAAGCAAACATGTGTGGGTTGTGGATGACAAAGTTCCCAGATGACTGCAAACTAAGCGCCATAGCCGTTACACCAGCTGACACACACATCCTACAGACAGGCCTCACTGAAACGGACAACTGGTGCCAGGATCATGGCCTAACACTGAATGACATGTAATGTATAGTCATCCCCTTTGGGTGGAACTACATGCACACAACATATCACATGGACATACCTATAAATACAGACCTATGACACATATGGAGGGTTCACAGTATGTTGACTATTAACTTGTTACTTTACTTTACCTGTGTTTGTCGCAGCTGGTTGCATTACCGTTACTACAGCTTCCTGCTGCTGCTAGCCCAGCTTAGTACTGACACTGCTGACAGCTTCAACTTAGTTAGTGTACCGTGTGTTATTGTTTGTGTTCTTATTTTCCTTTTTCTCTCTCTCTCTCTCTCTCTCTCTCTCTCTCTCTTTGTCTGCCTCCAGACAGTGCAACAAAAGTATTGCATGTGTGGTGTGTGAGTACAGGATGCTTTTGTAAGTATCTGCATAAGTCCATGTGATGGCCTCTGCACCAATTGTAAGCCAGCATTTGCTAATTGCATGCAGCCAGTTGTGTACTGATTCCAGTTCTCACTGTGATTTCAGGACAGTGCTATAAAAGGGTATGTGAGATAGGCATTGCCCTTTCAGATTGTAAGGGCGGGGACCATGCTGGTATGCTGTGGACACTGTTCTGTGAGTGTAAAGGTTAGTATCTCTCTCATGATTCAGGCTGTGTTGTAGATTCACATTTCTCCATTCCTCTCTCCTGTTTCCTGTAGTAAGTGTGTATGCACACTGACACCTACAACTATATATGTAAATATACATACATTTATATATGTACATTAACTGACATTATTACCTACTAGCTACCAACTAGCATGGCTGTTTCTGTTCACACACTACTATTATGGAAATCCACTAGATTTGACAGTAAGTATACATGACATGCTTTGTGTACTACACATCCTATATTCCCTTTACATTCATTCCTACTATTACATGATATATTTATTTTAGCACAATGTTATTGTATAAATGTCATGGCTTAGTAGTAGGTCATGCAGACTACTGTTTCCAAGGTCCTGGGTTCGGCAATGACAGTGGGATTTTATTTTGCTTTTGAACTGACTACAGGACCTGTCAATCAGAGTGACTAAGGCACTTTTAAGCAGTTGTAACCGGGTTAGCGCTGGTTTGCGTGGAGCTCCCACATGCACACTGGCGTTCAGCTCCGTGCATACCCGCTTACAACCGCTTAACAGTGCTTACTCTGGCGCACACCCGCGCTATTTTCTTTGAAAGAAATGAAAATGGGGAGACAGGAAAGTGGTGAAAAAGGGGTCACAAAGAGGGTAAGACAGTAGGGAAACAAGCTTGGGTTTTGCAGGAGGGATGTAGGTAAGGCCCATAGCTGCCCATTTCTTCATCAGCAACAGCTGTGCATATGTATGTAATTTGGTGTTACATTTGAAACCTTCCACCCCTGAGAGAGGTGTCAGGACAACAATAATACTTGTTGTACAGCCAATTGTAATTAATAGTTTCCATGTCCAGCAGACATGTGTGCAGAATGGGCAGCTATGTATGGGGCGTAATTTTTTTGTGGGTACAGAGTGCCCTTTTTTTTTTTTCAGGTGAGAGTGGTATGTCAGGTGAAGGAAGTCGGTATAGCTGGGGAGGTAGGTTGGGTAGGTCAACAGACAAGACAAACAAGACGCATACAGGGGCGGTGTATGACACATGTGGGGGGGGGTTACACAATTGACGGGGATGGATGTTTGGCTATCCAGAGCCCATGAGCCCACAGATGGCAACAGTGAAACTGATATCCCCACCCATGGGCAGTTGCCACTGTTCCTTCACTGCCCAGGACGGGGCTGTGTAGGCCGGGCAACAGACATGCCTGTAAGTTGTGCCAGCTGTGCCTCAAGCTGGCGTAGGGGCCCAAGGACAGAGTCCCGGATCTCCCTACGCACCACAGTCCGGATGCTATGGAGGGTGAGTGGTGGTTCTCCTCCAGCCACACTTGCAGAGGCGGGATGGGCCCCATCCCCTGCAGTTCTTCCACCTGCAGGTGGCACAGGGCCACCGGAGGAGGGTCCAGACTAGGCACTAGTGCCAGGTGCACTCGCCAGCTGAGGTGGGAGAGGTGGGTCCGCTGGAACCCGCCTTCCCTGTCATCCTATGTTTTGCATTATGTCATGACAGTTTGAGTTAGTAACATACAATACCATTCGCAATTAGTTGTAACAGCATGCATTAGTATTCTCATTAACCAAACACCCAGATATTCACACCATTGAACAGCGAGCATAACACATGCATAATTTGAACAACAATACACAGTCCAACAACATGCAGGGTTGATTGATGGCAACAGGCCATCAGGTTTGGATGTATGAACAGGGCAGATGCATCAACGTACATGCAAATATTTATGACCCAACAGGACAAATGTCCAGGGGTGTTAATTGTGATTGCACATACCAATTTCACGTGGAATGGATTATATGTGGTTATAGGGTGGGGTGAAGAAAAGATTATTAACACCTTTGAATACCAATACATATGCTGTACATTTCTAATAGCTGCAGATATACACACACTACTGTTCTAACTACAGTTTCCTATATGATAACTACTTCAATTTGGTGATAGGACTGTTACTGCTACATCAATATACATTTTATTGTTATTCATACACGTTCATATCTGGCTTTGTTCAGCTACATCATCCTGCTATATTTGCTTTATATAGCTATAGACAACTGTGGATGTTTGGTATTTCAGACAATCATACTATCTGCATATTGCAGACTGAGAGCAACATATCCAGATTTTGGGATACACATTCCAGCTGCAGCAACACTTTGAACACATTTCGCCGTTTGGTTCTGCTTGTCACATTCATTTCATTCTGTACTGACTGCAGTATACTTTATTCAGGGGTTATTACTACTTTATTGGTGGATTCATAACTCTTTCTTACACTCTCTCACTTGTTTTCATTTTACTATTCAGGATGGTACTTACTTCTATGTTTTATTGACATGTTTTACCTGTAGTTATTACAATCCTTTCCAGCAGTCTCACTTCTGTCATGTTTCAGTATTTCAACAGGGATATATTTCACACATGTGATTTGCTCATCTTCTGTATCTGTACTTTTCAGCCTGCTGCAGGTTGTATACTATTATATTACAGGTGGGGCATCTTTATTTCAGACATTTTCGTTTTTCTGTTTGGATTACAGACTGCAACACACTTTTGTAATCAAGCAATACTTGCAAACACTCTTACACTGTTACTTGCACATTTTATTACTTAGTGACTACACTGCACTCCTTTGCTAACTGTCATACTTTTATATTTCTTTACAGTTACTGGGAGAGGATTACGGACCTGCCTGGTGGCGCAGCTGCACCAGCCTATCACCATAGGCTCTGCGGTTCACAGAACGGACACCTGCAGCTGTAATATAAATGAAGTAATATTGGAATACACATCTCCATAATATCAGCTAGTTTAATTTCTTACATACATAATTAAATGTAACTTACTCAGTAGTGGGGCGTTGGGCATTTGCCGGGCCTCCTGGATCCAAAGGTTCAATTGGTCCTGCTTTTGTCTCTTCAGGTCCGCATGGTGGTGACGGACCTGCTCACCAGTCCTTGGAATCCCTGTGGCACTGGTGAGATCATGAGCCAACCGGACCCACGCCTCAGCCCTATATGCTCCCCACAGGACCTGGCCCTGCATGAGTTGGGCCTCATGATTATGGACTAGGAGCCAGGCCATATATCTGGACTCCTCAACGCCCCACCTCTGTGCTCGAAAGCAACTACCCTCACCTACTCCTGACATTCTGGCTGCAAGTTAGTTCTACAATCGTTTATGCTGTGTATTCCCGCCTATGGGGCTTATATATGCCGTTTTTCCCGCACTTATCTGTGATTGGCCATTTTGGAATTGTATCAGCTTCACAAAACCTGCTTTGTCATGCTCCACTTTCTATTCATTCCTATATATTTGCTATTACTGCATTTCTAAGTACAGCTGTCATGGCTTAGTGGTTCAGTACCTTGACTATGGTGCATGGTATCCTGGGCTCAAACCTGGCCACTGCTTTTTATATTTTATGACTGTCTAGACAGGCTAGGGGGTGTGTCTGTGTAAAGGCAGTTTTGTTACAGCTTGCTCAACGTTGCTCGTCGGTTAGCTTGTTGGTGCGGTGCACAGCTCCACGCAAACGGGTTACGCTGGTTTACGCTTCATTTGGCTGTCAGCATGCATATTACGCTCAGCTCAGCTAGGGGCACACAGTTTCAGCATGTTAAACCACTGCTCACTTTCGGGCACTCATTTTACATCTGTTAAACCACTGCTTACCTATGGGCAGATGCACTCACCTTGTTAAACTGTCGCTCAGCTATATGCACATCTGGCATTTTTTATTATTTTGTTATCTCACATTTCTTCAAAATAAATGGCCTATTTCATTACATTTTACATAGAATATAATTTTATATGTGTACATATATGTCAGGGACTTGTTTCGTGCTTATTTCACTAAAAATAAAAATTGATGTTGTGGGGGCTCGAACCATGACTGCCTGCTCTTCAGCCAACGTCACTACCGCTACACTGTTGCTTTTTGGCTTACTTTGCATAGTTAGTTCTTATATGCTTTTCCACTTACTGCTAACTGTGGCTGAGCTACGGGCACACCTGCGCAAACGAGCGCACTCACGGGCAAACATCTTTACAATTTTAAAAAAATATATAACATGTTCATTTATATATTTTATGTTCATAGTCTGTGGGGGCATGTGTTGTGTTGTGTTTATCACATTTACATGGACTCTGTCGTGGGTGTTTACTTTGGGCACTTTTACTCTTCTGGGGGCGTGTCCGCTTGCAGGGCTTGGCCTACGGACACGCCCCCTACTGTCTTCCACGGACCATGTTAGCCTTAGGTGTGATTCAGCATGCCCTCATGCATATGCATAACATGCTGATGTCACACCGTTTAACTGCAGCCTCCGTGTAAGCCTTGTATCTCTTACACGGAGGCTTCGTGAATCCTGCCCAGTATGTTAGATCTCAACTTCTTTTACAAGAAAATATATAAAAAAATGAAAGTGGACATATTTTCCAGTCAAAAATCTACTTGGAAAAAATCACAATTCATCTGAAGAGAATTCCATCATGAATCACACTAAGACAGGCAGTCAGGATTCCAGTATGAAAAGAGACTTACAAACTCTAATATCCAACACTCAGGACTTAACTTCAAAAATTGACAAAATTGACTCAGAAATAGACAACTTTAAAGAAAAAGCCACTGAACAAATGGAACTACTACATGATGATTTGAAGCTACAGAAAATCCAAATGTCTAGTATAGAGGAATCCTTAAATGACACGGATGGCAGAATTCTGGAGAATAAAAACAATACTGAACTTTTACTTAAACAAAATACTATGTTACAAAGCAAGTTGGATAATCTTGAAAACAGATCCCGTCGAAACAATCTAAGGATTTTTGGTCTCCCTGAAAACATAGAGGGCAATAACATGGCAAATTTCCTTAACACCTGGATACCTAAATTACTTGACTTACCAGAAGCTTTGTCTTTTGGAATAGAAAGAGCACATCGAGCACTAACTGCAGTAAACAGCACTAACAGAAAGCAACCCAGATCAGTTATTGTAAAATTCCTGTCTTCATCAGATAAAGAATTAGTATTAAAAACTGCTTGGTCTAAGTCTTCTCTAAAATACAGTGACTCAATAATTCGTTTTGATAATGAGTACTCAACACAGGTTATTACCAAGTGAAAAGTATTCTTACCATTGATTAAAGAACTGAAGAAAATACAAATAAAGATTCACCTTTTGTTTCCTGCAAAGTTGAAGATCTTCCTTCCAGAGGGTCCCAAGATGTTTGATGATCTGGATTCTGCACTGACCTTTGTTAAAAATCGTAAAATATTGGAAAAATTAGAAGAAATGGAATTGGCTAATTCATCTCTTAAAAGAATGGCATCTAATTCCACATGGAAAACGAAAAACAAAAGAGACTGAAAAGTAAATGAACATAAAATATACTTTTCTAATACAATGTCTTGTTGTTTTGGACTTTAAACTGTTAGCAAATCTCTACAGTTATGAGCTATTAACAAGGTAAGCCTATCTTTCCATTTGTTATGTTAAGCATTCATAAGGTTTAAATCTATATAAAAATTTTAAATTAATCATTATAATACTGCATATAACTTATCTTTCTTACGAATATACATTATTACTCATCTGCTATTAGCAGACAATATTACCCCTATAAAATAAATCAAAATAGTATGGCATTTTCCCAAACTATAGTAATAATTTAGATATTATAGTTCTTTAATATATGATTTTAACTTGATATAGCCAGAATACAGTAAACTATTTATATAACAGCTTTTATAAGACACCTCTAATATATTAATAACAGCAAGGCAAAACCTGTTATATCTAATTAAGTAATCTCCTATGTATAGTGTCTTTTACAGATATAAATCCAAGATAGAACATATATTATGGCTTTTAATGGACAAACGCCTATTTGGGAAGTGCTGTCTGTGTGTGTTTTTTTTTTTTTTTTTGGTCTATGGATTCAAAAAGAAATGTAATAACTATGATTCCGACGTGTGTTGATAATCTTTAACATTACTTCAAATGTTTTGGTTATGTTGTTTTCTGAAAAGGACATACATGGTTTTTACTGTGAATTTACTTGGTTGGGGCCCACGAGGCTCATAACTATTATTTTTTCCTGTAAAGAGAAGGGGAAAGAAAGAAAAAAGGGCTCATTAACATACTATAGCTGATTTTCCGACGGATTATATCTAAGATACTATTTTACTCAATAATTACCTCGCGACAATCATCCGTGAGCTTCAGCTGTTCCCCAGACCCTGTAGCCAGCTAAGAAATCTTATCCATATAATTTTTTCACATTTTCAGATATGCGAAGCACCCAGATGACATCAGCGCTAATGGACAAGCGCATACAGGAAGTGGAAAGCTCAGCGGAGGCCGAGAAGTGACTGTAATAATTTATTTTAAATAATATCAAGCACAACAACTGAAAGTATTGCATTAAAGGTCTCTTGTAATTTAAAAATAAATGTTAATGAAGGAGCAGCTATTCTTGATTCCCTGGACCTATAAACTGCACAATTAATGGGAAAAGAAGACTAAAAGTGAGTAATTGTAAATGTAATATCAATTTACAGAATAGTGTTATCTGCAACACTCACCTATAATGTCACTTTTTTGCCGGATGTTTACACACTTAGTTAATATAGTTTTAATAATAATTCAATAAGGTATTTAGTTGAAGCTAACTCAGGTATAATGATTTATACTGACAGCTTTGAGCATTGAATAGAGGACTATTTAATGGATTTCTAGTTAGCTCCTTTCTATCTAACTGAAGTGTGTGTTTATCTCTTTGAATAATATGTACTGATGTTTTGAAGCATTGAAAATTCTTATTGACTGTGGCAGATTTAATTATAATTGAGATATAAAGGTCTTATAAAATAACACCTCACACAGAAGCAAGAAATATTTCATTTATCTGTAGTATTTCGGTATCTCTAACACCTATCAGGTTACACCTTCTAGAAAACATATTGTATTAGATCAAATTGCAATGCTTCTATCCATTGCAATATATTTACTGTTTGTCTAAAGCCCCCCCCTTTTTTTTCTTTTCCATATCCTCTTTCACGTACATACATATATTTGTGGGAAAGGAGACACAACGTGATTAATGAATTTATATTTGATAAGTTACAATACTTATGTTAACGTAATAGATCTAAGAAATTTGTTTCTGACTGTATAAAACCTTGTTTTTAGAAAATTATCAATGCGAAATAGTTTAATAACTGTTGATAGATATTATTATCTTACTATACTATGTTAAGTGCGGTTAAATAGTTATAAGTCAACATAGACAGTCTTATACTATCCTTATGATATTATATATTAGAGACTAGCTAATACTTTTTTCTTTATTTTATACATACACAATAATTTACATTGTATTTCATTTTCGTGATTAACATATTATATCAGATGAAATATATCTAATTAAATCTTAATAGGTTTAAGTTAAAATAATCTCTAGTTTTATATCTAATCACTATTACTTAATACATATTTCTTAATGGGTTAAGAGCAAGACAGAATAGCAGTGGTGACAGAGAGTCACCCTGGAATATTCCCCTTTGAATTATTATCCCTGGGATAATCATTTGTACGTTATCATGGCTTGATTGCAAAATGGTCTGCCACTGTTTCATGGTCACTGTAATATAGTTGATCAGTGTAGGGTGTATCTTATACATTTTTAATCACTATTTTATCCATGAATGTGGGATACTGTTAAATACTTTTATGAAGTCAATCCATGCCACATTTAGATTCTTTCCCTTTTTTTTACAGTTTTCCACTATTGTTCCATAATACTTTCTTTTATTGCCCTTTTGTTCTATTTCCATAATTGAGTTTTCTTCTAAATGACTAAAAACTCTATTGGCATCAATTTCAGTTTAAAGTTTATACGTCGTCGGAAGGCAAGTTATTGGTCTATAATTTTTAGAGTAGCTTGCAGGTTCACTCTTAAGTTGGACCATTGCTTTTCCTGTTGTTAGCCAGGTTGGTGTCTGTTCGGGGTGTGCATAAAATAGTTCTTACTCATGGCTAGATCTTCATGCAAAGATGTTAATACTTTTAACCAGAAGTTAGGTACTGCATCTGGGCCTGGGTTTTTCCAATTAGAGGCTTTTCTTAACTTTGTTTCAATCTCTCTGGCTGTTACTTCATTCCATTTCATATCCTGTACCTTTAAACTTCTTATTTTTTCTTTTACTTCTTCTATCTATTTAGCATCTTTGTCATTTTCCACAGGATCTTCATAAATACTTCTTTATCTATTTCTTTTTTTTTTTTGGTGGTCTTTCAATTCCTTTTGCCTTGTTCCCCAGTTCTCTATAAAACGTTTTTGGTCATCAATAAATTGCTTGTTTTGTACTATTTCCTTTATATTAATCTGCTTAACTTCTAAGTGTTTCTACCTGTGCTGAGATTTTCAGGGTTTTTTTTGCAATAGTGCATGATAGATCATGATCTGTTCTAATACTGCACATTGTTTTTATCACATCTATCTTTCTAAGTATTTTGTTGAGCTGTTCCCTCTTTTATACTCTTCTAACAGTGACATTTCTTGTCTTAATTGCTTTATAGTTTTCTCTGTTTAATACTTTCATGAGCATATTAGATTTCTCCCCTTTCTCTCCCTCACTACCCAGTGTTCTTATGGTATAACTTTATCAGTTATTAATTTAGCTGCAGAGTAATATATCCTGTTTACTTCTGTTATATTGCATAGATCTCTATGGACAATCCCAATTACTGTGTTCATTTGTTTTATCAAACTTCTGAGTTTTGGAGTTTTATTGATCTTCTGCAATCTATTTCTTTCATTGATGTTAATATGTTTATCTATCTCTATTAAATCAAGCAACTCTTCTCTTAGCTCATTTTCTTCTAAATTGAGGGCATAATTTTTTGTTTTCCCTTTCCTGCGGACATTCTATAGAAAGTTTTAAAGCGTCTTCCTGTGGCACATTCTCTTCAATTTCATCCTGTGCCGTCCATTGCTCTGTCATATGGGAACTCACTGGCCTATCACTCCTCAAAATTGACTGGTATGATTGACCTGTTGTTCCTTGAAAAAAAAGGTGAGGTTTGGAGGTGGATACTGGGAAGGTATAAATGGGCACTGAACCTAGTTGTCTTATATAGTCTGTGACTCTGTGGTTGAAAAATGACCAATGATAACATTTATACTCTGCTAAAATGCTAACATGATCTGAAATCACATCAGTTTTACAGTGATATTTGTCATCAAAATAATTTCTCTCCTTCTCCAAAAACTGGTCTTATCTCCCAAACAAAATGATCATCATTTATCTTTGTGTGTGTAGTATACGTGGCCACAACTTTCAACTCTTGTCTTCCCACTAGCAGGTAAACACTTTAATTCATCCCTACAAATACAACCTGAGGACAAAGTGAACTTGTTTATGTTCAGGACTGATAATCCAATAAAAGACCAACATCTCATATCCTCACCCTATATGTTTTTCAGCTTCTGTACTAATTGTCATGCTGATTTCATCTCACTTATAACTACTGACATCTCACTGTATTCCTGCCTTATATCCTGGCTTTCTCTTACAACAGATAAACCATTCATCCATGTGACCTGCAAGCCCCTGTTTGTGCACCTAGGCTGGGAATCAGAAGCATAGCTAGGTTCTGGCAATTGGAGCAGAGCAATAAAAGTAATCAGGTCAGGTAATGCTATATATTAGCAAGGGAAGAAGTTCCTTCATTTTGGGATTATGGTTCATTATAAGACTAGTTATGTGATTTATTGTTGTACAAAAAAGGGTTTTCTAAGCTACAGCAGATAAACTAACATTTCAAGGGGGAGGATAATTGTCTCATGTACTAGAAGGCTGGAGATCAACTGGAGACTGTAGTTGTACCTCAGTCAGAGGTAGGTCCTCCAACCTTATGAGGGATTGCCAGAAAGGACACATATTACCAGCTGCCTAGCATGGGAGTTTATAGGAAACACTGTATAACTGTGGTCCTGGAGTGGGCTACTCTGGGTTCTCTGGTTCAATTGTAGCCTGCACCAACTTCAAGCTAAATGGATAAGTCTAGAAATGTAGCCATATTAAAGCAGGCTTCATATTTTGCATACAGTTTTAGTGAACACACTTTCTTTTTTTCTTAAAAAGAAACATCTTTATTAAATTATCTCATATGGCATAGGCAACCTTACATTTATATAAATGAAAATAAACCATACTAACACAATTCCAGTTGCAAGGTGTATACATTACAAACCATGCAGACACAATTAGAGCTGCAAACATTATACATCACGTATAATCTATCCAGTCAATATCAGTCAAACATTACATAGCTCATTCAAGTCCTGCCTTCTTTTAAACCTCATTCCTCCTCTGCATGTATTGTTCCCACAGTTCCCATTTTCTTCTATGTAATTTGCTCCTACCCTTTTCTAAAGATCCCATTTCTATTTGTTTAATCTCTATTAATATATATGCTACTTCTAGTAAAGTTGGTTTAGACTTTGATTTCCATTTTCTGGTAGTTGCTTTTTTGACAGCCACCATAATTAGACTCAGCATGGTCTTACTATGTCTAGGCAATTCAAATTCTGTATCATAACTCAAAAACGTCATTTCCTTAGTTACACCAATTTGCTCACCCAGTATCTCTGTCAGAGCAGTCTGCCGAGCGAATGGACTTTCAATCAGTGACAATAACTTTCAATCAAGAATACTTATAAGAATAAAATATGATAGACTGTGCAGTACGTTGCGTGCAGGCAAACAGATCTTGTTTAGATGGTACGATGCTTGGGAACCAAGGTTAAAGAGGTGTGCAGAAATTTACAGGGTTTTGGTATTATTAAGAGATACTTCACAAACAGTTAGTTCATTTGGACTGTTATGCAGAAAGTCATTACAGTCCAGTCCACAGAAGTTTGGTACAGACACTCAAGAGTGAGTGCAGAAGTCAGTTCAAATACCCAGCATTCCAGAATATAAATCATATTATTCAGGAGGAAAGGAATATGAGTGCATAAGCTATGGACATTATTATCAGCACAGTCACTGGAGACAGAAAAGATTTGATCTTCTGAGTACGGTATTTACAGACCGTATAATCAGTGCAAAAGCTAAGGACATTAAGATTTGATTTGGATATTGTCGATATCTACTGCCACTGAACATAATAAAATATTCTTCACCAAACTACAGTGTATGCAGAGTTTTATTCTGAAAGGTACAAGAAGATTTGGTACATAAAGAAGATACTGGCACTTGTTCAGCACAGATATGGGTAATTTAAAGATAAAGGCATTCATTCCAGTCTCATTCCAGTTTCTTTCAGTTATTCCCAGTTTATTCCAGTATTCTACAGTCCTATCGATTTTTCATTTCAGCCTTGAGCAGAACACCTTGTGAGTTCAAAAATCTGCATTTTGAGTGATTTGTCAATCTTGTGTTTTCAAAATGCCACAGTTCCCCCCACTTACACAAACATATACCCATCTATGTTGTTTATTTTATTGAAAAAAACTCTTAAGTATTCAATAAATTTAAATACACATAAAAATACATTTTGAGCTTTCACACAATACCGAAGTTGGCTAGATTCCAAAAGAGTTTGAGCAACATGAGAAAGTGACCCCAGAACAAAAACCTCTACTCTGATCATCCTGCCCCAAATATGCAAGCAAAAGGAGGTGCAGTGTGGATATCACCTCAAAGTAAGAGTTATGCAATGCTGCCCCAAATTCCCAATGTGCTGTAAGACTGCTATCTAATGAAAATCCATGCTGATCTGCATTAGAGCTTCTCACCTAAATATGTGTGCATGACTCTTTATAACATCTTCACGAGAGTATCTGATTCCAAACAAAGTTGAATACATAGCAAATAGCTCTACCCCTTACACGGACAAAGAAATAGCAGTGATAGGTGGAATGGATAGCAGAGCAAAGAGTACAGCACTGCACAGTGAGAGATTGATGTCAAAGGGCAAACAGGAGACAGAGGATGATGGGAGAAAGATAGTGGACAATACATGTAAGGCCTACTGTACACAGACTTGAATTAGTTAGGTCTTAAGTAGTGAGAAAAAATAATTTGTGAATAGTAAGATTAATGCTATGTGCACTTTTTATCTATAAGAAAACAGTGTGATGTTCTTAGACAAAATATACATGCAAATAGGTGAGACTAGTTATTGTCATGTCTTGTGTCAGTATTATGTAACTAAGGAACTTCTGGAGCTGGAACATAGATGTGCATTTAACAATAAGGTTAATGAGATATCATTTTATGCTAGATATGTAAATGGCATATTTTCATATGATCATGAGAGGAAGCTAGTTTACATAATTATGTTGTCTACATAACTCCAACTACAGAGGTTTTGAAAGGTACTGGAGATGTCAACAAAAGGAACAGCATTTTCTAGATGCAACAACATATCAAGTTGAATTAGGGAGTACACAAACTAGGGCATATTGCAAGAATGTAAAAGTAAATAATTACTTAAGAGCAAACTAGTATGCACCCTAAACATAGTTTTAAAAACATAGTACATCAACAAATATGTTATGGATGAGAGTAACAATAAATGAACCTATTTTGAATGAAGCAGTAAATAAAGTTCTAAAAGATATTGTGGATAGAGGTTGTCACCAGACAGAAATATATGAAGTTAGAAATGTTGTGTTGGATCATAGGAAAAGGAAGCTTCTTTTATTAAAGACTATTGGCTTGAAAAGCAAGCATTTGAACATCAACAACTTTGGTTGTTAATTTATGGATGAAATTATGTTAAATGCTATTTGGTAAAACAGAACTGATGTATCATAACTAGTAATATAGAAGTGCAGCATATGTTAGGTGATATCTCCATGTTTCCTTTCAATAAAACAACAATTATTTTATAAAAAATAGTAAGCCCACTTATCAAAGAACAATTATACAATAACTGGCCAGTAATACTCAAAAAGGAGCATGCTGATTGGTCAGTCCAGCCAGCGTGCCCATTGGAAATCCGAGAATATACCAATGGAAAAATGTCCAGTCACCTGGACATTTTTCCATTAATATCTTCTTTGTCTTTTTTCGTCTTTTCCTGGTTAGGGGTCACCACAGCTGATCACCTGTTCTCTCATGATTGGCAGTTGAGTTTTACGGTGTCGAGTTGCCAGCCCGGCACCCAACCTTCCACAGAAAGCACACACATGCACTCATGCCTAGGGCCAATTTAGAGTGTCCAATCCACCTACAGCATGTCTTTGGGATGTGGGAGGAAGCCAGAACACCCGGAGGAAACCCACATGACCACAGGGAGGACATGCAGTCTGCACACAGAAGGCACCCCAGCACATTTTTCCATTAATATATGCCATAAGATTGTTCTTTTCTTTCTTTTTTATTAATATATTTAGAACACCAAAGACCTCAAATGAATGAGGGAGACAGCACAGAGAAAAATAGGAGGATAATCAAGTACGTTCTGCAAAACTAAACAATGTACCTGATTATCCTTTTATTTTCTTTGTCCCTTGTCTCCCGAATGTTAAAGGTTTCCCAGTTTGTTTTTTCTTAAAAAAAAAAACAACAGAGATCTTCCTTTTTCCATTACTTCCTTTAGATGGCACTGATGTACTGCATAAGTATGGGAGTATGGGAACATAAGTTCCATACGCATGTGCAGTACATCAGGAAAGCCCCAGTATAGCAGAAAAAATGCAGAAGGGCACCACGTAGGCATTATACAAAGACATTATTTAAGAAAATTAAGCATTTTTGTCTTAAATAATGTCATTGTATAATAGCAATAACCGACTCCGTGGTGTGGTATATTGAAGATTTACCCACAGTTGGTTTTATTTAATCACTCGAGCTTCATCCTCATGATTAAACTACACCAGCCATGGGTAAATCTTCAATATACCACACCAACATCATCAGTTGTTGCTATATTATTATATAAAGGACTTTTCCCAAGTATGAAATGTTCTGCAGGTTAATCTATTGGACTGCAATCACAATTCAAATATCTTAATATAAGAAAATACATGGCTTTAATTTCTATGCAGATTGTGAATGTGAGAATTTACTTTATTTAGTATATTTCCAATTGTCTACATCATTTTATATAGTGAAGACCAACAGGAAATTAAAAGAAAGGATATTAGAACATAATATAATAACATAACATATACAACATAGTATTAGAACATACGTAGCTGTCTCATTTTCTGTCATTTCTCTCCTTCTCCTTTCATCCAATGCTGTTCTAGATTCATTAAATGTCCTTTAACAGCGCACTTCATTGCATTCCCCAAATTCTTTTCTCTTTGCTTCTTCACCATGTGTTCTCTCCTACAGCCTATAACCAACTTTATTCTCTTGCACCCCTCTAAACATTTCTGGTGCAATCCTTACTGCCAAGGTTTTTATCTCCATCTTTGCTTTCTATTATTATCAAGTGAATGGAAGAGACATATGGATAATGCACTACTCAAACATATAATGGGAGCAGGAGAAAATCATTTCTTTAAATTTATACTATCAGAGATGGTTTGTAAGACCATGAGAAGAAGAGGTGTTATAAATGTACCTTAATCCTCTAAATGGAAATGGATTATTTTAATATACAGTACTAAAATATCGTTAGCATAAAGCCAGTTTTAAAGCAATGTGTGCTATGAAAGTAATTGATTTGTCCTGTGATTTTAATGATTTTATATGGAATGTTTCCATGGTTGTTATTTACTTGATACATTGTTCAGAGCTGTATAAAAGCTTCTGAACAGTAATGTGTTCCCTTTTGACATTTTTTAATAAAAGTGATTTGTTTTTTGATACTCTGTATCATTGTTAATTTTATGAATGTTTTGGAGATAGACTGTGCAGATTTACTTACAGGCTACAGTTCCTGATGCACTGCATACCGCATGTCTGACATCCTTTAAAAATAGTACTGGAAGATGAGCACTGATGACCTTATAAATCAGATCACTGTTTACTGTAAAATCACAGGGCTGGCTCCTTTTCTGTTCATCTTATTCCTCTTCAGTTTACCAGGGAGTTTCAGTGCCCTTTATGGAATCAAAACCCACCCAAACAGTCTGTTGCATATTTCTACTATCCACTTTGAAAATAAACATTTATCATATTCTCTTTTATTACTATGTCTTCCAGGTTCATTTTATGCACCTAATTCTGTTTTGTACACTTTTTAATGCCACTTTCCTGCCAGAGTACTTTTTCACTATTTAACTGCCTATAACATACATTCTTAATTTTCTCAGTAATAATGTAACTGACCAACATTTCCACATCAGGGTCATCATGTGCAGCTAGAAATTTAATCTTTACCTGCCATGGTTTTGACTGTCCCTGTGTTTGTCTTTCGCCATTGTCACTCGTGAAGTTTGATACATAAAGTATACCAAAAAAATTCCCACGATTGTCATCATGTCTCTTTCTTTTCTCTCATTTCTGTAAGGATCCTTTCTACTCATTTATCTTTGACATTTTGTACCAGCCACTTGCCTTACCTGACCCTGTACACCACCAGAAGTCCTGACTATTTATAAGGCCCCTCGCTATCACTGTGATTTCAATTTCCTTAGTACAGGCTATACGTCCTTGAGCCATATCTTTTAACCCTTTTGTGTAAATCTTTCATTATTCTCACCTGCTTCTTGTTGTAGCTGTCTCATTCTCTATTATTTCTCTCCTCTTTTCACACAATGCTTTTCTAGATTCACTAAATTTCCATTAATAGCGCACTTCATTGCATTCTACAAATTCGTTTCCCTTTGCTTCTCCTACATGAGTTCTGTCTTACAGCCTATGACCAACGCTATTCTTTTGTACGCCACTAAACATCTCTGGTGCATGTCTTACTGCCAGGTATGTGCAGGTAATGACTGGATTGCTATTATTATATTTTGGAATTATAATTTTTACTATTACATGAGCAGTATCAGAAAGTCACCTATCTATAGTTACACTTCTTGCTCTTATAGGAAGATTTGTTCCTGTGCTTCAGAGTATTATAGTCACCAAACGTCCACCAATTCTCCCACTGTCTTGTATGTATCATGCAGTAACATTCCATTCCTTCCTGAAAAACTATCCATTTTACAAATGACCACTACATTAACATCTCCCCCAGTATGTTCACATTCATATTGTGGCCATATCTATTGCCATATAGCATAAAAGATTGAAGAATATGGAGGTGTCTGAGTTTGGGCTAAAGAGTGCTCCAACCTTAGTTACTTGACTCTCTATGACCAAAACTACAAAAGAACTCCCTCCCACTCTTCTTCATCCTCTACCAGTAATTTTGCCTGCAGGGTTAGAGAGTTCCTTACTATAATTACTACTCATTTCTTTCCTTCCCCTCTAACTGTTCTGCTCTCTACCTCCCAGTTTCAAGGCTTCATTCCTTTTTCATTTTATTGCCTGCAATAATATTATTATATGCCCCTTAGCTCTCTTTAACAGTCTCTGAACCTTCTTGCTTTTAATTGGATGGTATGCCCCTAAATGCAATAATATATTTATACTCCACCACCATCCTCTTTAATCCCTTGTCTTGGCTTACCTACCTTCCTCTTCTTCCTGGGCTAGGTCTAACAAGACCTTTAGGTCCTCCTTGATCTACAATTATGTCCAGCTTCCAAAGCCAAGTTTGTGCTTGGAATGCTACTAGCTGGCCATTCACATGGAGTGCTCCTATGCCCACTAAATTCAGTCACTTCATTTGTCAAACTCCAACCCAGAAAATTCCAATGGAATTGCTAAGTGCATAAGAAGTCACGTGCACCCATAACTTAAACTAACTCCCATTAAGCAGTATTTGAGAAACACTGACTCTGTAAAATGTTAAGTACACAGAGAAACATATTGCATTATTAATGCATATGTACAGTCTAAGCTTATACTCATCACTTTAACACTGTTTTGTGTAACACATACAATGAACATCTAATTTATTCTAAAAAAAGTGCACAAATTATACATCATCATCATCATTAATTTTCCCATGCAGCATTTCCTCCACATTATTGCTATCAGCTTGTTTAAATATATGCATTCGGCAAAATCCTGATACACATGCAAGTATATGTTATTTATTTATTTATTTTATTTTATTTTATTTATTTTACATTTGTTAACTGGGAAATTCCATCTGGACAAGTGTCCTTTTTTCAGTGGAGGCCTGAGAAGAAAGGCTCCAATGTTATACAGAACATAGTTATTAGTATATAGTATAGTAGACAAGTTTTAAAAACATTGATTTGATACATAACTCTAATACATTTATAGTTTTACAGGACTTAAACAAAAGTAATTATAACAAGAACATTTACAACAGTAATAGTTTCACAGGAGTTAAGCAACAGGAATTATAGAGGAGCATTTAAGTGAGAGACAAAATATATAAGAAATGGAAGATAGGTCGAACTACAACTTTGAAAACTGAAATAAATGAGCTGGACAAACAGATTAAGCATATTGTTAGACAAGATCAAGAAAATTTTGAAGAAAATTTATATAAAGATATTGAGCATAATAGGAAACCTTTTTATAGATACATAAGATGTGGAAGGAGTAAAGATACACAAATTGATAAATTGTGTGCAGATTCTAAAATGTATTCTCAGACACAACAGCTTATAGATATATCTTATGCAATACAGTTTGGCTCCACAAAAGGGGTGGTAATTTGTCCTAGTGACATCCAGGTGACCCCAGATACTGGAATCAAATTAGATTATATTGAAAAATAATTGTACAAACTGGATCCAAACAAAGCACAGGGAGGAGACAGAATAAGTAACAATGATTTGAGAACACTTAAGCAAGAACTTACACTGTCATTACATCCATTATTCACTAGGTCGTATAAATATGGGGAGATTCCTCAAGATTGGAGACATGCACTTATTAAACCTGTCTTTAAGGGAAAGGGGAGTAGGACAAACCCAGAGTCATATGAATCATAAAAGGGTTGGGAGGGTGGCCTAATGGTTAAGGTTTTTGCCTTACAAACACAAGGTGCAGGGTTGGAGTCTCACAAGGGATAACTGGCTAGGCTTAAAATGGCTCGCAAGGGCAGTTAGCTTAGTACTAACCTATGAACCTATATAGACCCTTAAGTCTACTTTCATGTTGTGGAAACATAATGGAGTAGGTAATACTGGATAAGTTATTGTCAGAACTGGATAGGTTTGGACTTGAAACCATATATCAACATGCATATGTTGAAAATAGATCTATTACCACCTGTAACATGATGTGCTATAACAATATAATAACAGCTATGAATGAAAAATTATGCTGTGATGTGATTTATATAGATTTAACTTCAGCATTTGACAGGGTCATGCACAAAACACTGAGCAATAAATTAGTACAACTAGGTATCGATGTACTGTTGATAAGATGGATAGCTGCATCGTTTACAAACAGGACATGGCAAGTATCACACACCAACTGGACAGGGGAAATCCTTGGTTACAGTCAAGGTGTCCCACAGGGCTCTGTACTAGGCCCTGACATGTTTAGATTGTATCTTTCAGACCTTACTTTTTCATCTGAGGTGGTCTAAAGTCTATATGGTGATGACCTTAAATTGGGTAAACTGATTAGAAGTGTTACAGATAAGGCATGTCTGCAAAATAATTTGACTAAATTGACCATTTGGGCACAGGAGAATAACATGTTGATAAATACATCAAAAACTAAGCATATGAGATTTGGGAGACATAAACTGAAAGGTGAATATTTAATACAGCACACAGTGATTGAAAATGTAGACTCATTTAAGGACCTGCGTATATGGGTAGATTCAGCTATGAGGTTTTCTAATCATATCAACCAATTGGCTAATGATAGTTATAGAACTATAGGTTGTATAAAAAGATTTATAAAGTCTAGGAAATCAAACATAATGAATTAATTGTTTGTTAGTTACATTTTTAACTTGGTGCTTTAAATTAGAATGAGCTTGAATGACATCACCATAGCCTGTGAATTTCATTGGAAGTGCGGTTTTTAAGTGGGGTTTTTAAATTTTGAGAGTAACTGTTTTGTAATTTTTTAGTCTGAAGAAGCTGGAGAATTGTTTCCAGTGAATGCGCTTACTACAATAAATTACATTCCTTTTGAAGTGGACTGGGAGTCTCTCATTTTGTGGATTTCTTTAGTTACATTAGACCCAAACTTGAGTATGGAATAACAATATGGAAACCCTATAGGAAAACAAGCATGAATAAACTGGAAAGAGCACAGCAGAAATATACTAAGGACATCCATGGATGTGAAAATCTAAGTTATTATGAAAGACAAAAATATCTGAACTTGTACAGTGTCTCTTACAGATATTTAAGAGGAGACCTTATTCAGGTTATGTAAGGCGTTTAGGGACAACTACCTCTGGGAATGTTTGGGGTTATCAAAAAGTACTAGAGAATCATCAGATAACCTGTGTAGAAGATTCTATAGGAATGAGAAGTGTACTAATTGGTTTTCTGACAGAGTAGCTGATGCTTGGAACAGACTACCAAATTACATTAAAGCAAGTACTAGTTTAGATATTTTACAGCCTGGGCATTTATTATGGGAACAAGTGTTTTGGTATATTGGCAAGCTAGAAGGGCTTTAATGCTTGTGGTTTAAACATTTGTATGTATGTATGTATGTATGTATGTATGTATTTAATACATCATGAGGATTAGTACTTAATTTCAGTGCATAGAGCTTTGAAACAAAGAGAGATACAGGTATGATCAAGACATTAGAAATTGATAGAGATACGTTTGATATAAGAATCTACAAGGAGTTAGTACTGCGGTGGTGGTGCTGCGGTAGCTCTGTTGCCTCACAGTAAGACGTTTCCCAGCTAAAGCGTCTTCTGTCTGGAGACATGCGTAAATGGGCGTACCTTCCTTGAAGGTTGTGCGTCAGGGCTGGCAACTCGGTACATAAACATCTACTGCCAATCATTATCGAACCAGAGTTCCGCTGTGGTGACCCCTAACCGGGAAAAGCCGAAAGACACAACAAGGAGTTAGTTGAATGAGTTCAATATTTAAATAAGTGGTCTAATATAGTAGTGAAGGAGGGTTGGAAAGGTGGTTTGAGGGGGTCTAACCTGGACTATGACAGGAGCAAAGCCAGGAGTTTGCAAGGTGGGTTTTTAGGAGGTTTTAAACTGTTTAGATGTGGAAGTGGTCATTAGTGGGTTGGGCAGAGAGTTCCAAAGCTTGAAAATGTAGTTGGAGAAGAGGGCTTCACATGGTGAGTTTTTTTGCTTTGATGACTTGGAGGAGTCGTTTATTGTTTGAGTGAAGGGCTCTAGATGCATAGTATGGTCGAATAATGTCTTTGAGGGCTGGAATCTTTTCTGGGTGGTGGAGGATTTTATGAGCTAAAGTTAGTTGATTAAACTGAAACTGAGGGAGTTCTAGCCAGTCAAGCTGCTTGAGTGATAGGCAGTGATGGGATTTATAGGAAGCATTAGTGGCAAATTTGGAGATTTTGTTATAGGAGGTTTCAAGCTTGGCAAGGTTGGTTTTATGGAGGTTTGTTAGAAATGGGGATGCATATAGGGGTGTTGATAGTAGGTGTGTTCTAGCAATTGGAATTTTTCTATTGCTAGTTAGAAATTGTTTATTCCTATATAGGATAGGTTCATAGGATGGTACTAGGCTATTGGCCCTAGGGCCTATACAAGCCTAGCCATAACAATTCCCTGGCTATTTCTTCCCACACTATTTACTTCCCTGGACCCCTGTCTAGCAGGGTGACTGACGTGATCCCCGGGGTGAATTTCCTTTCTCCCATCCAATCGTCAAGGTTCCTTTTGAAGAGGGCTAAAGAGGCACTCTGCTTCACATGTAGGGGCAGTCTATTCTAGAGTCTGGGGAGTCTCTGGGTCAGGAACCTATCCCTCCAGCATGTTTTGTTTATTGCAATGACAAGGTTTAGCTCCCTGGAGTGTGTGGCTCTGAGGGATTCGGATTTCTTTAAGTGTAGCATGTCCAACAGCTCTGGGTTTGACATGGCTTTGTATGTTAAGTAAAGATCACCTCTGAGTAGACGATATGCGACAAAGTATAGCTGGAGTCTTTTAAGGCGGTCAGTGTAGGGCATCTGCTTTAGGCCTGTGATTCTTTTAGTAAAGTATTTCTGCGGCCTTTCCAGTTGTTGCAGATGTCTTGAGAGGCACATACCAAATGGGCATTGTATTCTATAATGGGTCTAATGAGGGATGAGTACAGTGGGACAATGACATCCTTTTTTCTGGATGAAAAGCCCTTAGAGATGAGGTATGCCACATAGAAAGATTTCCTGACTGTTGTGGTGATGTAGTTATTGAAGGTGAGACCACTGTCCACCTGTGTCCCTAAGTCTCTTATCAGACTTTCGGTGTTTAGTGTACTGTCACCTATGTGGTAATTCACGGGTACATGTTTTTTCCCAAAGGGGATAACTATACATTTCTTGGCATTGAGCTTGAGCCCATGGATCTGGCACCAAGCATCTGTTTCTGTAAGGCTCTTTTGTAGAGTATCCACATAATTTGGGGATTCAATAATAGCTCCCAGT
Source organism: Protopterus annectens (assembly GCF_019279795.1). NCBI lineage: Eukaryota > Metazoa > Chordata > Ceratodontiformes > Protopteridae > Protopterus > Protopterus annectens. The sequence goes on along the minus strand of NC_056743.1, from coordinate 1,312,002,717 downwards.
TTGCAGTCATCTGTGTACTTTGTTAGTCAGACTCCCTTAGTGTTGGCCTGTACTTCAGAGAAGTAGATGCCAAACAAGAGCGGTCTCAGGACTGAACCCTGAGGTACTCCACTTGTCACTTGTCTGGAGCTGGATTTGGAGTGGCTACTTTTACAGTGTGGGTTCTGTCAGTGAGCCAGTTAGCAACCCATCGAGTGACGTACGGATTAATGCCCAGCTTAGTAAGCTTAGTAGGAGGCCATGTTTCTTGTAATTTTTTTTGATTGGTCTATGTGAAGGTCAAATTTCAGGTTATTATTGATTATAATACCTACCAGTTTGGTATAGGAGATAGGAGTGATTATGGTTTTGTTCTTAGAGAAGATATGAAAGATTGTAGAAGAAGTATGTCTAGTGGGGTAGAAAAGCATAAGTTCAGTTTGTTGGGATTTAATATAAGTTGGGAGTTTGTTAACCATGTTTCAATGGATAGGAAGGAGTCTTGGGTGATGGATTGAAGGTCATCAAGGGCAGAAGCAGAGCAGATCAGAGTGAAATCATCAGCATACTGAATGATACTGGCTTGGGGAGTGGCAGAGTGGAGGTGATTGGTAAATAGTGAGAAAAGAAGGCAGCAAGGATGGAGCCTTGTGGTACACCTAAAGTAACTGATAGGAGGGGTGACAGGGACTCTTGCCAATGAACGGTTTGTTGATGATCTGTTAAGTAGCTTTGGAGCCGAGCTCTATCTGTGTCACTGAGGTTGTGGGAGGAGAGGACATTAATGAGTTTGGTGTGATTGACCATGTTGAAGGCATTTGACAGGTCCAGGAATATGGCTGATACAAACTGGGAGTTGTTTCTGTGCTGATTAACTATGTTTGTGAAGGATAGTAAGACTGTTGTGGTACTATGTGCTGGATGAAAACCATGTTGCATATGGGATAGGAGGTTGTGAGATAGATATTCTATAAGTTGGAAGTGTACTACTCTTTCTCGGATTTTTGACAGGGGGAAGAGGATGGCAATGGGGACATAATTAATAAGTTCACAGGAGCTACCACCTTTGTGCAGAGGCAAGATGTGTGACATTTTCCAAATAGTGGGGACATATGCCTCTGTACTGGATCTATTTATAAGTATGGTTACTGGGTAGCAGATGACTTTGGATGCAGTTTTTAGATAATCTGCAGGGAGGTTATCATCAGCTAAAGTAGTTGGTTTTAGTTTTTTAAGTACAGTGAAAAAAAAAACTTTATACACCCCTGTTAAAATGCCAGGTGTTTGTGATATAAAAAAATGAGATCACAATAAATCATTTCAAAACTTTTCTAATGTGTAATGTGACCTATAACCTGTACAATTCATTTGAAAAACAAACAAATTTGTTAGGGGAAAAAATATAAAAAATAAACATACAATATGCTGGTTGCACACCCAAAAATGAATACTTTATTGTGTATGCACACCCTTAAACTAATACTTTGTTAAAACACCTTTTGATTTAATTACAGCATTCAGTCTTCTTGGGTAGGAGTCTATCAGCATGGCACATTGTGACTTGGCAGTATTTGCCCACTGTTCCTTGCAAAAGCACTCCAAATCTGTCAGATGGCGAGGCCATCTCTTGTGCACAGCCCTCTTCAGATTACACCACAGATTTTCTATTAGATTTAGGTCTGGGATGTGGCTGGGCCATTCCAAAACTTTTATAAATAAAAATTTTATTCTGGTGACGCCATTCTTTTGTTGATTTGGATGTATGCTTGGGGTCATTGTTATGTTGAAAGGTGAAATTCCCCTTCACCTTTAGCTTTCTAGCAGATGCCTAAAGGTTTTGGGCCAAAAGTGACTGGTATTTGGAAATGGTCATAATTCCCTCCACCTTGATTAAAGCCCCAGTTCCAACTGAAGAAAGGCAACCACAAAGCATGATACTGCCACCACCATGCTTCACCGTGGGGATGGTGTTCTTTTGGTGATGCAATGTGTTGTTTTTGTGCCAAACTTACCTTTTGAAATTGTGGCCGAAAAGTTCAGCCTTGGTCTCATCAGACCATAACACATTTTCCCACATGCTTTTGGGAGACTTGATGTATTGTTTTGCAAATTTTAGTTTGGCCTGGATGTTTTTCTGTGTAGGAAAAGGTTTCCGTCTTGTAACCCTACCCCATAGTCCAGACATATGGAGAGTACAGGAAATTGTTGTCACATGTAGTATACAACCAATAGTTGCCAGAAATTCCTGCAGCTCCTTCAGTATTGCTGTAGGTCTCTTGGCAGCATCCTTGACCAGTTTTCATCTTGTCTTTTCATCAATTTTGGAGGGATGTCCAGTTTTTTGCAATGTTACTGTTATTCCATATTTTCTCCACTTTTTGATGACTGTCTTCACTGTGTTCCATGGCATCCAATGATGTGGAAATGTTTTTGTACCCTTCTCCTGACTAATTTCTTTCAACAATGAGATCCCTTTCATGCTTTGCAAGCTCTCTGCCATCCATCGCTTTTGCTGTAACAGGCAACTGAGTAAATGTCAGGAAAATCCTACTAGGACAGCTGAACTTTATTTGGGGTTAATTAGAGTCTCTTTAATTGATGGCAGGTGTGTACAGAAGAAGACTTAATGCTGTAATTAAATCAAAAGGTGCTTCCACAAAGTATTAGTTTAATGGTGTGCACACACAACAAACTATTAGTTTAAGGGTGTGCACACTTATGCAACCAGCGTATTGTACATTTTTTATTTTTTATATTTTTTCCCCAAACAGATTTGTTTGTTTTTCTAATTGAATTTTACAGGTTATAGGTCACATTAAAGGTAAGAAAAGTTATGAAATGATTTATTGTGGTCTCGTTTTTTTATATCACAAAAACCTGGTATTTTAAAAGGTGTGTGTAAACTTTTTATATCCACTGTAGTTTTTTGATATAATAGATGGTGACTGGGTTTAGTTTGAAGAGGCTAGTGCTATTTTGAGAGGGGGGGGGTATTGGGGTTTGTTTCTTGGAGGTAGGGTTAGTGTTATTCAGATTGTTGGCTAGGGATTGAATGGATTCTGTAAAGTAGTTGTTGAATTGGTTGGTCACGCTTCCACAGTTGTCAGCTGTTTTTGATGTTGGTGTGGTATTTTTACCTGGTTGCAATAGGTTTTTTACTGCTGCCCAGAATTTTTGTGGGTTATTCTGATGTTGGATTTGGATGTTGTGGTAGTAGTTGGATTTTCAGTTTTAATTCATTTTTTAACTTTGTTTTTAAGTTCTGGGGAATGTTGTTTATTTGTGCTGGTTTTGTTCTTATTGAACTGTAACCAGGCCTTGTCCCTGTCTTTGAGTACTGCTGTAGTTTCTTTAGTTAACCGGGGTGCGTAATTGGATTTTACTCTAATGTTTCTAGTTGGGGCATGAGAGTTGAGAATCTCAAAGAAGGTGGTGTTGAAGGAGAGTACTGCCTCATCTAGGGGCAGTTGTTTGAGATGTTCCCAGGAACAATTTTTTTAAGAGCAGAGAAAAATGTATCAGGATTTAAATGCTTTTTGCTCCTAATTGTGCAGAAGGATGTTTGATGTGGTGCATGGTTGCGATCTCTTAAGAGAAATGTTGGTGTGTTCTTCCTAGAATCTGTACTTTTCTGGCTAATAGCTGAGGACTGTAGTCATTAAATAATGATAAACATTTAAGTTTAAGACTCCACATCCTTCATAAAATTCATGCTAATGCAAAACATATCATTCTATTAACTTTCTAAGTTTGTAAGAGCAATATTTAAAATATTTGTCCCCTCATCATTTTAGGCTTTTTTGCTCTAAGAGGTTGAGAGGTATGCAGAGAGTCAGCCTGAGTGAATTGACAGGTGGGGAGAATTAACTAGAATCCAGTCCAGTGTAGATTCTCATTTGGAGGTTTTATCGGTCCTGGTTGTAGATGAGATGATTTGGGCAAAGCCATATAGGTTAATATGCATAGTGGAAGTTGGGGAAGAACATAGAAGCCAGTCTATATTGATGTCTCCCTTTAAGATGGTCTCTTGAGGGAGGGATATGGAAGACCATTGTAAAAGGTTTTTCAGAATGGCAATTTTGTTACTTGGTGAGATATACCCACCTATTATATTAAAATGTTTGTAGGTTGATGGTTAATTTTACTATAATGGTGGTTAAATTCGCTATAATTAGCTCAGCATTTGCAAGGTCTGGGGTAGAGGTGTGCAGTAGGTCGAGTGATAGGTGATCTTTGAATAGGGTAGCTACGCCACCACATTTTTTGTTTATTCTGTCTTTCCTTAGGATATTGTAACCTGGGGGAGTGATTTCATTATTGTTGATGTTTGGTTTTAGCCATGTTTCAGTTAAAGTAACTATGTCAGGGGAGTAGTGGAATAGTAAAGTATGTAAGTTGTGAGTTTTGCTAGCTATACTACATACATTAATGCTGAGGAGGAGACGAGATGATTTTTTTCCCTTTGGTGAATAAGAACAATGTTAGTTTGAGATGGATTGGGTAGTATAGTATGAGTATTTGTGGGTCCAGGATTGGGATGAATGTCTCTTGCCAGAATTAATTGTTTGTGTATGTGTTGAAGGAGTTTGGAGAGTTTGTTAAGGACCTTAGAGAATCTAAGAGAGATGGGAAATTGTGTTAGTTGTGGAAGGAGTTTGATTGCGTGATAGTCTGTATTAGTTGTGCAGAAGAGAGCTGGGGTGATAAGCCACTGCTGAGTATTAAGAGATGTTGGTGGTGTTGAGGTGTGGTGTGGAGGAGGAGTAGTGTGTTTGAGTGGAGTCTCATATGAGGAGAGGTTATATAGTAGGAGTAGAAGAGAATTTGCAGTGAGGAAGAGTAGAGTGCATTTGGGAGATATCGTAGTATGGAGTGTACTAGTGTGTGTACTAATTAGTGGTAGTAGGAGGTGAGAAGGTGTTTTGTGTGTTTAGGGTTAATGTGTAGTTAGTGGGAGTTGTTGTTAGGTGGGAGATAGGGAAAGACTAGATGGGATTGGTTTCTTTGTTGTAGGTGTGGCTATGGTTACATATAAATTTACATAAAGTAGGGGTGGGTGGGAATTGGGGGTATGGTAGGAGTACAGAGTGAGCCTGAGTGCATATAGTGTAAACGGAGCAGGTTGAAACCTTAATGGTGGCATTAATAAAAAACAATCAGCCACGTAGTATAGAGGCAGGTAAGTAACTATGGTGTATAGGTCTGTCCATACCTCTCAACCTTGTAGAGCAAGAAATCTGGACAAAGCCATTAATAGAAGTGAGACAAAGGCTCAAAAATAGAGACACTTTTTAAATATTGCTCTAACAAACTTAAAAAAGTTGATAGATTAACAGATATTTTGCATTAGCATGAATTGTCTGAAGGGTATGAAGTCTGAAACTCAAATGTTGGTCATTATTTTCTAACTTCAATCTTAAATGACTTCCCACTAATTTGCCAGAAAACCACAGTTTTATGAAAAACAGACCAAAAAGTTGAAGCAAAAATCTGGACATTCTGTGAAAATCTGTACAATTGAGAGGTGTGGATATGTCCTTTACTGCTCTTAATCATAAAACAGAGTGTTGAGCTTAAAAGTAAGATATCACTGCCTTATACTTTTGAATTGTTGTCAGCCCTTTAAAACAATTTACCAGAACCATCTAGATTATTAGATACTAAGTCCTGTAGTCGGGAATAATATTAGCCAAATTTTTCCCAAGTATGGTCCATATTCTGGGGTGAGTTCTGGATGGGGCTAATGTCTGGGTTGTGTGCACACTATTAAGAGCATTTGCACAGGTTGGCAGTTAACTGCTATGTTAGCAAGTCAATATAAGTAACATACACTGTTACTGGGCCAAGCACTTTTCAGGTATCAATGTTTCTTTTGTAGGCTGGACTTCCTTATTGGGAGTGGAGTTTAATGCAGGGTCTGCACCATTAAGAGAGACAGTAACTAGAATGGAAGAGAGAAAAATAATTAGCAGGAGAAAAGTGGGAAGGTAGAGAAGTACCGGAAGAGAGTGGGTAAGTGGGTAAGATGTGGGAGGGATGCCAGAGTGGTCTGGGAGAAAGGGAAGGTTATGGAAAGAGTTACAGAAATACAGTGGTAGCGGATAGCTAATTAGGAACCCTAATTATTAATTACAGGGTTACTGCATTACTAAAAAATCACCAAACAGGTTGAACAAAGACCACAAAAATGTGAATAAAACTTCTTTAGCGAATAAAAACAGCTTTGTTGTCACTTTCGTCTCAAAGAGACTTCATCACTTCTGGAGGGTTATTGCATTATCCAACTACAATAAAACAGTTGTTCGAGTGTTGGCATAAGTTTCTATTATCACACATAAGATTTCTGTAGCAGAACCTTAACAGTAGGCAGTAGGCAATTCAATTAGTCATGCATTAGAGGTTATTACAAACAAGAATGAGCGCACATACAACTTCCGTTCATGCACCTATTGCACTAGCGCTCGCAGAGGTAACACATAAACAAGCTTAATGCAAATGGTGAGCGGGTATTACAGTAAGCTTGTACACTGCAGGTTTCAACATAACTGTGGGCTCAATACTCTATTTAAGTCTTATTAACTCATTAAAATATTGGGCTCAATATTGTATTTAAGTCTTATTAACACATTAGCAGATGGCATTCCCAGTTACTGCATACAGTATATCAATGGATTGAAACAGTCCCAAACCAGCACTAAATTGGTAACAAACTAGGTGAATCTGATACTTTTCAATGAATAGTCTGATTATATTCCACTTTTGAAGAATTAAATGTAAAACATTCTTACTTGCATGCATACCTCGTCGGAACACTTGTTGCTCCTATTTGCTGGATGCTAAGTTTATCTTCAGACTTAACCCACAGTCAATTTCAAGGAACCCTACTGGTACCATTAATAAGGCAGCTGTACTAAACAGTTACTGTATTCAGCATTTATGGTAAGCATTTACTTCATTCAACATCCCATGCATATTTTACTATGGTCAAAAAATAAACTATGAGGTTCAGTACGCAAACTATACTGCCATCAAAGTATTGTGTAAACCAGGTAACATCTGCAGTCCTTTCCTGCAAACACAGATTCCCAGAGTATAAGTTGCTGCATTGAACAAAGATATCACATAGCTATCACCTAAGATATCTCCTATGTTTCTGCAATGAAAGTATCTCAAGCTTGTTTATGATAGTATACACCTTTCATTACAGTCATTTTGCAAAATGTGACATTGTAAGGGCTTTAGTGTCCCAAAAGTTATTAAGAACTCAAACCTTTACCTGGTTTGTTCAGCCAGCCTCACATTGTAGCTAAACTTTTCCATCTGCTTGGTGTACTGTGAAATCTGGCAATGTCTATGTGCTTTCCTCTTGCATTTCTCTATGCCATCTTGAAGTCCTAGCTCTTTCTGCTCGTCTTCTGTGATGAAGGTGAGTTGAGCTTTTGCCAATATTTGTGAAACTTCTTTCTGCTTTCCTTGCTGTTGTACACTCACAGTTTTGGTTTGAGAGCTCTGCTTTTCACCCATCTGTGAAGGTTTGGGGAATGGAATAACCTGTTGCACAGACTTGGAAGGGTGTCCTTCCCTCCCTATTTTTTTCCCCCCAGACCCCTTTTTGCTTCCACTTCTGGCTGGAGAGCTGTGTCCTTAATTTCTCCCCTCCCCCACAATACTGGAAGACCAGCCAATTTTCCTGTAGGACACTGTTTTCTGGAGCACCTTCCTCCACTCACCAGTCTCTCTGATGGACAAGCCCTGTTGCAGTCTGTATTTGCTAGATGAATTGCTGATCCATCTCTAGAGTGAAAAAACTTTATACATTGATCCCCAGGAAACATGGGCCAGTCACTTCAGTTCCTACCTTACTTCACTGACCACTATTCATCACTGATAAAGAGATTTGGAATATTCCAGGAAAAAGGTCTCATAAGGGATCCTTTCACTTTAAGTCCATGAAGCAGGTAAATATTATTTAGAAGCCAATCTTTAGCTACACATGAATGTTACTTGCAGATAACCTGTCTGGGTCTCCTGGCTTCTTCTGTTTTCCTGTCCACTCTGTGAATTTTATCTACCTCACAGTCCATGTCAGTAGGAGCATTCAAAGCAGGAAAACAATTTACTGTGAAATTGTGACAACAGATCCGAGTCCACCACTGTCTCTGGTATACCTTGCAGTCTTGTATCCTCAACACTGTCAGTTTTCAATCATAGTCACCAGAACATTAATCTCTCACTGTAACTGAAGTGTTTTCAACCGTTAGTCTGATATTTTATCATTCTGCTCTTTGAGGTCATATTCACAGGTTCATAGGAAAGTACTAGCTCTTGCAGGCCATTTGAGCTCTAGCCAATTTTTGTTGAAATGTGAAAACCAACCCTGTGTCTTGTGTTCGTGAGTTAAACACATTAACCATATATTCTCCCATCCCTAACATTGCACATCTTGAAATCTTTCTGCATAACAGAACTGCACTCTCAACACTTGTTAATGCAGTTTTGCAGTCCCCGAGTCTCTAGAGAGACAGCTTGCAACATATCTAACATTTTGCCATCATTTCCTTCTCTGTAGGCTCTGCTGTTGTTTCCAAAGTCACCTAGAGGATATTATCAATCTCTTTCCTTATCTCTTAAGGCATTTCCTTTCCTTGGACTTAGCTGGGTATAATTGTTCTCTCAGCTACACTTACAGCTAAGGAGAATTATGCATGTGTGTGGGGCTGCTTATCATACTAGTAGTTTTCATGTTTGTGTGCTGTTTCTTGCTGATGAAATAATTGTCTTTTTCTATTAATGAGTATGATTCATAAACAAGGTCTGTTCTGAGTAGTGCTGCTATGAAAAGAGAGGTAGGCATAGAATGTCAGGTAGTTAAAAGGTCCTTAATCAGCCATCTGCAAGAGTAAATTGCATTATTGTATTGTTATTCAAATAAGCATGGTAGAGGCTTATCGTATACATATGAGATGCTGGATGCTTCAGAGATGTCTAATTTCCAATGTTTAGCTAATAAATATGTGAGACAGTGATAGAATTGCTGCTTAAAAACAAAGCTCTACTATTATGCATCAGGCACCATTAGTAATCACAGGCAAGAGGACCATTATCATATAGGTGCATAAAGACCTGGCTGTCCCTTTGATATCTGCAGTCATACATCAGTACATGATCCTTATGGTCACCTTATAGTATGGAAAATGAAGATAATGATAGTAGTCAGTATTCTAGCTATAGACACCTTATAGAATAATGTTGGTGATACCACTGATATATCAGTAGTGATACCACTGATATATCAGTAGTGATACCACTGATATATCATAGCCATTTATCAATAGGATTCTGAATAATTTCCTGGAATGCATGCCAACCCCTACAGTGAATATATCAACATTTCTAGAAATCCAAAGAAACAAGAACAGCACATATGTAAACCAGGCAGTATACAAAATGCAAAACAACAGTAAAAAAAAAATCCAAAGCCTGGAAACATTGAGGTAAAATACAGCGTTTTTTTCCAAACAGGAAAAAAAATCACAAAGCTTTCAGGATCAGCCCTTCATCAGTGTGTAAGAAAGAAATAAAATGCTTCCATTTAAATAGTAAGTTCAAACCATAAAATTAATCACATGACACAGTTGTATTAAGCACTTCAGTTTAAAGACACATATACAAATAAAATATTAGTGAAGGTCAGTATAGCCATAAAATAAGTAAAACATTTAACTAAGACCCACCCACACAAGATGTTATTTCAAAGTTAACTATCTTCTTGTTAAAATAGGTTTAATGCTTACTGCTGTATTTAAACCTAGATAACAACCAGCTTCTAAAAGTGTGATCCATGAGTATTCACATACTTCTAACTCATTATTAAGATCCCTTCCCCTTTTTTCTTCTGTCTGATGTCAATCACTCTAAAGTTAAATGTATGTGTACTTCCTTTCTCCTTCATATGCTTGCCTAAAACATTAGTTGCTGCCTCTCTACGTATTTCAGATTTGTGTTCAATAATTCATCCTGCAACCTTCTTGTGCATTTCCCTATGTAGAATATTTGACACATCTTACACCATGCCATATCCACAATGGCAGTGGTATTGCAAGTTGCAAAACACCTGATAGTATATTTCTTCTTAGTGTTAGGATGTATACATTCACAACTTGTATTTATATCATCACAACATATGCAATTATTACAGGGAAATGTACTCTGTTTTCTACTTATGTTCAACTTTTTATTATTTTTAAAGTCCTTATAGCATAATCTTTGTTTCAAAATTGGACAGGTACGATAGGAAAACATGGGGGCCTCTCCAACTATTCTGCTTCTCTCAGGCATGTTTTTAAGAATACCCCCAGTCAGGAATGTTAAGCACAGACACTCACTGCTTAACTGGAAACAGTCAGGAATCAATGCACTCTGTTTCTTCTCTCACCAGGAGCAGAATATAAGCACAAATTCCAAGCAGTTACCTATGAAGCAGTTATTAGGCTTTACAGTGTTCAGCAGTCTTCCGGAAATAATGTCCCTGTGCTCCTTCTCTCACCAGGAGAAAACAGAAGCACTAATCCCAAGATGGCTACTGACAGGCAGAATGTGGGCTCTCCAATAATTGGTGGTCTTGCAATAGATGTTGCAGATTTTAAAGATAAGATGGTAAAAGATGATTAACATCCTAAGCACTGCAGTGAGCACTAAGCATTTAGATATGAAAGAGGGGGTAACTTAATCTTTAGCTGTCTAAGTAGACAGCCATTAATTTTATAAGAGAAAAATAGACTGAAAGGAGGTTGGCACTTTGTATTCTGGTTCTATGGAATACAGTGGGATGGCCAATAAATGTAAATAGTTGAGTTCACAAAATGATAATTTTGTCCTTACTCACAACAGGCAATGAAAGGTGAGAGGGAAGGAGATATGTGATAAAATTAAGGTGAGGGCAGGAAAATAAAATGACAGATGAGTTTAAAAACACAGCAGCAACACCAAGGTGGGAAGGTAGGGACATTTTTTTGTGAATCACAAGAGACACAGCTCTGATCTCTTTCTTAGTTTTAATATGCAATTAAAAGAAGAATACAACTAAAACACAGTGTAAAGAAAATAAATCAGAACATACAAAATAGAGTAAGGCAATAAAGTAATACGAAATACAAGAAAGCAAAAGCAAACTGATCTTTCCCTCACAGCAAGTTGCAGAAGAGGCTGTGTGAGCTTTTCCAGTAAGTTTTAATCTTAATTCTTACCACTGTTTGTTTTCTTTCAGTCTGTTTTCCTCCTTCCTGTGTTTTCCTCCATTGTCTATCCATCTCATGTGCTTAGACACTGTTCCCTCAGAATACAAGCTTTATCTTGTGATTTCTCTATAATACTGCTGCTTTCTCAAGTCATGCTTGATAGTGTGCTCTGTGTGGGTACCTATGTAAAGGACATTGCAACAGTACCCCTACCAGTTCTTCAAATTGCATGGTCGGTGTCTCTGGATAAATGCAGTGGAAGTTGTGTATACTGATTATGTGGGATATCACTTGTGTCACTTACAGAGGTAGTTGTTAGATGTTTCTATAGTGCCTGTCAGGGACAATATCTGCTAGTAGATTGGTAGATGACATCTGACATTCATTGTTGTCTGCTGGAGTGCCACCTACACATGTCCCAGGATGAATTTCCCCATCAGTGGCATGATGATTGTTGCCTGCATGTGATGCACTTGCACTGTCATCTGTATCATTTTATGTCACCCTTACCTGCAACCCACTCTACAAGCTGTGTAGTCTGATATTGAGCCACATATCTGCAGCCTCAGCTGCAACATTGTCTGACTGGATAGCCTTCTTATTTCCTGTTAAGCTCTTCACTGGACATGCAATAACAGCCTCTCTAAAAAATATGAGCTCCACCTGGGGGAAATGAGACATATAAGTAGAAACAAACCACAGGAACAGGACACAGGATACAACAGATTTATTCCGGTACCTCGGCTCAACAGCCTTCAAAGGAATAAACATCAGAGCACCAGGTGCATTTTATATACTAGTGCTACCCAATAATTAAACAATTAATCAATTCAGTTCAATTAAAAAACATAATACAACTCCAGAGAGTTAAAGGTACAATAACAGGTATAATGCAGGTACAAAACATCACTGATGGAAAAAGGAAATGCAAAAAGTTATTACTTACAAATAATAAAATTATTATTATTATTAATAATGTAATACTAAACATTTTCTTTATTAAAAATTCAAATTCACTTCCAAATTCAAGCCTTTAGGTTTAATGAGACATGTCAGCTTTGTACCATAAATGCATATATGGATGTAAAACATATATGCATAACTGACTTGCTAATTGTTGCATCCCTTTTGTGTGGGCACTGTTCCATCTGTGACAAATGCCATTCTGGGCAGCACCTGATTCACCTCTGTCCTTCTATATTCCATGTGGGTACCTCTTGTGGTAATTATACATCCTATAAGCATGGTTCTTCTTCCATTTTATATTTAAATAAAAGAGTCTAAAAGTGATGCAATAAACAATTTGTAAAGCTCCATTCTTAAAGCCCCAAACTCTCCACCAATGCCATGTATGGTGACTGCCAGCAATACAGACCTAAATGGAAAGACAAATAACAGCAATGTTAATGCATTCAGTGCTTCTATCAGCCTCTTCTTGGTCCCTGGTCTTCCCTAACTGCTTCTTGGACTTATCATTTATATCTGTGATACTGTAGTGAAATTATAAAGTGACCCTTTCATGGCTGCTAATGGCATTAATGTCTACCATTAACTCAAACCAACATATTTTGTGATTATCATAGTCCACTCCTTGGCCAAGAAGGTAAACAGAACCTATCAAGAGAAAAATGATGAGCACATATTTTCTTTCCTTATTAATTTAACCTTCTGTTTTCTGTTGTTTGAATCAAATTATTCCAAAATATAGGACTTAAAATGATTACATTAGCCAGTGTCAAGTGTGTCACATAACACATTAGTAAGCTGCATATGAGTCAATAAATGAAATTTATTGTCCTGATTTGTTAGTGTATAAAAAAGCAATTTGATGCCTCATCCACATCAAAATCTATGAGTTAAAAGTTGGATGTGTAGTACTAATGTGTTAATGACATTTAAATAAACATTTCTCAATACACACACATAATGAACACCAAAGAAATACTTCTTTTTGAACTTCTTTCTAAAATACAGGGCAGGAGCAGCAGCAGTTCAGTCAGCATGATGAATGTTCCAGCTCTGCACCAGAAGCACTTGTGAAGACATCAGTTTATGCATGCACAGCAGCAGTTCAATCAACATGATGAATGTTCCAGTTGTGCATCAGAAACACTTGTGTAGACATCAGTTTATGCATGCACAGCAACAGTTCAGTCAGCATGATGAATGTTCCAGCTCTGCACCAGAAGCACTTGTGAAGACATCAGTTTATGCATGCACAGCAACAGTCCAATCAGTATGATGAATGGTCCAGCTGTGCAACACAAACACTCGTGTAAACATCAGCTTATGCATGCACAGCAGCAGTTCAATCAGCAAGATGAATGTTCCAGTTGTGCATCAGAAAAAGTTTTGTAGATAGTTTATACATGCATAGCAGCAGTTTAATCAGCATGATGAATGTTCCAGCTCTGTACCAGAAGCACTTGTGAAGACATCAGTTTATGCATGCACAGCGGCAGTCCAATCAGTATGATGAATGGTCCAGCTGTGCACCACAGTCGTGTTAACATCAGTTTATGCATGCACAGTAGCAGTTGAATCAGCATGATGATTGTTCCAGCTGTGCACCAGAAACACTTGTGTTGACATCAGTTTATACATGCACAGCAGCATTCAATCAGCATGATGAATGTTCCAGCAGGGCACCAGAAACACTCGTGTAGACATCAGTTTATGCATGCACAGCAGCTGTTCAATCAGCATGATGAATGTTCCAGCTGTGCACCAGAAACACTCTTGTAGACATCAGGTTATGCATGCACAGTGGCATTTCAGTCAGCATGATGAATGTTCCAACTGTGCACCAGAAACACTCATGTAGACATTGGTTTATGCATGCACAGCAGCAGTTGAATCAGCATGATGAATGGTCCAGCTGTGCACCACAAACACTCATGTAGGCAGTTTATGCATGCACAGCAGCAGTTCAATCAGCTTGATGAATGTTCCAGCAGGGCACCAGAAACACTTGTGTAGGCATCAGTGTATGCATGCACAGCAGCAGTTCAGTCAGCATGATGAATGTTCCAGCTGTGCACCAGCAACACTCGTGTAGACGCACCAGCAGCACTCCTGTAGACATTAGTTTATGCATGCACAGCAGCAGTTCAGTCAGCATGATGAATGTTCCAGCTGTGCACCAGAAACACTCTTGTAGACATCAGGTTATGCATGCACAGTGACAGTTCATTCAGCATGATAAATGTTCCAGCTGTGCACCAGAAACACTCATGTAGACATCGGTTTATGCATGCACAGCAGCAGTTGAATCAGCATGATGAATGGTCCAGCTGTGCACCACAAACACTCGTGTAGGCAGTTTATGCATGCACAGCAGCAGTTCAATCAGCTTGAGGAATGTTCCAGCAGGGCACCAGAAACACTCATGTAGACATCAGTGTATGCATGCACAGCAGCAGTTCAGTCAGCATGATGAATGTTCCAGCTGTGCACCAGAAACACTTGTGTAGACATCAGTTTATGCATGGACAGCAGCAGTTCAGTCAGCATGATGAATGGTCCAGCTGTGCACCAGAAACACTCATGTAGACATCGGTTTATGTATGCACAGCAGCAGTTCAATCAGCAGGATGTATGTTCTAGCTGTGGCCCAGAAACACTTGTATAGACATCAATTTATGCATGCACAGCAGCAGCTCCATCAGCATGACGAATGTTCCAGCTGTGCACCAGAAACACTTGCGTAGACATCACTTTATGCATGCACAGTAGCAGTTCAGTCAGCATGATGAATGGTCCAGCTGTGCACCAGAAACACTCATGTAGACATCGGTTTATGTATGCACAGCAGCAGTTCAATCAGCAGGATGTATGTTCTAGCTGTGGCCCAGAAACACTTGTATAGACATCAATTTATGCATGCACAGCAGCAGCTCCATCAGCATGACGAATGTTCTAGCTGTGCACCAGAAACACTTGCGTAGACATCAGTTTATGCATGCACAGTAGCAGTTCAATCAACATGATGAATTTTCCAGTTGTGCATCAGAAAAATTCATGTAGACATCAGTTTATGCATGCACAGCAGGAGTTCAGTCAGCATGATGAATGTTCCAGCTGTGCACCAGAAACACTTGTATAGACATCAGTTTAAGCATGCACACTAGAAAGTGTGTACAAAGTAACATTCTAAAGAACATTGGTATCTCATAAAGCATCAATCTTGTTTTGCAAGGCACCATTCCTACTACATACCTGTATAGTATGTAAAACCAATGGTCAGGTTATAAGTCCCATCCACTTGTACATGGTTGACTATCCTGGGAGTCTGATTGTATACCAAGCACTTTACATATAAAACCACATATGTCAAATATTTACATATTGTCCTGAAATACTATTTTGCAGATGCATAACACCTGACCAATATGGTGCATTAGTAGGAGTATTTAGGCAGAAAATAATTCTTAACCACACAGTAGGGTGGTACCCGTGTTTCTACTTCAGTATATGAAGCAGCAATGGTTTATATCAACACTATCCACATCTTAAATCATAACCATGCCACTGAAGTTGTATCATCGACTTTCTGTATGTTTATTATACTGCTACACATTTATGCATTTGTGTGTGAGCTGTATGGCACCTTATAATTGCAATACATGAGAAGCATATATGTGAAATGACGGTGACTTTAATTACATTATACACAAAAGCACTGCTAGTTAGACTTGTGCCCTTCAACCTGGTTCACTATTATGAATGATGCTTTTGGCAAGTAATCACTGTTTTGAAATTGTTCTTACAGAGTTGGTCGGTTTCTCTGAACTTTAAAAGGTGAAATAAATAATGTCTATTAGACTGTGTGGAACTGCAGTCAAAGCCAGGAGATTTGCATGAAACAGATGTTCAACTCTTTCTCTTATTTCATTTCTTCTCAGATGTGAGTCATTAATAATCAGCCATGCTTGATTATGAGAGAGTATCAGACAGTCCCCCTGGGCAGGTAACATGTATCCTTACAATAATGAGGAATAGCATAGATGCAAGTAGCCAACTTTTTAAGCAGGAACCCAGAGAGACTCCTAAGACTGTGAGAAAAGTAAGAAAAACATAGTGAGGGACTTTGGTAAGCATATACATTATAGCATCATCTTCTGTGAATTTCAATTTACTTGGTTAATGTTTTAACAAACCTTGTTAGCTTTTTTATTCACATTACAGATGATGAGACCAAAATGAGTATTTAAACATTCTATGAATCCAAGTAATGCTTGCAGGCTTGTAGAGAGTCTGAATACATGTAAACAATGTAAGTGCACCTGTCTGTGAATACAGAACATAGAGTATTTTGTTCACATTTTTGTGATGGTTTTCTTGGCTTTGCTGCAAGTAAATTATATTGTGGCATGTACATTTTGCCCACAAGGTGGGGTGTATGCTGTGTGACACAGTATCATGATGTTATACTCAGTTCCTTTGCCAGCAATGTGCCAGGTGCAATACAGAATATCACAGAGCTATGTGCTCACACAATGTGACATTCCTACTCATGGTTACCAACCTGCAGTAAGGCAGGTGTCCATTAGAATGTCATACATCTAAGCTATTCCTCATTGTAAGGATACAGCTACGCATGTGCACAGCTTGGCTGTCCTACACACTATATCTGTGAAAGGTGCACCTAGTGTGCAGCAAAATGTCATATTGCTGCATGTGTATAGAGTCTGCATGCCTTACTGACAGCTATCTGCAGAGGATACTTAAAAGTACTCAATTGTATTTATTATTGCTTGGTGTAACTCATTCTAAGCCTTTTGGTTTAAACACTTGGGCTTCGGACCAGTTGTTTTGCACTGAGAGGGTTTGTGGTCTACACTGTAGTGGCAGAACAGGTAGTTTACATCCTTCTAGGTTGGGAACTGCTGATTGAGGGCTCAGTGTCTGTTATTCCAAAAGTGTATTAATTCTGGTTTAAGCACTTGGGCTTTCAGGCCAGTTAATTTACATTAAGAGGGTTCGTGGTCTGCACTCTTGTGGGAGGAGAGGCTGGACTCTGCCATTCTGAGCTGGGAATTTCTGGTTGAAGGCTTATAGTGCATGCATATCTGAACTGCTTCTTACTGAAGTTGGTGCGCCTTGTTTGCTGTGGCATAGACTGGATTTGGGCCTGCTGGATCTAGCTTTGTTTGTGTAACTTGAGCACTAATCCAGGCATTCTCTAAAGTATTCAATTGTATTTATTACTGCTTGGTAGTAACTTGATTAAAATGTAGCTATCATTCTAAGTCTTTTGGATTAAGCACTTGGGCTTCAGACCAGTTGTTTTACATTAGGAAGGTTTCTGGCATGCACTGTGGTGGCAGGACAGGTAGCTTTCATCCTTCTAAGTTGGGAACTGCTGATTGAGAGCCAAGTGTCTGTTATTCTTAAAGTGTATTAGTTCTGGTTTAAGCACTTGGGCTTCAGGCCAGTTATTTTACATTAAGAAGGTTTGTGGTCTGCACTCTTGTGAGAGAAGAGGCTGGACTCTGCCCTTCTGAGCTGGGAATTTCTGGTTAAAGGTTTATAGTGCCTGAATATTTGAACTGTATCTTACTGAAATTGGTACACCTTGTTTGCTGTAGCATAGACTAGATCCAGGCCTGCTGAATCTAGCTTTGTTTATATGCTTGTTGTTTGTTGGTTAATTCCACCTAATATGCAGCTTCTCAGCACTTCTGTGGATCACTAGTGATATCTGCATTGCTTACTGTACTTATTTCCTTGTTTCACTTGAAAGAAAGTTACTGTTTGTCATTTTTGCATTTAAGTTACCTGTAACACATTGCACTTAAGTTACCTGGCACTTGCTCACTAAAGCAATTATATAAGTAAGCACTAAAAATTAAAAGCACTACACCCTCACTCCCCACTGGCCCTGGTTTTCAATTATTAAGGAATTCCCAATATTATTCTAGCATGTCCAAAGGTCAGTTGTCAATCTCCTCTCCGGTCCAGCTGGTGAATCTGGGAATCTTGAGGCAATGTTACAACTGCCTCATGTACACAGACAACCCTCTCCTCCTCCCAACAAATTCCAACACATGTGAGAGATGAGACCATATAGCCAAACTGGAGGCTAAGCTCTCTCAACTCAGTACTGGCATAACCAGTCAGGAGGAGAAGGAAACCACACTCACTACAATTCCAGTCTCACATAGACCTACCACGACAGCAAACCAAACACATAATCACACAAAAACATACTCGGAGGCTCTAAATAAAGATCTGCCGAAGCAGCAGAGACCTCCAAAGCAGACACCCAAGCAGCCGCTACCCCAATACAAAACACGTGCAACACATATCTCACAAAGCCAGTGTGCCAAACAGTCACAGCCCTTAAGACTAATCAACACACCTGATACACTTGTAATAGGTGACTCTATCGTCAGGCACACTGATGTCCCGCTCACCAGGCTGAACAAGGAGAGGGTCACGGTGAGCAGCCTGTCAGGCGCTAGGATCCGCCACATAACACAAGCACTCAGGTCACTCCAAGGCAAGTACAAATATGACTCAGTCATTGTCCATGCTGGTGTGAATGACCTGAGACGTACCTCCCTGGACTACATGAAAAGAGACATAAAGGAGCTCTCTGAGCATGTAGCCCAGGCCGGTATGACCCTGACCTTGAGTAACATCTTACCCTCCCCAAGAATTATGCCACAATATGAAGACAAGATGATCAATTTCAACAATTGGCTTAAGTACTGGTGTCATTCAAAGGGGATCCAATGCCTGTCAGCTTGGGATGATATGCTCGACAAGCCATGATGCTTCGCTAGGGACGGCTTGCACCTGTCACCCCTGAGCTTTCGGATATTGGCAAAGGCTCTTGCTACTCCCATAGTGCCTTTTTTAGGCAAGGCTCAAAAGACAAACCCACCTCCATAGGTATCACAAGAGATAAGAAACTAAGAGTAATGCTACTCAATGCCAGAAGTCTAAACCTCAAGATGCACGCACTTGAAACTCTCCTTAGCATGGGGAACATCGATATCTGTGCAGTAACAGAAACCTGGTTCAGGGCTCCCGAGAGCACCCTAGCACTACCAGGTTATACCTCATACCATGCTTTTCAGCCCCAAAACTTGGATCGAACCACAAAAGGAGGGGGAGTATCGATATTCATCAAAGGTACCCACACCTCCAGGTTGGTGGCAAAGCACGAAGCATCAGAGACTATCCATGTGCAACTAACAGTGGGTAAAACTGCCTTCCAGTTTATAGCCTGCTACAGACCACCCTCCCAAACCCAGGAACCCCCACTCGGCCTTCCTGAGAACACTGGAAAATATGAAGCTCTTTCCAAACACCATTATATTGGGTGACTTCAACTACCCAAACATAGACTGGGAGCATTACTCTAGCTCCAACACCCTAGCCCAAAGGTTCCTAGAATTTATAAACTCAAATGCTATGGAACAACTTGTTACCACTCCCACAAGAGGGGAAAACATACTGGACCTGATCATCACCAACATGGGGACTCTATGCTCCAGACCAGAAGTGTATCCCTCACTGGTAAGATCACACCATAAACTAATCTCACTGGATATTCACATCCCGAACCCACCCCCTGCTCAGAAAACCACAGTGAAAAACTTCTCTAAAGTAAATTTCACACTCCTCAAAACTGAGGTGGAATCCTTCAAAGCCCCAGGGCCTGTGGAAAATACGGCCTAGACTGCAGAATCCTTTATAAACGCATTCTATGAACACCTTCAGGAATGCATGGATCATGTGATCCCAAATAAAACCAAGACCAAAAGCAGACAAAGGCAGACATCCTGTCTGGTGGACCCCAGCCATAAACAAACTATACAATAGAAGGAGGAAGCTGCTAAATGATAGAGCAAAATCCCAAAAAGGGAAGGCATCACTGATCAGTAATAGCAAAAAACTATGGGCACACATAAAATTGTCTAAGGCCAGCTTCGAGAGAAAAATTGCACAGGACACTAAGGATAATCACAAGGCTTTCTTTAGTTATGTTAGGAACCTGGGTGGTAATTCCCAGATATGCTCAGAATTAGTCCAAAATGACAAAAAATACACCGAACCCACAGACATTGCCAACATCCTAGCTGACAAGTTTAGCACAAACTTCTCCACCCCCTCCCCACCAAAAGGGCAAATATCTATCCCAGCAGAGTGCTGCCCCCCTGACATCTCAGATGCTCAGGTAAGAGCCACCCTCTCCAAAGCAAAAAACACAGCATCAATGGGACCAGATGGTGTCCTGGGCTGTGTCCTACATGAACTCCAAGAAGAGCTAAACCCAAACATAAAACTACTGTTCAATCTCAGCCTTACTACAGGATATGTGCCCAAAGAGTGGCGTACAGCAACAGTGGTCCCTCTCCATAAAGGTGTTGCCTCAACGGATCCTGGAAACTATCGCCCCATAAGCCTGACTAGCTTGGTCTGCAAAGCTAAGGAAAGGATCATCATGGACCTCATAAATAAAGATATTGGGGACCTACAAATACTGGATCCTACCCAGTTCGGCTTTGTTAAGGGCAGATCCTGCCTCTTAAACCTGGTTGATTTCTTTGAAACAGTCACCGAGGCCATTGACGAGGGGAAGGTGGTCCACACAGCCTACCTGGACCTCGCAAAAGCCTTCGATACAATACCCCACTCTGGCATTATAGATAAGCTCACCAGCTTAAATATAAACCCCTATGTCACTAGATGGATTGCAAACTGGCTCAAGAACAGAACCCACATGGTTAGAATTGCTGGAGCCATGTCAGACTCCAAACCAGTTACAAGTGGTGTCCCACAAGGCTCAGTCCTGGGACCTCTCTTGTTCGGTATATATTTCTCGGAGGTACAGGCCAACATGGAAGGACTGTGGCTGACCAAGTTCGCAGATGACTGCAAACTGGGCACCATAATCGACTCTCCAGTTGACACAAGCATCCTCCAAAAGGGCCTCATAGAAACAGACAACTGGTGCCAGAGCCATGGCCTCAAGCTAAATGCCAAAACCTGTATAGTCATCCCCTTTGGCAAAAACAAAAGGCCCACAAATTACCACATAGGTGGTAATCCATTAAGTACAGAAGAAGTAATTAGGGACCTGGGGACCCAAGTTGATAGCAATCTCTCATTTGACAACCACGTGGCCAAAGTGGTTAGAAAAACATTTTATATAGCCCACCTAATCATGAAGGGATTCACATCTAGATCAGGGGACGTCATCGTGCCTCTTTACTCATCCCTCATCAGGCCCATAATTGAGTACAATGCCCCTTTTGGGATGTACCTTACCAGACACCTGCAGCAACTGGAAAGACCCCAAAAGTACCTCACCAAGAGGATCAAAGGGCTCAAACAGATGCCATATGCTGCCCGGTTAAAGAAACTCCAGCTCTACTCAGTGGCATACCACCTGTTCAGAGGTGATCTGTGCCTGACGTATAAAGCCATGTCCAACCCGGAATTAATGGACATGCTGCACCTCAGAAAATCCAAATCCCATCGAGCTACACGCTCGAGACTTGAACCTCAGCACTGAAATAAATAGGACATGCTGGAGGGACAGATTCATAACCCAGAGGCTCCCTTCACTCTGGAATAAAATCCCAGTCCAGGTTAGGCAGAGTCCCTCATTGACTCTCTTCAAGAGGAATCTTGATGAGTGGATGGGAGATCGTAGGTTTACCCTGGGTATCACTTCTGTGTCACTGTTAGACAGAGGCACAGTATACTAACCTCGAAAAAGGGCATAGCAAAATAAATTTAAAATGGGTGGCGAAAGCCAAACACATTCTGGCTGGGCTTATAAATGCCCTAGGGCAGATAGCCTAGTATGAACCTATGAACCTATGAACCTATACATGAGGAGCATGATAGAATGTCACTGTGCTGTATGGGTATATAGCATGGCAGGTTTACTCACAGGTAACTTCCAGAAGTGCATCGGCTGCATGCCAGAATGTCACATCACTGCCTCTGCATACATTCTGACAGCCCTACTCACTGGTATCTGACAGGGGAAAATCAGTTGCATGCTGGACTGTCAGAGACCTACAAGTTCACTCAGTTTGGCAATCACTGTGGGTCTAATGTGTAATGGCTTCAGAAAAGCACTGCTGACTATTTGCAGATAAACATGTCATATAGCCGTGTGCTGGCTATAGTATGCATTATTGTGTAGTTGTGTATATTGTGTAGATCGGTGTACATCATGTTGCATGACCGTACATAAAAAGTAAGATTATATGTATGCATACATGATGGAGATTAGATAAGAGGTATCTGTGTAATTACCAAACACAATGTAACTGTGCATATTACAATAAATACATGACCTTATCTAGTAGAATGCATTGTACAGCATAACTTTTTCTAATGTATATAAGGCAAATTATGTCTACAGTATTTATATCTTGGTCATGTATGCATGTGCAGTGTCATAATCGATATACTCTAAGTATTATATTTAAACATAATTCTAAAAGAATGGATATTAGTACATGGTCATTTCTAATGGTCCAGTTGTGAAACTCATTGAGGAAGGCTTCAGTAATATATTTTGTCATTACACAACATTAGCAGTTTTTCTCATCTGTAACTTACAGGGGTGCGTCTGCTATAGGACACACATGGGAATCGTCAGTTGTAATAACATTGTTCCAAGACACATTTTTCATCATTTACGCAATGATACTGCTGTTATCGTGGTGAAACATTATGCATCACAAAGGATACATACACAATGGCACAAACTGTATCTTCAGCTAACATGAATACAACTTAAAATATTAATATGACACACAGGTGCATTAATGGTATGAGTAATATAACAATTTCCCAATCATTTCTGATGTTCCATTTATATTTATAGAATGTAAATCCACAACATCTTAGTTTATCAATGACTCTTGACAAATATTACATTAGTATGAATGTCATTTTCATGTCCACACAAAGAGTTAATTCTGCATTTTCAAATACCAGTAAGGAACACATTTGTTGTTTGAAAACAAACAAGTGAATGATTGATAATTCAGAAACATGACTTCATGACTTGACGCCATGAATAACAGGGGGACAAAGGCCCAAAAATAGGGACAATTTTTAAATCTTGCTCTTGCAAACTTGGAAAATTAATTGAACAAGAGGTTTCATACTAACATGGGGAGATTTATTAAAGCCTACATGTTTTTTTTTTCTGTGTAGGCATTACGCCATGCTGCTAACATGGGTACAAGCATTTTTAGATTCAGTAAGAGCTGCTGAGCGGCACGCACGAGCGTGCCAACACAGAAACTTCTGTGACATGCAAATCACCTCATAAACAGGTGAATCTCATGCAAATGAGGCAGGTGGAGCATCCAGCAAGAAGATAGGCAGCCCTGCAGACCCTGTGTCAGTGTCTGTAGTGTACACAGAAAAATTCTGTGTACAGTAATATAGACAGACAAAATGGGCTGTAAAAATGTAGATAGACAGAAATCCAAACAACACTTTCCACCGGAACAAAGCAAAAATAAAAAGAAAACCATGGAACAAGCCAAGGAAAAGCTTCCAACTTTAATACAGCTTCACAATGGTTCTTCACAATACACAGTAAGCGCTTTTATCCACACTGGACTTCTTCAGACTGAATACCGTGATTAGAACATCTTGTTATAAATAATAATTTAAAAACACACATGACACAATTAATGATGATGTAACCTCTTCCTTTTAAGGTAGGCTACAAAATCAAGATCTATCATTCAGCTTAGGTGGATAGCAGGCATTCAGCCTCACCTGCCATTGATACTCTTTACACCTAAGCTCTTTTTCAGCATCAAATCTATTATAAACATTTGTTACTTCATCTAATACACCAAATGTAAAATCTACCTTGCAACCACTATTTTTATAATGTTTTCCGAGAGCATTCTTCTCATCTTTGGTAGTAACAGCATATTTATGCTCATATATTCCCTTTTGTGGTGCGTCCAACATAAAAAGCTTGACATGACAGGCATATAGCCAAATAAACAATAAATGTAGACTTGCAAGTAAATCTGCCTTGTAACTGAAAACAATACTCACCAACCATAAGCTCTTTAATGCCAGTCATATTACAACTAATGCACATATTACAACTAAGACATTTAAACATGCCTGGATTTACACACTTTTCAGGGAGGGGGGTTAATTTTGCCTAAAAAAGATTTTTAAAACTTTTTCCCTTTCTTTGTACAAAAACTGGTCTTTCGCCTACAGCTTTGGCAACTTCAGAACTAGACTTAAGCAATTTCTAGTTAGTAGAAATAATATTTTTAATGGATCTGGTATCTGTACTATTATCTATTTGCGTACATCCTGTGAAATCCACCTGTTTGACAACCTGTATTTTTCCTTTCCTTATTTGATTTCTTTCACTAAAAGATTCATTAACTACCTTTTCTGGGTACCCTCTCTGAATGAACTTATCACATAATACTGTACCTTCTCTTACAAAGTCAGCTTCTTTGTCAATAAGTTGATCAACTCTTTTTAACTGGCCTTTTACAATGTTTTTCATTTTACTTGAATGTAAACTGTCATAATGCAAATATGTGTCATTTTGACCCTTTTTCTTGAAAATGGAAGTTAATAATCTATCCCCTTCTTTATAAATACTTAAATCCAAAAAATGTATACTTTTTTTATCAGACAGAAGTAAATTTTAAAAAGGAACATACTTCATTTAAATATTTCAGAAACAGTTCCAAAGTGATAACATCCCCTCTCCAAATGAAAAAGGCATCATCAATAAAACACTTGAAAAAAAAATAATATTTTTCATAAAATTGATTTCAAAAATATGACATTTTTCCCATCCATGCATATAGATATTGCCGTAGCTGGATGCCATAGCAGCGTCCATGGCTACCCCATTAATCTGTTTATACAGCCTGTCATTAAATTCAAAGAAGTTGAAACTCAGAATTAGATCTAACATTTCCATTAATAAACTAACCACCTCAGAAGAGAATTATTTTGATCTGATTAGTTCAAATATAACCATTTCTATTCCCTCATCATTTGGAATGAACATATATAATGATTTCACATCAAGCATAACCAGATAATCTTCACTATTAACCTTAATATTCTTAATCTTATTTTTAAAATCAAACAAATCTTTTATATAAGAAGTACTTTCAGTAACTATTTTTTGCAAATATTTGTCTACAAATATCACCATGGCCTCAGTCTTACTTCCATTGCTTGCTACTATTGGTAGCATTGGCGGGTCATTCAGGTCCTTATGTATTTTAGGTAACCCAAATAATCTACTTATTCTTGGAGCCTCTCCAGTAAGAAAAAGCCTTATTTGATCAGTAATATGTCCTGCCATGAACCATTCTTCAGTTCATAGGTTCATAGGTTCATAGGTTGGTACTAGGCTATCAGCCCTAGGGCCTATACAAGCCTAGCCATAACAATTCCCTGGCTATTTCTTCCCACATTATTTACTTTCCTGGACCCCTGTCTAGCAGGGTGACTGACGTGATCCCTGGGGTGAATTTCCTTTCTCCCATCCAATCGTCAAGGTTCCTCTTGAAGAGGTCCAAAGAGGCACTCTGCTTGACATGTATGGGCAATCTATTCCAGAGTCTGGGGAGTCTCTGGGTCAGGAACCTATCCCTCCAACATGTTTTGTTTATTGTGATGACAAGGTTTAGATCCCTGGAGCGTGTAGCTCTGAGGGATTGGGATTTCTTTAAGTGTAGCATGTCCAACAGCTCTGGATTTGACATGGCCTTGTATGTTAAGCAGAGATCGCCTCTGAGTAGACGATATGCGACAGAGTATAGCTGGAGTTTTTTAAGGCGGTCAGCGTAGGGCATCTGCTTTAGGCCTGTGATTCTTTTAGTGAGGTATTTCTGAGGCCTTTCCAGTTGTTGCAGATGTCTTGAGAGGTACATACCAAATGGGGCATTGTATTCTATAATGGGTCTAATGAGGGATGAGTACAGTGGGACAATGACCTCCTTTTTCTGGATGAAAAGCCTTCGTGATGAGGTGAGCCACATAGAAGGATTTCCTGACTGTTGTGGCGATGTGGTTATCGAAGGTGAGACCACTGTCCACCTGTGTCCCTAAGTCTCTTATCACACTTTCTGTGTTTAGTGTACTGCCACCTATATGGTAATTCATGGATACATGTTTTTTCCCAAAGGGGATAACAATACATTTCTTGGCATTGAGCTTGTGCCCATGGCTCTGGCACCAAGCATCTGTTTCTGTAAGGCCCTTTTGTAGAGTATCCACATCATTTGGGGATTCAATAATGGCTCCCAGTTTGCAGTCATCTGCAAACTTTGTTAGCCAGAGTCCCTTAGTGTTGACCTGTACTTCAGAGAAGCAGATGCCAAACAAGAGCGGCCCCAGGACTGAACCCTGAGGTACTCCACTTGTCACTTGTCTGGAGCTGGATTTGGAGTCGGCTACTTTTACAGTGTGGCTTCTATCAGTAAGCCATTTAGCAACCCATTGAGTGACATAGAGATTAATGCCCAACTTAGTAAGTTTATCTATGATTCCAGAGTGGGGGGTGGTGTCAAAGGCCTTGGCAAGGTCTAGATAGGCTGTGTGGACCACCTTACCCTTGTCCATGGCTCTGGAGACTGATTCAAAGAAGTCAATCAGGTTCAGGAGACAAGAATGTCAATAAATGGATAAGCTTTTTTAACTTCGCTAAATAATGATTAACTTGTAAAAACTCACATCGGCTAACATTTCTTCCATTTTATACACTAAAATGTCAGCATTGTTAAGTAAATCAGTGAGCAACTTTTTTTGCACCACATTCAAATTAAAATACTTAAATTCAGATTTGCTTTCAAGTACCTCACTAATCTGTGGTTCACATAACATTAGAAAGAGTTCCAACTCCTTTTTTAAGGGTGGATTATAAACACTAGGTTTAGAAAAACTTGTGTTTTTGAAAGGAGCATTAGGAGACAACAGTTTAAAATTAAGTTTTCTTACATAGTCCCTCAGTGCATTGATTGTGTTGCATTTGTCCGCCTTTTTTGAAAACACAAAGTTCCATCCTTTCTTTAAAACATGACACATTTTGTCATTCAACGGCAAACTAGATAAATTTACAATGACAAAGGCAGCATCAAAAATACCTGTGTCTATTGTCGCTTGGTATAGTTCTTCTTCCCATTGGTCTTCTGTTAATAATTCTTGTGCGGTACAGAAGCTACTAGTGCCCAAGTTCTGTTTTGTTTGCTGTTTTGTTGGTACACCCTCACCAACTGACTCCTCGTGTCCCTCTGAAAACCCTTATATGGATTTTCAGCTTCATTCCTCTCGTTCAAATTACTACTGCCAAAAGTGACCCCATTAGTACTACTTAAACTGTCATTTCTAACAGCAAGCCTTTTAGATTTTCTAAGGCCATTTTCATCTCCTTGCACTATCTCCTTCTTGGTTCTACTTGTCGTAGCTGATGTCACTACCTGCAAAGTCACCACTCCTTCTCTTCCCAATTGGTCTTTCTCTTCACCTGCCTCGTAATTGGCTTGATCCCTTAGAAATTTGTTGGTCTTACATTTTTTTAAAAGCTCATTTTCTTTATTGAGCTTATTTTGAAAAAGGAATAACTTGGCTTCAAAATTCACAGAGGTTAAACAATCTTTTAGTTTAAAGGCAAAAGATAGAAATGGCATAGTGCAGACAGTTATTAGTGAAACTATCCTTTGTGTTCGACAAATTAAAGGAAATAAATTAAATTAAATGTATTTATTTTTTTAATAATTTGGGCATGTTTGCATGGTGCACCACAGTGTGCAAACATCCTTTTTAAAAAAATAAAAAATAAAAACTTGGAAAAAACAAAATTAATATGATGTGACAGAAATATATTACAGGACCCTGCATGGAGTATCTGCAATGGTTGGTGCTGTTGCTAATGTGGTAGGGCTTTGAAGTGTGTAGCTTCCAGGCTGTGAGCATGGATCCCTATGCAAATGAGATGGAGTTACTGAATAGCACTAAGGGGTGATCGTGTTCACATATCCCCTTCGTGTAGACAGAGAACAATGTTGTTGTTTGCAGAGGAGGTAGCTGACATCAGGGGAGGGTGTGTCCAATGACTTCTAAGCTTATTTCAGCCTGTTTGCATGGGGCACCGCAATGCTGAGTATATCCTTGCAGGGAGGTCTGTACACTAACTTCTAAGCTCTATTTAGCTAAGGGGAGCATGTTTCCCTAGTGTTTGCATGGTGCCCACTATGCTGAGCATGGAAGACTAGGGGGGGTGTACAATGACTACTAAGCTTTGTTTACCTACAGGGCACGTGTTTGTATGCCATGCCACAGTGCTGATTATATCTAAAACCCAGTGACATATTAATTAGTTTTGACCTTTGTTTAACTTAAACTGGGGCCATTAAATTATGTTAATGATATAAAAGGCAGGTGGAATGAATCATACTTAGCCAATCACATAGTCCACACCTACAGCAGAGCACTATAAAGTATGCATACACCGTACAATCTGATTCTTCCCCTATACTATGCACCATTGGAGTACAGACTTGGCAATGTTAAAAAAGAATGCTAGGGGCTGCATTAGGTCTGCTACATCTGTATGTGCTAGATGTTTAAAAAAAATTCTGCTGCTGCTAACAACAGGCCTAGACAGAGAAGGAGAAGAGGGTTTAGGCCCGGGGTAACCTTCCAGGGGTGACATGAGCTGGAGATTGTAGAGCAGTACAGGGTGGAAAGGAACAAACTACAAGAACTCACTGAGCTCTGCCACCCTCAACTCAGACCCAGATCCAGCAGAGGGGAATCCATCCCAGTGAAAACAATGGTATGTGTAGCCCTAAGGATACTAGCTGCAGGTACTTTCCAAAGACCAACTGGGGACATGATGAGGGTCTCCCAGGCATCTGCTTCCAGGGTACTCCACCAGTTCTTGGATGCCATGCTAGCACATGCCAGTGATCACATTTCTTTTCCCCTTATCCTAAGGTGAGGGCTAGCAATATGCAACACTTCCACCATGCAGCACACTACCATGAGGTAATGAGTGCCATAGATTGCACTCATGTGTACATCAAGTCACCACCTGGTGAGGAGAGTAGAATCTACGTCAACTGCAAAGGGTACCATTCAATCAACTGTCAGGTCATGTGCAATGCCTAGGGCATTATTATGAATGTGTGTGCCGGCAGCCCTGGCAGTTGTCACGACTCCCATATCTGGCATGCATCACAGCTGTACCAGATGTTTGCTAGAAAGGGACATTCCACACAGCCATTTACTGGGGGATGCTGGCTATGCACTGGAACTGTGGATGATGACACCCACAGAAATGCACACACACCCACTGAAGAATGCCATAATGAGGCACATGCACAAACTAGAACATCATAGAGCATGTGTTTGGGATTCTAAACTCACAATTTCAGTGCCTTGATATAGCTGGTAGAGCCCTGCAGTACTCTCCAGCCACATGTGCCCATATGTTCACAGTATGTGTCATGCTACACAATATGATCCTGGGGAAACAGCTGGAGCAGGATCAGCAAAGGGAAGGGATACACAATGCCCCACCAGTGCCTATGTTACCACAGCCACACTCAAAGGAGGCTCAAAGGAGGAACCCCCGATAATGTCCCTGTAGGCAGACATAGGCGTGTCCAGTATGCCCTGGCTTTGGCTAACAGACAATGCATAGCACATTCACTGGCAACCTAGGGCCCTAGGGACTGACACCTCACTCCTACTCACATACATATAGTAAAATTGTTAATGCCAGACAACCCATACAACCTGTACCTATCCATGTATTGGCTGTGTACTGCTTGCATCACAGAAAGTCATCCCTGAACTACAATCCTGTCAACTGCTGCATTTGCAAGGTAAGTCTCTCACCTACATACTACTTGTAAGGATTAGTATAATATGGTATTATATATATGGATCTGCTACACTGATGCAAGGAAATATAGTGGGCTGTCTAAACAGAAGTAACATCCACATGGAACTACTGGTACCCAGTCCAATAGTATGTGTTCCCTAATAATCACTAGGCCTCATTGTTGGAATTTGCATTACATCAGGCAAGGGAGTTGTTGACCAGTGGGGTCACATGATATTCGGACTACTGCTTATCCCAGCAGAACATGTACTGTTGCCCTTCCACACCTAACACAGAAGTGTTCCCATATAACTCCTTTAACAGTAAGTCAGCAATGGTGTATTAGCAGACCATGCAATCTCAAAGCTGTAACACAGAACTCAATCACACTATGTCTGGCAGTCTGTGTGGCTCAGTGGACTAGGGAAGTTAGCATGGGTGATTGTGGTGATGCTTCTAATCTGGAAGTAGGCACATCTTTTACATGTGAGGTATTATTATGTTTGCGTTTTCTCAGACTGTCAGTCTGTGTGTGGTGTAACTTTATGAACCTCGGTCACATATTAAGTACTGCATACAGCTGGGAAATGCCATGGATATTCAGAGTGATGTGGAGTACTACAGAAACAGGGACAGATGTCAATGTCTATAACATACCTCTCAACCTGTTAGTGCAAGAAATGTGTTCAAAGCCCGACAAAATGTGGGGACAAAAGCCCACAAATAGAGGCATATGTTAAATACTGCTCTCATAAATGTAAACAGTTGCTAAAATAACAGAGGGTGTGTTTCAACAGACAATTTTCTGAAGGATTTGAAGTCAGACACTCAAATGTATGTCACTATTTAGTGACTTCAATCTTAAGTTCATTCAAGCAATTTGCCAGAAAACCACAAAGTTTCTGAGGAAAAGACCATGAGCTAAAACTCTGGACATTCTGCAAAACTCTGGACAGTTTAGTATGTAACACACAGAATCCCAGACTGGCGTACAGGTAAGTGTGAAGTACTGTAATCTATAGTGAATACGACTAGATAGGTAGGGGTTCTAATTGTACTAGAGGCTGCTTGGTATGCTTGTGAGTGTGTGTGTATACCCCTACAAAACAACTGCCATGCCCTCATGGACTATCCATATGCAATGGTTATGTACTTTTTGGCCCTGTAACTAGCTGCTGGCTTTCACACTGCCCTCTTCTACAAGGCCTGATGATGTCATCCACCTTAAGACTACCAGCTGACAGTATAGTATTAAGACTTAAGCTATCACACATGCTATAAATACTGTGATCGACAGTGTGTAAGTCTAGATAGGTACTGGTTCTAATCTCACTGCAGGCTACTTGGTGTGTGTGCATGTATACCCCTGCAAAACAACTGATATCCCCTCATGGGCTATCCACCTACAATGGTTATGCACTTTTGGCCCTGTAACTTGCTGCTGGCTTCCACACTGCCCTCTTCTACAATGCCTGAGGATGTCATCCACCTTAAGACTACCAGCTGAGAGTGTAGCATCAGGATTTAAGCTGTGGCATGTGTGATAAGTACTGTGATGTACAGTGTGTAAGACTAAATAGGTAGGGGTTCTAATCTCACTACAGGCTACACTGTGTCCCAATGACATAAATATGATCATCTTGGTAACATAGAAATAGGTAGGGTTTTGCAGTATTTTATTTGTAGTGTGTAATGTGCCCCCCAATGGACTGATCACAATAAGGCCTGCTGATGTCATCAAGCATAGTATGTCCTGAACTGATAGTACTAGCAGGCATGAGGTGTGTAGCATGCATCATGTACTGTGATCTGTAGTGTATACCATTACATAGATAAGGGTTATCATCTACATACAGCCAATTTGCACTATGTGTGTACCTTGGCATGTCATGTACACAGTGATTGGAAGTGGTGATAGCCCCAATGTAGCCATGGTTGTGTGTTAGCCTGTTAGAGTATTTTACATCATGTTATGGAACCATAGGATGTTTGAATGTCATCAGCATGATGGCCATGCAGCCCTCACAATCATAGACATCTTTATACCAGTAGTTATAGGATCAGCACATATTGCTATAGTCCACAAGGGACACAGGCAGATGCCATGTGTAGAGATAATGGTCACCTAGCCATTCATACAGATGGCATGTGTTGAGGTGCACTGAGGTGGTATATGTGCCAATAGACAGGCTTCTGTTTCAAGGATGTGTTTAAGTCTGCTAGACAAATCTCCTCCACAAGCCTGTAGTCCCAACGTCATATACAAGGTTAATGTCCTTACAGTGGGTTATCCATCTACTATGCTTCTTACAGATAGGCAGCATATGCAATAAAGCAGGGTCACACATTGCTCTGTATGCAAGGCACAGATCACTTCTGCATAGCATATGTGCCACCGTTGACAATGACACTCATTGTAGCCTATCCCCATTGAACACATACTGGAGACATGAAGTGACCTTGTGAGGGACAATACTGTTGTGACAATTGCCAGTACTGCTTGGAAAGGTACATCACCAAATGGCCATTGTACTCAGATATTGGCATGCTGAGGGAAGAGTACTTGGAGTTTATGAGCATGTCATTTACAGGTGACTGTGGCTTCAGCTATGCCATATGATTCCTGCTATACCACTGTAGAGACAGGGTGATTTGAGGCACATTAGGTTAAAACCTGTGTGCCCAGTTCATTCACCTCTGACTATGTACCTCACATGATGCGACTGATGTTCTACTTACCAGGTACATAGGTCTAACTGATGGAACTCATATTACATATATATCTGAATGGAAGTTATGGACATTACAATATCAACAGGCATGTGTTCACAATACCCTCTTGCAGGATTGTGACATACCACAGAGATATCAGTGCTCACAATTTGCAGGCATCAGCCAACATTGTTAGCCACAGTCAGTCTGTAGTTGCACGTATTGTGGTTGAAGAGATTCCAAGCAGAAGAGGACCAAGGAGTGCACTCTGTTGAGCATTACTGCTGACAGAACAGCTATTGGAGGCAGATGTCCCTATGTTGCATATGTCTGCCAGCAATGGACCACTTAGTGACCCCTACAATGATACTATCGTGGATGCCTAAGTGGGTGCTTTGTAAATGTTGTCTGAGCAAAGGATATAGTCAGATGGCTTGGCTGAGTCTAGGGGGTTGTGTGTCCTGATGCACCCTCTCTCAGGTCCATGATCACTGCCTTAGAAATGTTCACCACGTGTAACAGTTATGCTCCTCCTGTCACACATCCAAACTGTGTACAGTTAACTGTGTGTAGAACATACATATGTGTGCTGATCAGCTCCATGATGATCACCCCTGCAGCCATACAGATATGAATACTCATATAAAGAGGCGAACAGTTATGTCAGTCAGTGGATGCACCACCTCTGGGAAAGGGTATAACAGTTGCCATTGTCCACTCAGCTGGGGCACAGCCAGTAGTGTTGGTATGATTGCAAGGTTGTCCCAATGCTATTAGTAATCCTTGTCAGATGACATGTGGGATGCAGCCTGGAATGTTAGCATGTGCGATAGATGCTGTGTATCCTCTATTGAGAGGCCAGTTATGGACTGCTCTGTAAATATGGAAGTTATGGGACAGGTTGTAGGAATGTCATGTGTCACGTGGTGGAAACAAGGGAGTATTGTTGACACAGACAGTGTGAGTGTGCAGGTCAGGTATGAGTCCAGATAATATGGGCTTGTCTTTTGAGTTCACACATATAAGTACACTGTGTGTTATAGTTCTGCTTTGCATGGGTGGCTACTTTTGTCGTTACCGTGTCTACTCAACATCACAACAACACTATGTGCTTCTTTTGGCTGATGAGGTAGTGCCTCCATGTAAGGGGGGGCACCCTCACCCCACCTGTCAAACAGCACTGTCTACCTGTTACTATACAGCCTGCTAATGGCAGTTGTCCACCAGTCAGGTTTGCTGAGCCATGATGAGACTGTGTCCCTCCTGAAGCTGTACTGATCACCCATATTGGTAAATACATGATGCACTACATTGGTTCCCCATGTGAGGATGTCACAGCACTGCTACAAGGCATTGTAGGTAAGGACCTGGACCATCCTTTGGACAAGTGAGCCACAGCATGACTAAGCAACACAGTGTGCACATATTACACTTCCCTACCATGTTTGTCTGTGCTGAAGTAACTGCAACACTTACTTGCATGGAGGACAACTATCAGGTAGTGCCAAGCAGTGTCCCCAGATCTCTGAGTCATGTCATCTGAAATGCCATGATAGCAGTTAGCATGGATACGAGCACTGACACTGTTGTGCACCTAGTGACACTAGACCAAACACTGTTATGTTTGGTCAAGGCCAGATCATGCCTACTGTTTGTAAACGGTGGTGCCCAGTAAGTGTTACCCTATGCAGTGGATGTTGGACATATGTCTCACTCCACCAACTATGGCCTGACAAGGTTATGACAATATCAGGGTAGTAGGCCTTGCTGGAAACTGTGTACATCATGTACAGAGTGTTACAGTATGTCAGCTGGTGGATAGGCATGTGTCTGAAAGTCATACTCTGGGAAGATAGCAGTGGGAGACCTGCTCTGCAATGATGCCAGTCACCAGTGGGTTTCACCATCCTCCATTATTGGAGTACCCCATCTACCTATTCCCTCTCTGCAGTCACAGCCAGTGCCAGTAACCTCTGAATGAGTACATTAGCAGGTGATTGTGACAGCTTCCAATATCCATACTACCACACAGAACCAATAGGCATACAGGATGGCCTAAAACACAGTCATTTGTACCATGAGCCACTGATAAAGACTAATTGCCAACAACTGCACAATACTATCTTGTGGGACATCATCCACCCCTGCAAAATATTGTATTGCCCACACACCACAAACAGTTGAGCCATTACACATGGAGTTATGGACACAGAGAGTGATGTAGCCTTTGACTCTCACTGTTCTGTAAAATGCAGGGATGCATTCATTGTTGTACACCCTACACTGACAGGTTTGGGATGTAAATCCCAGGCTGTCACTGCTATACTGAATGTGGCAGGCATCATGGCTATCTTTGTGTGCAATGGCACCCTTGCTATGTCACTACCTAGGCATATCATAAAACTGTAGCAACCACACAGTTTCCATGGTACACCAATACACAGCATAGATAACATGTCTTATGGATTTCATGTCATGACCATACATGTGTAGTCTGTCCCCTAAATGCTTTAGAGGGGGATGTGTCTGGCTCCATACAGGGAGATGTCAGATCCCACTGTGTACCTCCCGCATATCCTTGACAGGACTAACACATATCTCACCTATTCTGCATGGCTACAACATCACTATGGTATACATACTACATGCTGGAGAGACAGGTACGTAACACAGACAGTACACCCTACAGGAAACAGGCCCACCCATGTATGTGAAGCACACATCTGCTGTGATGCACATCATTTGCAGGTGACACACTGGGATGCAGAGCACGACAATCATAACTGATGTTGGTATATTGTCTGTACTGGACACAGGATATTTGTAGATGGGTCATCACCATCACCACAGCTTGTAGAGGTGTAATTTCCCAAAATCTGGTGATACTTATCAAGGGTAGCAGACCTGTTCACAGATTAGGGATGCATGACTATGCTGAATGCCACCATTGTCCTTGTTAGCCTGTTATACACATATGAACATATGGAGCCATGCAGTTACCTTGCTGAAAACATATTTCTGCTGTGCTGACATGCCAGCCTGTGCTGCTTCATTGCTGCTGTGTATCTATAGAATGTCAACACAGACCCCTGAAACAGAAACAGGTCCATGACACACCTGTCATCATGTAAGTATACAGCCATTACAACATCATACAACATAAGGTACACAAATGCATGTTGCGTACTCATGACAAATGCCAGCATACAGCATCTGTGGTTAACCACTCCAAGTGGCATGGCAAAGCAACACTGCATTACACAAGTACATGTTAATTAATATAGTCACCCTGTGCATCAGACACATAGTTTCATTTCCCTACATCGATGGTGAGGATGACAGGGATGTGGCACAGGTATCATCACTTGCACAGGGTGTTGTGTAAGGGTGCAGGAGGCCTAAGCTGACCCAAATGGTTGACAGTATGTGTGTGAGCCAGGAAGGGAAGCAGGTTAGATGGACCATGGAAAGGTGCCATTTGTGCCTGTAAGTGACCTGCATATGACAGTGGTGTGTGAGTGTGTGCATGTACACAGTCAAGCTCAGTGCTAGCCCTACATGTGTGTGTGTTGGGCAACTTTGGACTGGGTCTATATTATAAGATCGACGTTTGAAAACATTGAACAACATATGATTGACACCATATGGTCGATGACTTCAAACATCGACCTTATAAAAAGACAAAAAAAAAGAAAAAGTACCCTAATGGGTTTAAGGAGGGGGGCAAGCCCCCCACCCCCCCTGCTACTTAAATATACCAACTCTGAGACTGCACTACATTATAGTAAATGGAAATCTCCCCTTACAGAAATGTCCGTCTACACGCTCAAGATACTGAGCGTTTGATATTCTCATGTCGACAATGTCAGATTCAACACTGTCGGCTTTCGAGAATATAATATAGACCCTTTGGACGGTATATGGTAGAGATGACAATTTACTGTCTCTGGCCCAGAACACGGGAACTGGCTTTGCCAGGAGCTGCACTGGCACCTCCAAGACCAAGGTCAGAAGTGCTGCTATTACCTGAGGGTGACTGCCGTCTGTTGGGATCGTGTCCCTCACAGGAATAGCCAGGATAATGATGTCATGCTCTGCCACATCATGGTGTGGACAGCACACTCCCCTCTGTAGTGCTGGATGTACAGCCACTATGGGAGTGTGATTGTGCACGGCCACGTGGACTCTCAGCAGATGGGGTTGCTAACTTACATCCATGAGTCTGACACTCAACTCCAACCACACATTCTGGCAGATCCCATCTCAGCCCACCTTCTGTCCACTGCATCAGTCAACTGATCCAGGGTGTTCCCAGTGCTGTGAAGGCAGTCACGGATGTCAGACTGTGTTGCATCCATAACCTTAAGCATACTTCTGATGTTCCATTCAGAACATGCTTGTGCCTCCATGATGGCCTGAAACATGGCCCGAGTGACCCATGATGTGACACCTGCAACAGGTTGTGGACAGGCAGCACACCTCTTAGAAGCACCTCTGTCAATCTGGCTGTGTGGGACCTTGATAGCTTTCTGGCTATGGCCAGTGTCCACACTCACTGGAATCATAGTTTCCATAGTTTCCTGTTCAATGTCCCCACCTTCTGACTGTCCAACATCTGTGGCCTCTGAGGACAGGGTATGTGTGAGCATACTGACTGTGCCTGGTGACAATGGAGGCAGAAGAGGGATGCCTACCTCTGGGACAGATGCAGCCCCCAACACCCCCACCTGTGCCTCACTGTGGCCACCATCATCATCAGAGTCTGAAAAGACACTGACAGAGACCAACCTCCTGGTCACCTGTGATAAGAAAGAAAAACGCAGCACATGAATACCTGCACTATTGTGTATGAAAAATCCACCAATACTCATAATAATAAAGACTTACAACTGTGTTAGCAGTCACATTTATCTTCTAGGCTTTCATCCAAAATAGACTTCCTCATAGGTTCATAGATTAGTACTAGGCTAAGTGCCCTTGTGGGCCATTTTAAGCCTAACCAATTGCCCCATGTGAGAATCAAACCCTGCACCTTGTGTCTGTAAGGTAAACACTGTAACCATTATGCCAGCCTCCCACCCTCAGAACAAAATACACATTCAACTCAAGACCTTTATAACAATCACTTGAAGTAAAACAAGTAAAACATGACCAGTACAATTTACCTTTTAATTAAGCAATACGACAGTATACTTGATAAAGCGACACATAAAAACCCAATACAACTATCTTAACAAATATATTGAAATACATGTTTCACTGCCTAATTTAATGTCCTTTCAAACTTTTGTGTTTTAAAAGGCATTTTAGTGTAAATGCCTCATTCAAACCAGGAGGCTTATTTTTTTCTTAACTGTTACTGCCAAATTGTTTCTATTTGCTCAGCTACACTACTGTGATTACCCCCTCTAAGATCTTTATGTACCTGTTCCAGAATGGAAAATAAAAACATTCTACCCTGTTTACATAAGACATTATGTTTAAATAGGGCATTATACTGGTCCTTAACTTTAATAGAATATAAAT
The DNA here is from genome assembly GCF_019279795.1 of Protopterus annectens. Classification (NCBI taxonomy): domain Eukaryota; kingdom Metazoa; phylum Chordata; order Ceratodontiformes; family Protopteridae; genus Protopterus; species Protopterus annectens. The sequence goes on along the minus strand of NC_056743.1, from coordinate 1,311,964,377 downwards.
GATCCTTAACAAAACAGTGTCATACTTACCAGGAGCAGGACCATGGCCTTGACCACTACCTGACGGACCTGTGAAAAGTTGAGGGTGAGGTAATGTCAGTACCAAGGCATGTTGCATGACAACAAGGTAATACATCCATATAGCCCACATTTACAATGCATACTATGTTACTTGTTGTATTGGTCACATTCTGAGTATGAGAGTACAACTGAGGTAACCCCCCCCAAAAGACCTAAGACCTGATACCCACATAAAGGTATGTACAGCCTGACACACTATCTGCTACAGTATTACAATGCTGGTCACAATAAGCCTACCTGCATGCTCCTCTGCTGTGGAAACTGTGACACCCACTTCCACAATATATGGTGTGATGGATGCCTTGGAGCTGTCAGTTGTGCCTAGGTTCACTAGGAATTCCTCAGTGGCCATGAGTGTTTATTCCACTGCAGGCTCTCCACCTGTGACAGCATGATCCCTAGCTACATCTGCTGCCCTTCGTTGTGCAGCATTGATAATGTCCGTTGCACGGTGTTGAACCTGGTCATATGTCCTGCCCTGATGGCCTGTGCCATTCACATCATGGGCAAGTTCTGCCTACAATGCAGCACACTGTTCTCTGTTTTGCCTCCCCCTGGACAGTAGGATGTGATGATGTTGCCTTAGTCCTTCAAGCATAATTTCATTTTCTGCATCAGAGAAGGGTGCTTAGCATCTAGGATACATGACTCCTGAAAGACAAAAAAGGGGACCACATTACAGGATCACATACGTGGAAGTACATTATGTAGAGATACAGCAAGGACAACATGGCTGGCACTATCCACTGCTTGCTCACACATGTCATACTCCACAGTGTTCAAACATACTAAGTGTGTGGATACAACTGAGATAGTAGCAATAGTCAGGTGTTCCAGTGTGTGCCATGACAGATACTACTGTATGATCATGCACTCAACACACAGGTCTATTGTAGTGTGTCCCTTAGGAGCAACCTCACGATAATATGTCATAGAAACAGTGCCACACAAATAGCAATGTGCGATTGCAGCCACTATAAAGGGACCATCCAATGAGACCAGTGTGCCACAATGACAACAGACAATGCACCCTTGATGTATAGTACATCCTATATAGGATATAGGATAAAAAAGAAACTCTTCTACCTGCAAAGTGCTCAGTGCAGCAACAGTGTATGTTGATGTATAGTACATCCTATATAGGATATAGGATAAAAAAAGAAACTCTTCTACCTGTAAAGTGCCCAGTGCAGCAACAGTGTATGTTAACTATCTGACTTGCTAACATTTTGAATAACTGCCATACTGTGAAAATGCTCTTAAATAGCATTCACACAACCCAGATGCAAGTCCCCTCTAAAACTCCCCCCCCAGAATTTGGACCATACTTGGGTTCAATCTGCTCTTAGATTGCTCCCAACTTAAGCTATTTATCTAGACAGTCCTGGTAAATTGTATCACAAGGGCTAACAGCAGAAAAAAAGAAAAGTAAAATAAAAAGGATATTTGTGTAAGGCAGCATGTCTTAATTTTAAGCTCTAAACACTCTGTTTTTTGTAATTAGAACAGTAAGGGACAGGCCTTTTCACCACTGTTACTTAACTGCCTTTACTACTTGACTAATTGTTTTTCTGTAATGCTACCAACTCCCTTGTGGTGGTTTCAACCCACTCCATTCGCCCTCGCTGAGCTCAGGCCCACTCCAATCCCCTACACTACCCCCAATTCCCACACACCCCCACTACACATAAATTTATAGTTATCCACAGCCACACCTACAACTCAGACACCAATCCCACACAGTCTTTCCACCCCTCCCACCTATCAGCAACTCCCACTGACTATACTTTAACAACTAACACACAAAATACACTCTCACCACCCATTAACACTAACTACTAAGCACACTATCACAGTCTCCACTATGCTATCTCCTAAACACACACTACTCTTCCTGATTATAAACTTTATTCTCCTCCTGCTATATTACCTTTCCTCTTATGAAATTCCTCTCAAACACTCTCTAACACCTCCACACCACACCTCAACAGCACCAACATTTCTGAACACTCAACAATGGCCTCTTACCCCAGCCCTCTTCTACATAACCAATACAGACTATCACACAATCAAGCTCCTTCCACAACAAAATCTCCCACCTCTCTTAGATTTTCTAAGGTCCTTAATAAACTCTCCAGGCTCCTTCAACAGATACACAAACAATTAATACTGGCAGGAAACATCCATCCCAATCCAAGACCCTCAAATATACATACTTCACAACCCTACCCCCCCCCCAAACTAAACTTACTCTAATTCACCACAGGAAAAAAATCATCTCTTCTTCCTCTCAACATTAATGTACGTAGCATAGCTAACAAAACCCACAATTTACATGCTCTACTATACTACTACTCCCCATATATAGTTACTTTAACTGAAACATGGCTAAAACCAAACATCAGCAATAATGAAAGCAGTACCCCAGGTTACAATATCCTAAGAAAAGATAGAATAGACAAAAAAGGAGGCATCATAGCTACCCTATACAAAGACCACCTATCAGTTGAACTACTACAAGTCTCCCCCCCCCAGACCTCACAAATACTGAGCTAAGTATAGCCAGATTAGCCATCAACCCCAACAAACACCTTGATATAGTAGGTGAGTAGATCCCACCAGGTAACACCATTCCCACTCTGGAAAATCTATTACAATGATGTACCATATCCCTCCCTCAAGTGACTATTTTAATGGGTGACTTCAATATAGACTGCCTTCTATGTTCTTCCACAACTCCCACTATGCACAATAACTTATATGGTTTTACCCAAATCATCTCAGCTCCAACCAGGACTGATAAAGCATTTAAACATGAATCCATACTAGACTGGATACTAGTTAATTCCCCCCCCACCTATCAATCCACTCATGTTGCCTCCCTGATAATCTAAGTGAACACTGCCCAACATTTCTCTTAAGAGAGCGAAACCAGGTACCACATCAAACTTCCTTCCTCACAATTAGAAGCAAAAAACAATTTAACCCTGATAAGTTTACCTCTGATCTTAAAAACTGTTTGGTCCTGGGAACATCTCAAACAACTGCCATTAGATGAGGCAGTGCTCTCCTTCAACAACATCTTTCTCAAGATTCTCAATACCCACGCCCCAACCCGAAATATTAGAATAAAATCCAATTACGCACCCTGGTTAACTAAAGAAACTAGAGCAGTATTTAAAGACAGGGGCAAGGCCTGGTTACAGTTCCATAAGAACAAAACCAGCACCAATAAACAACTTTTCCTAGAACTTAGAAACAAAGTAAAGAAATTAATTAAAACTGACAAATCCAGCTACTCCCACAACATCCAAATCAAACATCAGAATAACTCACAAAAATTCTGAGCAACTGTAAACAACCTGTTACAACCAGTTAAAAATACCACGCCCACACCAAAAGTGGCTAACAACTGTGAAAGCATGACCACCCAGTTCAACAACTACTTTACAGAATCCATTGAATCCCTAGCAAACAATCTGAATAACACTACACCTAACCTGCCCAAAAAATCCAAATACCCCCTACAAAATTGCAATAACCTCTTCAAAATAAAACCAGTACCGACCCTCTACATCAAAACACTACTAAGAAAATTAAAACCAAACTACTTTAGCTGCTGATAACCTCCCTGCAGATTATCTAAAACTAGCATCAGAAGCCATCTCCTACTCAGTAACCATACATATAAATAGATCCATCACAGAGACATATGTACTCACCATTTAGAAAATATCACACATCTTATCCCTGCACAAAGGAGGTAGCTTCTGTGAACTAACTAATTATCCCCCCCATTGCCATCCCCCCCCCATCTAAAATCCTAAAAAGAGTTGTACACTCACAACTCATGGAATATCTATTATCACACAACCTCCTATCCCACACTCAACATGGCTTCTGCCCTGCCCATAGCACAACGACAGCCCTTCTATACTTCACAAACACAATTAATCAGCTCAGAAACAAATTCTAATTTGTATGAGCTGTATTCCTGGACATGTCAAAAGAATTTGACATGGTCACTCACCCTAAACTCATAAACGTCTTCTCCCACAATCTCAGCAACACAGCTATAGCATGATTACAAAGCTACTTCACAGACCATCAAACCGTCCTTCGGCAAGAGTCCCTCTCACCCCTCCTACCAGTTCCCTTAGGGGTACCACAAGGCTCCATCCTTGGACCCCTACTTTTCTCACTATTTACCAATCACCTCCACTTTGCCACTCCCCAAGCCGAGATCATTCAATATGCTGATGACTCCACTTTGATCTGCTCTGCGTCCTCCATTGATGACCAGCAATCTATCACCCAAGACATCTTCCTATCTTTCAAAACATGGCTAACAAATTCCCAATTTATATTAAATCCCGATAAAACTAAACTTATGCTTTTCTACCCCACCAGAAATCCTTCCTCGTCCACAACCTTTCATATCTTCTCTAAGAACAAAACCACAATCACACTTACCCCCTCTATACCAAACTTCTAGGTGTTATTATTGACAATAACCTGAAATTTGACCTCCACATAGACCAATCCATTAAAAAAGTTTGCAAGAAACTTGGTCTCCTTTATAGGAATAAACAATTTCTAACTAACAATATAAAAATTACAATTGCTAGAACACACCTGCTATCAACACTCTTATATATATCCCGTATCCTTACAAACCCCCGTAAAACTGACCTTGCCAAGCTTAAAATCTGCTATAACAAAAGCTCTCACTAATGCTTCCTATAAATCCCATCACTGTCAATCTCTCAAACAACTTAACTAGCTAGAACCCCCTCTTCTACTTCAATATAATCAACTAACCATAGCCACAAAATCCTCCACCAACCAGAAAAAAACAGCCTTTAAGGACATTATCCAGTCATACTTTGCATCCAGATCCCTTCACTCAAACAACAAACTACTCCAAGTCACCAAAGTAAAAAACTCAACAGGTGAATCTCTCTTCTCCAACTATATCTCCAAACTTTGGAACTCTCTGCCCAACCCACTTATGAACACTTCCTCATCTAAACAGTTTAAAGAACTCCTAAAAACCCACCTTACAAATTCCTGACTCTTCTCCTGCCACAGCCCAGGTTAGACCTACTAAACTCCCTCCAAACCTCCTATACTATACCATCCCCTCCAACATTGAACCCAGTCAACAAACACCTTACTGATTCTTATATCAAACTTATTCTCTAACTACTACCAATGTCCAATCGCACTGACATATCTTTGAAAATTCTACATACTGAAATTAAGTACAATCCTTTAGAATATCTTAAATGTTATTGCTTTAATTCCTATTCCTACTGTTGTAAATAGTCTTATTATAATTACCTACTCTGTGTTAGACAATGTATCGATGTATTAGAAAATGTATCAACTTAATGTTTTTTAATATGTGTTAACTATGCTCTGTACTAAAGACTTTGTACTATTTGATATTAGTGCTTTTCTCCCTGGGCCTCTACTGAAAAAGGACACATGTCCAGATGGACTTTCCCAGTTAACAAATGTAAAATAACATAAATAATAAATAAATAAATATAGGTGTAAGACAGCAAGAAATTAATAGCATATCATTATCACAGGTCTACAACACGCTTAATGCTGTATTCCCTATTCCCTGTATGTCTATTCACCCATCTACATCCTGTTGTACACAAAATCATTTACATACCTAATGGAGTGCAGTACTCTTTTATTGATATGTGATGATAGTAAAGTTTTCACAAAGGCATGCTCTGTGTGAGGAAAGTCTCATACAGACTGGTTATCCATAGCCAGCTGCTTGCCTTTTAAACATGCTTCTCATCAGCAGGTGATTGCCTCTAAACCAGTCTGTGGGTCTGAAATGCTAATTGCCGCTAACACAGCTGATTTACACTATCATTAGCCAATGACATGTAACCACTCTACAATATATAAGGCCTTTATGTAGGTTAGGGCCTCTTTCTGATATTTTGTGCCTGACATTACTGGGGTGAGGAGACTACATATTGGCAGAGGGTAAGTCTGTAGCAGAAACCTTACCATAGAGATGAGTTTGCTACAGGCTGCAGCTGCTGCTGCTGGTAATAGACATAGACAGAGAGTGTGAGCACTTTGGAGGACAACAAGCTGTAGGAGTAACTGTGGGAGCTGTGTCAGCCTTGTTGTAGAGGCATAGCAGACTGAGGCTACCCTTTCCACTCCAATATGTGTTTAAGGTAAGTATGCTAGGCAACAGTATCACTAACAGAGTACTAGGCAACATGTTTGCTGTGTCCTTGGGTAAGATGGGGTATAAATATAAGAATATGCCCACCATTTGGGCAACTGCCAGGCCATGTGTTACAATCTGGTAGTAATTTGCAGTGTGTACGAGGGCAGGCCATGTTACAAGCAGAGACTTTCAATGTGTATCTTAGCTGTGCAGCTGTGATAATCTGCACAATGACTTTGTAAGGATTGCGTGGTGCACTCTGATATTAGCAACCCTCATTTGCATTACCTGCATTAACATTCTGTGTAAATGCATATTAACGCATGACATGACACTTTATGCACATATAAGTTATATATAATATGTGAAGTGTGTTCCTACCTGCAGACCTGTGACCTCCATCAGTGAAAAGGGGACATGTAATTTGAAATGCATTGTGTGGATAAAGAGTGCATGACTCAGTGATTAATTGCTGCCTTCACAATACTGTAAATTCACTTCTACACACCACTGGATTTGAACCCATGACTGTGTGTGGCAAAATGTACCATTTAAAAGGCAATTAACAGGCTGATCTACTGAGTCACTGCTGCAGCAGGTGTATTTGCAAGATATATGTGCATACATACAAGCTGTGACATACATTTTTTTATATCCATCAGTATGTGCATGGCTTTATATGGATGTATATCTGCACTAGGGTCCCAGCTGAACATATATTTTGCCATTAATACCTTAGCAGGTGTCTTTCTACATGCTGTTGCTGAAGGGCAAATTTACCTGCTATCACAGGCCTCACTTACATCCATTACTCTGTCTTTGGCTTTCTAGTGGTGTACTATTGCACCAGAGTCCAAGGTACACTCCCATTTGTAATCTTTTTACTTAAATTACATTTTAATCAAGTTTGTGTTGTGTGGCATGCAGCTCAGCTGAAACACGCTTAATGACTGTAACTGGCAATTACAATGTTTTTTTAAACTACCTGTTTTAAGTAAGAGTTATGTGGTGTGGCAGGTTAATACAGTGGTCTGCAGGTGTGATGCTCTTGGGTTTGAAATATGGGACAGGTGTTTATTTTGTAAGTGTGTATTACAAGTTTAAAATCACTTATAGTGAATATAGCTCAATTTAGCTGGGCTTAGCAAAGTTGCGTGACTAGGCATGCCAAGCAGCAACATGCTAAAAAAATATAAAGAAAAGAAAAATTGGGAGATAGGAAAGTGGTGAAATGGGGTGCAAGCAAGGGAAATACAAACTGAAAGGCAGGTAGGGATGTGCAGGAAGTGTGTAGGAAAGAATCATAGGTATCCATTACTTGTACAGCAACAACTGTGCTCTTTGACAGAATGTGTACATGAATTTGAACACTCAATCCCAGAGAGAGGAATGAGGGCAATATAACTGTGTTGTCAAGCCAATTGGACCAGATTACGTGTATCTAGTGGAATATGTGTGCAAAATGGAGAGCTTTTTTAAGGTGAGAGCGGAATGTTGGGGAAGGGACATAGGTACGTGTGGGGGGGCAATTTGAGTAGGCGAGAATGTATTTGCAGTCAGACTAGACAGACAAGACAGCAGACAGGGGTGGTGTGTGACACATGAAGGGTGTGAACACCTTTGATAGGGAAGGTATTGTGGAATCCAAGTCCAATGTGCCTCCAGATGGCAGCAGCATGACTAACATCCCCACCCATGGGACTGTCAGCAATGCACCTTCACTGCCCTGTGGGTAGCAGTTCTGGAGGCTGGGCACCATGGTGAGGCAGCCCCACCAGATCTGCCTGCATGCCTTCAATCTGGTCCAGGCAGCAGTCAAACCCATGGTAGACTATCCTGCACATCAAAACTGGCAGCTCATCCCAGGTGACAACACCCCCTCCACTACTGCTGCCAGATTGGTGTCGGACCCTGTTCCATGGGGCAGTACTACCCAACATCGCAGGTAGTGCAAGAGCAGCAGAGGGGACACCACTGGTCCGGTCCTATGGCCAGATGAGGCAAGGTAGGGATGTTCAGGTGGAACTGGCCTACCTTGATGTTCTTTGGTGAATGAGGTATAGCAATAAGTTAAGGTTAGTAACAACCAAACCATTGTTAGTATTAACAGAATGGAACATCATTTTAATTCATACAAATGCATATTAATGTATAGTATGTGTAACATAACAGTAAATAACATAACAGTCAGTATGGTAACACCATGCCAGTAAGAAGTAAACCATAAAGGCAATAAAATAGTTTAACAAAGTATGTTAATAGTGAATTATAATAACACAGCAATATTACATTACATTTTGCAAAAATGTAGTTAAACAACATATGTTAATATTAAATCATAATAATAAATTACAATAATAAATAAATGAATATAGGGGTGGAGAGAGAAAGAAACTATCTATTACTGATAATGCAGACTATAACCCCTGAAATCACAGCTACTAAATACTCTACAGGCATGTAGTGTCAGTTCTGAGTACAGTGACTACAATTCTCCTATAGCTGATGTAGTACATAAATACCTGTTAAGCTGTTAGAATGGGTCAGTATAGGCCAAGCAATAAGAAATGCAGGTACACTACTACACAGAACACTTTCACATAATGTGGACTTCTATAACTACCAAGGTGTTCTGTAAGCAGATTTGGTAATACAGTGCATTCCAGGTAATCATTTTTCTGGTAATCCTGAGACAGATGGATTAAACAGTTTTAATTACATTGTGTGAAATTGTGACACTTGAGAGACATGTTTGTGTACAGTACATAATCTAGACATCTGTCTGCCTTAGTTAGCAAGCATGGGAATAGAACCCAATAGCTATGACTGCAGGAGACATTGCAAAAAAAATAAATAAATAAATAACGTTGGTATTGCTGATAACTGCCTGTGAAATGTTAGCACAGTCATATCTGCTCATAACATGGGCTACCTCAACTATATACCATTTGTTCCTGGAATAGGAGAAAAAGAGAGCATTATGTGACTGAATTCATTTTGTATTCTGGAACTATTACAGTGCTATACCTGACTGCAGTGACAGTAAAACACACATGCATGGCATACAGCCGTTCTGCATACATTGAAACAAATCTCTTCAGGAATCACGTAACACTTTATTGGTATTGCTGAGAAGTGTCTGTGAAATGTAACTGCAATCATATCTGTTTATAACATGGTTTACCTCACCCATATACCTTTTGTTCCTGGAATGGGAGAAAAGCACAGCATTATATGCCTGAATTCATTTTGCATTCCAGAACTATTACAGTGCTATACTTAACTGCAGTGACAATAGAACACACATGCATGGTATACAGCCATAATGCATTTATTCAATCAGATTTCTGTAGGAATTACCAATGCTGCTTAACACTTTAATCGTATTGCTGGTAAATGTCTGTGATATATGCCAGAAAACCACAAATTTATGAGGAGCATACCCAAAATATGAGGCAAAAATCCGGATGGACATTATTTCCCCAATGTTGTGAATACTGCTTTCACTGCTATGTATAGTATCATTGACTCTTCCTCTGACTCGAGTACAGATTTTATCTGATTGTGCTGCCACACATAGCCTATTTTGGGTAAGCCATTAATGATATCTCTTCAATTAGTCCACTCCCCGTTTCTTCCCCCATAGTCATCTGGATTGTTGCATAATATCTTCCTTGCCTTTATAAGAGTGCAAGAATGCTAAAATGTGCATTATCTTTTCTATTTTTTCTGTACTCCTATCCAGTCACTGTATATGTTCTGCAGTATAGAGGGGTAAAGTCCTTACTGTGGTTCAGATAATCAGAGATCAGTTAGTGTCTCAGTCACTAGAAGAAGGTGTGGGGTGATGGCACCAGCCTATTTGTCTCAGGAAAGGGAATGATGGTTAAGAGTAGCTGATTATCACCAGGCAGATGGATTCTTCCGGGTCACCAAATATAACATTACTAGCGATTTGGGCTTGGATCTGTGAAACTGAAGATAGCAGTCATCTGTAGAGTATAAGTGAAATCCACATGGTAGGGGAAAATACAGCAGTGTTTCACAATGAAGTGGGTGCCCATGTCAGCTATCACGGGGTGTAGTTAGGACCAGAAGCAGAAAATCCCATATATTTGTTTGAATGATGTGCTCAATGGTTGGCTCTGGCCTCTTAAGGAAAAAATGGGATGGCAAGGTAGCATGTGCTCTGCATTGGTCAGCAAGACTTTTTTGTGTGACATTTAAATGCAGTTGTTGGGAAGTGGTGACTGTGCTAATGAAACCCATATGTAACTTGGTGCACTGCTCATTTAGGATGCTTAAATACCATTAAAGTCAAAGACTCTGTTCTACACAAGTTACTTTGAACAAGAGTGAGTGAGGAAAATAAGTTAGGTTCAGCTACTAAGTAGCAACATGTGTATGCACTTCTTAGGGGCAGGAGTGTTAACCTGCACAGATAGCTGACCCCACAAAGTAGAAGTGACTGCTTGTATGGGAGTATGCGACTGTGAGAGAGAAAGAGAGAGAGAGAGTGTGTGTGTGTGTGTGTGTGTGTGTGTGTGTGTGTGTGTGTGTGTGTGTGTGTGTGTGTGTGTGTGTGTGCCTGTGTGTGCATTCTTTGTGTGTGTGTGTGTGTGTGTGTGTGTGTGTGTGTGTGTGTGTGTGTGTGTGTGTGTGCCTGTGTGTGCATTCTTTGTGTGTGTGTGTGTGTGTGTGTGTGTGTGTGTGTTTATATGTGTCTTGTGTGTGTGTGTGTGTGTGTGTGTGTGTGTGTGTGTGTGTGTGTGTGTGTGTGTGTGTGTGTGTGTGTGTCAGGAGCTGTATCTAAATGTTATCTGTTATGACCTGTGCTATTAGGGCATTCAAATGTGTCATGTGTTGGGCTCCCTGTTAAGTTTCCTCACTTTTCTGCAGTCTTAATTCTTCAATGACTGCTGAGTTGAGCAATCCATAGTCATGTAAATTCCCAGTTAAAGAAATGTCATCCTTGAGGGAATGTACATGATACTGAAATACCAAATAGCACACAAGTACAGCTCAGCACAGAGATGCAGTGAAAGTGTTGCTGCTGCTACACTATTCTTGATGAGTCCCAGTCTTTATTATTATTGTTATTATTTTTATTATTATTATTATTACTTCATAAACAAAAGGAAAAAAATAGGGGTTTGACTTGCTGTTATATCTGGCTGCCATGTAAAGCAGCATAAAATAAATGAGGGCTGTGGTTTTAATCCAAAGTACATAGATCTGCTAATGGCTGAAGAACAGAGTTTTCTGCGAAGGCAATGTTGGTATTACTGACACCTATACATATAACTATGTTGTAGGAGCACACAACATGCAGTTCTATGTCCTTATGAATTATGCTTAGTTACCCAGGGGAATGTACAGTTTGACCTAAATGAAGAAGTAAGTTGTAATAGATGGTTAGACATGATGTGTCATTTTCAGTCTCTATATGAAACTTCTTTCAGTGATGTTAGTTCCTCATTTGACTCAGGTCATTATCGTTCATTCTACAGATGAGCCATACTTCAAACAAATACCAGATAGAACACTGTCAGGTAGGTGAAAGAACACATGTTTATATTAGTTAGCACCCCTCTATGTCTATGCTGCTTTTGATAAAAGAGTTGTATTTAGACATTCTGAGGTTTAAACAAAAATTACTAAAGGAACATGATTTCTCCTGCATTATGATTGGATATTTACTATGTAGTTAATATGTGTTGGCCACAGTAATTGAAAAGTCAATAAAATATCAACAAGAGCACATGTCATGCATTGCAAAGGCATTGTAAATACTATGTAAGCAAACACTTTAGCTGACCTACAAAAGCTAAATGCATTGAATAAAAAAATAGAAAGTAATAATTAACCAATATTCATTAATCATCACAGCTTTTTTACAGCAATGTGTAGTTTAAAAAAATTTACTTTTTTCCTTTGAAGCTGAAAATGATTCCTGTGTACTGTGCTAATTAGAGAACAAGCATCTTTGTCCCGACCTCAATAACTGTTAGAGAACTCACCATCAGCATGTGGTTCTTAAGATAACGTTCCACATACTAAAAATTATACAAGGTATACTACACAGCCAAGTCTTAAAGGCACATGACTATCAAGCTGATGACCATGAAAGAAGTGATAAATGCTAAAGAAAATCATTTAATTCAGAATTTTTTTTATCCAGATTCTTTAAATCTATTATAATCATCTCTATAGGAGACATGCATGATCTGTATGAATTAGAATGAAAGTCCAAATTTAAATATGTTTCTTTCCGCAAAAAAAAAGTGTTAGTTTATTATTTCATACTACAAATATGTAGTTATGTATTTATTTTAATTATTGTTTTTGTGCTTCACATTAATTTGGCTCTAAAGTTAAGGACATGTGCACATTTGTTTTGACTTAATGGGGGGGGGGGGTTGTTCAACTTTTTTAAAAACTACAAAAAGAAACACAGTTATGAAATGAATGCATAATTTTGTGGATACTGAATGTCTGGCTGTGGTCCCCCTTGGAGTTGTGACCCCCAGGAGGCCACCCAAATCAACCCTATTGTATTCCACCCCTGGCAAGGGTATCATATTATTTTGTATGCAATGGAAAAGTATTTCAAAGATAGGGCAAGGAAGTAATAAATATTTCCCATTATTTTGTCTTGTGTATTCTTTGATGAAATTTCAGGTCTTTAGTTGTTTTGTGGATGTGTAGGCAATCAAGAATGAATGTGTCCCTAATGGCATGAAATGCTAGAAATAAATCAGCACACAGGAGTCTATAAAAGACATAATATGGTGACTGTGCTCCAAGCCTATCTTGGTTTGGTAGTTGAGGGTCTTCATTTCAGGAGATCTTTTTAACTGGGAACCACTGCCTTTTTTTTTTTTTTTAGCTGCTTGATGTAGTTAGATAGATACTTACCAACATGAATGCCTCTTTCTAAAATCAGTCTGATCAGGGCATAGTATAGAGGAATGATAACTTCTTCTGACCTAGATAAGATATCTTTATTTGTTAACTGAGCTAGACAGAAGGATTTCCTAACTACTATTGCTTCATAGTGGTCAAATGATAGGAAGTTGTCGATGAAGTTGATGAGATCTCTGATGACCACATCAGTCTCTAGTGGGGTGTTGGCTATATTGCTGTTGTGGTTTGTTTACCACAGGTGATGATGCTATACTTGTTTGCCTTTAATATAAGCCCATTTTTAATACACCATTGATCTGTATGGCTTAGCTCTTGTCATAATAACAATATACAGGATGCTGTATGCTGAGTGAACAGCAATGCCCAACTTGCAGTCATTGACAAATGTAATTAAGTATATGTCTGGGTTAGTGGCCTGATAATTCAGGAAGTAGACTCCAAACAGATGGTGTTTCAGTACTGAGCCCTGAGGTTTGCATTAGTCACCACTTTACTTTCGTAGGAGCACTAGATACTTTACATGGATTCTATTTGACAGCCAGCTTGCCATCCATCTTATATCATATGGTTCTAAATTTAGGCATGTAAGCTTCTCTACGATTGTATCATGGGGAATAGTGTCAAACCACTTACCATATTCAGGTATGCTGATTGAACTGGATGTCTGCTATCAATATCTTTACAGAATTTCTGTAAGAATTTTGCTGTATTAAAAGGATATGATCTCCCTTTGGCAAAACCATACTGTTGTAGGCCTAGAGCATTCAGATTATTTATATGTAACTTATGAAATCAGATATAATATATCACAGTGCATAGACGTTAGTACTTTGGATAGTTCTCATTGAAGAAGATGCATTTATTTATTTATTTATTGACATTTGACAGTTCTCATTGAAGAAGATGCATTTATTTATTTATTTACTGACATTTGATTACAGGGAAAGTCTGACTGGGTAGAAGTCCAGTTTCAGTGGAGGCCTGGGAAAAAAGTTCCAATTATTACAAAACATTTTACAAACAATAATTTAACAATCTTCAAATAGAAAACAAAAATATCTGCACTTTAAGTAATTATAACAAACTAGGCATAATATAAAAACACTAGTTAAGAATCAAAACAAGGTATATGACAATCATTTAATATTGAGAGAAAATTTAGACAGTTTGTAGAGAAATTAAAGGTAAGTTAGTCTAATACAAACAGGAATTGCAATATGAATATTACTTGTCAGGTAGCTTTCACTGTGACATAGGTTCGTAGGTTCATAGGTTCATACCAGGCTATCTGCCCTAGGGCATTTATAAGTCTAGCCAGAGTGTGTTTGGCTTTCACCACCCATTTTAAATTAATTTTGCTATGCCCTTTTTTGAGGTTAGTATACTGTGCCTCTGTCTAACAGTGACACAGAAGTGATACCCGGGGTAAACCTACGATCTCCCATCCACTCATCAAGATTCCTCTTGAAGAGAGTCAATGAGGGACTCTGCCTAACCTGGACTGGGATTTTATTCCAGAGTGAAGAGAGCCTCTGGGTTATGAATCTGTCCCTCCAGCATGCCCTATTTATTTCAGTGCTGAGGTTCAAGTCTCTCAACCACGTAGCTAGATGGGATTTGGATTTTCTGAGGTGCAGCATGTCCATTAATTCCGGGTTGGGCATGGCTTTATATGTCAGGCACAGATCGCCTCTGAGTAGGCAGTATGCCACTGAGTAGAGCTGGAGTTTCTTTAACCGGGCAGCATATGGCATCTGTTTGAGCCCTTTGATCCTCTTGGTGAGGTACTTTTGGGGTCTTTCCAGTTGCTGCAGGTGTCTGGTAAGGTACATCCCAAAAGGGGCATTGTACTCAATTATGGGCATGATGAGGGATGAGTAAAGAGGCACGATGACCTCCCCTGGTCTAGATGTGAATCCCTTCATGATTAGGTGGGCTATATAAAATGTTCTTCTAACCACTTTGGCCACGTGGTTGTCAAATGAGAGATTGCTATCAACTTGGGTCCCCAGGTCCCTAATTACTTCTTCTGTACTTAATGGATTACCACCTATGTGGTAATTTGTGGGCACTTTGTTTTTGCCAAAGGGGATGACTATACACTTTTTGGCATTTAGCTTGAGGCCATGGCTCTGGCACCAATTGTCTGTTTCTATGAGGCCCTTTTGGAGGATGCTTGTGTCGGCTGGATAGTCGATTATGGCGCCCAGTTTGCAGTCATCTGCGAACTTGGTCAGCCACAGTCCTTCCGTGTTGGCCTGTATCTCCGAGAAATATATACCGAACAAGAGAGGTCCCAGGACTGAGCCTTGTGGGATGCCACTTGTAACTGGTTTGGAGTCTGACATGGCTCCAGCAATTCTAACCATGTGGGTTCTGTCCTTGAGCCAGTTTGCAACCCATCTAGTGACATAGGGGTTTATATTTAAGCTGGTGCGCTTATCTATAATGCCCGAGTGGGGTATTGTATCGAAGGCTTTTGTGAGGTCCAGGTAGGCTGTGTGGACCACCTTCCCCTCGTCAATGGCCTTGGTGACTGTTTCAAAGAAATCGACCAGGTTTAAGAGGCAGGATCTGCCCTTAACAAAGCCGAACTGGGTAGGATCCAGTGTCTGTAGGTCCCCAATATCTTTATTTATGAGGTCCATGATGATCCTTTCCATAGCTTTGCAGACCAAGCTAGTCAGGCTTATGGGGCGATAGTTTCCGGGATCCATTGAGGCACCACCTTTGTGGAGAGGGACCACTGTTGCTGTAAGCCACTCTTTGGGTACATAACCTGTAGTAAGGCTGAGATTGAACAGTAGTTTTATGTTTGGGCTTAGCTCTTCTTGGAGTTCATGTAGGACGTAGTCCGGGACACCATCTGGTCCCATTGATGCTGTGTTTTTTGCTTTGGAGAGGGCGGTTCTTACCTGAGCATCTGAGATGTCAGGGGGGCAGCACTCTGCTGGGATAGATATTTGCCCTTTTGGTGGGGAGGGGGGAGAAGTTTGCACTGAACCTGTCAGCTAGGATGTTGGCAATGTCTGTGGGTTCGGTGTATTTTTTGTCATTTTGGACTAATTCTGAGTATATCTGGGAATTCCCACCCAGGTTCCTAACATAACTAAAGAAAGCCTTGTGATTATCCTTAGTGTCCTGTGCAATTTTTCTCTCGAAGCTGGCCTTAGACGATTTTATGAGTGCCCGTAGTTTTTTGCTAATACTGATCAGAGATGCCTTCCCTTTTTGGGATTTTGCTCTATCATGTAGTAGCTTCCTCCTTCTATTGTATAGTTTGTTTATGGCTGGGGTCCACCAGACAGGACGTCTGCCTTTGGAGGATTGGGTCTTGGTTTTATTTGGGATTGCAAGATCTATGCATTCCTGAAGGTGTTCATAGAATGTGTTTATAAAGGATTCTGCAGTCTGGGCCGTATTTTCCACAGGCCCGGGGGCTTTGAAGGATTCCACCTCGGTTTTGAGGAGTGTGAAATTTGCTTTAGAGAGGTTTTTCACTGTGGTTTTCTGGGCAGGGGGTGGGGTCGGGATGTGAATATCCAGTGAGATTAGTTTATGGTCTGATCTTACCAGTGAGGGATGCACTTCTGGTCTGGAGCATAGAGTCCCCATGTTGGTGATGATCAGGTCCAGTATGTTTTCCCCTCTTGTGGGAGTGGTAACAAGTTGTTCCATACCATTTGAGTTTATAAATTCTAGGAACCTTTGGGCTAGGATGTTGGAGCTAGAGTAATGCTCCCAGTCTATGTTTGGGTAGTTGAAGTCGCCCAATATAATGGTGTTTGGAGAGACCTTCATATTTTCCAGTGTTCTCAGGAAGGCCGAGTGGGGTTCCTGGGTTTGGGAGGGTGGTCTGTAGCAGGCTATAAACTAGAAGGCAGTTTTACCCACTGTTAGTTGCACATGGATAATTTCTGATGTTTCATGCTGTGCCACCAACCTGGAGGTGTGGGTATCTTTGATGAATATTGATACTCCCCCTCCTTTTGTGGTTCGGTCCAAGTTTTGGGGCCAAAAAGCATGGTATGAGGTATAACCTGGTAGTGCTGGGGTGCTCTCTGGAGCCTTTAACCAGGTTTCTGTTACTGCACAGATATCGATGTTCTCCATGCTACAGAGAGTTTTGAGTGCGTGCATCTTGAGGTTTAGACTTCTGGCATTGAGTAGCATTACTCTTAGTTTCTTATCCCTTGTGATACCTATGGTGGTGGGTTTGTCTTTTGAGCCTTGCCTAAAAAAGGCACTATGGGGGTAGGAAGAGCCTTTGCCAATATCCGAAAGCCCAGGGGTGACAGATGCAAGCCGTCCCTAGCGAAGCATCATGGCTTGTCGAGCATGTCATCCCACTCTGACAGACATTGGATCCCTTTGAATGACACCAATACTTAAGCCAAATGTTGAAATTGATCATCTTGTCTTCATATTGTGGCATCATTCTTGATGAGGGTAAGATGCTACTCAAGGTCAGGGTCATACCGGCCTGGGCTACATGCTCAGAGAGCTCCTCTATGTCTTTTTTCATGTAGTCCAGGGAGGTACATCTCAGGTCATTCACACCAGCATGGACAATGGCTGAGTCATATTTGCACTTGCCTTGGAGTGACCTGAGTGCTTGTGTTATGTGGTGGATCCTAGCACGCGGCAGGCAGCTCACCGTGACCTTCTCCTTGTTCAGCCTGGTGAGCGGGACGTCAGTGTGCCTGACGATAGAGTCACCTATTACAAGTGTATCAGGTGTGTTGTTTAGCCTTAAGGGCTGTGACTGTTCGGCACACTGGCTTTGTGAGCTATGTGTTGCACATGTTTTGTTTTGGGGTAGCGGTTGCTTGGGTGTCTGCTTTGGAGGTCTTTGCTGCTTAGGCAGATTTTTATTTAGAGCCTCCGAGTATGTTTTTGTGCGTTTATGTGTTTGGTTTGCTGTCATGGTAGGTCTATGTGAGACTGGAATTGTAGTGAGTGTGGTTTCCTTCTCCTCCTGACTGTTTACGCCAGTACTGAGTTGATGAGAGAGCTTAGCCTCCAGTTTGGCTATATGGTTGCATGAGCTGTAAGTTCAGCTAGCTTATAGAAAAAGACAGCTAAAGCAAGGTTTAATTTAAGTACTAATTGCTCATAGAGGGTATAAATGCACATTTGCACACATTTTGTGGTATCATTGTGATGGTGTTTAAAACTCAACTATTCTTAGTATTACTAACGACACTTGAGCTGTTGTCTATCTCCTTTCACATTATTTGGAATTAATTGCATTTCTGATCATTTGTGCAAGAAGTTACATTTGTGATGTGTCAAAGAAATGTGTGAAAATGACTGTGTCTCTAATACACTTCTTGCTGTGGTCATTGTTAGGTATACTCTATGCTTGAATTAAGCTTTCCTTTCTGCTTTTCTTTTGTGTCATTTTTTTTCTTATGCTTTGTGCATTAGCTCTTCACTTGGAAGTGTTCAAACATGGTTCACTCCCTAAGGAAAAGGCAAAAATGTTAATTTAGGCTTCTTTCTCAAGCCTGGGGGGTGTGGCTGTCAACCCTCTGGATAATACTAGGCGAATACACTTCTTTTACCTAAGAATAGCTGTGGCACAAGGTATAGCTGAAGTGACTTGAGAGAAATAAAACAGGCGATGCAGGGCTCAGATTCAGTTAACTGATAATTTTACAGAGGGGAATCTGAATATATACTTGCACACATTTTGTGATATAATTTTGTTGTTTAAAACTCAGCTATTCCCAGTATTGCTAATCGCATGTGAGATGTTGTCTGTCTACTTTCACATTATGTGTCATTAACTACAAGTTTGATATTGAGGGACACAAATTACATGATGTTGCAAGGAGATATGAGAAGGATGAATGTGTCACTTGAATGCACTTCTTCTTCTAGTCTTTACTAGGTATACTAATTGACTGAATTAATTTTCCTGTCAGATTTTTTCTCTATCATCTTTTTCTAATGCCTTTTGCATTTGTGCTCTGCTTGGCAGTGTACAAACACAGTTCACTGCATAAAGATAAATGTGAAAATTTTAATTTTGTCTGCCTTCTGTAACACAAGCAAGCCTGATTGCAGTGCACAGCCATTAGCACGCTAATGGATAAATTCAAGTTGCTAGGTAACTTTCTCTGTGATACAAGGTGTAAGTACAGTAATCCTGAAGAACAGAGACAGCTGTTGCAGGGTTCAAATCCAGTTGAGACATGCTTTTACAGAGGGGTCAAAATGCCATTTATCCAATACTTTGCTTAGAAATATCACAGTAAATGTACATGAGTATTACAACTATGTTTACTGCAATAAATGTGTCATTACTGCTTGCTATAGAAGCCTAATATAATGTGTGTAAACTATGTTAAACATGACAATGATGGTATTTAATGTAGAATGCACATGCATAGGTAAGATGTGCACAGCATTTTTATTATAACTATTGAATTCCCACATATCAGAAGTATGTGTTTAACACAGTGTTTATTATGAAGTATATATATATATATATATATATATATATATATATATATATATAAACCTAACCCACCATGGCTTACTCTAATCATGCAAATGCATACATCTGAGATGTATTTACAAATACAAACACTGCCTTTTAAATGCAAATGCAGTGCCAAGGCTAAGTAAAGTCATAGACTTACAGGCATTTCTTATGTATTTTTACATTCAATCTTAAATTACTATACCTCTAATTGCCATGTTGACAAGTACATTCTCCTGTAGTAACAGTTAATGAGCAAAGTTTTACATTTTATTCTTTTCTTTTCTCTTGAGCTCATTTCTCAGGTGCTTACTCAATATTACCAGTGTGTAACTCCCAACAACCAATATGTCAGAAGTCATACATTTTCTCCTACAAACAACCATGATTATAACTAACAACATAAAGCATATCATGGTTTAACACTGGAACATGTCTGTAGTTTGAGGATCACACAGACAAATCACATTGTCAGTTAATAATACACTCTGTGGTTATTGATGTACTCACTGCCAATGTTTCTGGCAACCCATCACTTTGCTTTTAATTGTATAAATGCAGTTGATAAGACCATGGTCTTTGTGCACAAGCTGTTACAATTGAGATCTCAACTGGCACAAATTCAGACCCTTATTTCTGGCTTGACTGCTGCAGACATGGTTGATAATGATAGGGATGATGCTCCATTTAGAACAAAATGGTGGAGTATTGAGGATTCCAGGATTTTTGTGGCACTCCTTATGAATCACTACAGCTGAAGACTACTGCAGGAGGAATATATTGGGTCTCGGTATAATGCTGAGGCTTGGAGTAGCTTAGCCAAGGCTGTTAACAGTGCAACTGGCATCCAGTGCACTGGGGAATAACATCATCACTGCCACAGTGACATGAAGAAGTGCAAGAGGGACCTTCTTAGCCAATGGAAGAATGAATTTAGGACTGCAAAAACTCCTCAGTTGTGGACGTCTACTGACCCATAATCTGTCTATGACATGGAATGAATAAGCCTGCCAATGTAGTTATTTTTATGCTTCATATATATTTGTTATCTTTTTCTACTGTACATCAGAGATAAATGAAAATATGAGCCTCATAAGGAGAAACTAACTCCCCTCAGAAAAGCACAGGTTAAATGTGCATCTGTTATGATTGAAAGGCAGAAAAGTATTCTCAAGTTCATCATTGTATATCATCTTGAGCAGGAATACCTTAACTTTTATATCAAGCCTGCATGCCTGCTCCAATAGCTTTTGGTTATTGCATTTAGCATCAATTACATCAGCTTAATTGTGTTTGGGTTCAGTACCCCAAAACATATATTCAAGTTTTTTGCAGGCTACTATTTATAAGATAGTTTAACTCCAATACTGCATGACATCAACTATTCTATATTTACAAATTCAGTTATTACCTTAGAAAGCAGATATCTGAAATAGCACAGTGAACTAAATACATGATTCTAGTACTCATATCATGCCATTGTGATTGATTAATTTTAAGACGTATTCATGCATTCCCATCTTATCTGGGTGTGGCCAAGGTTGTTTTACATATCAAAATAATTAAGTAATATAACATCCCATTGACCTAATTATATCTTTTTTGCCTCCCCCACCCTATATCTCTCCTTTTATTTTATTTTTTTATACATTGCTTCTGAAAACAAAATGACTATCAGCACAGGGAAGTAGACCTATCATTGGTGTTTGGCCCACTATACCTCCATAAGTGGCTGTGGCAACACCACCACAGGCAGTATAGGTATCCATTACATCTCTGTCACACCCTGTCAGTGTTACCTCCACAACTCCTGCCTTACCTGCCCCACCTGCATCAGGTAGCTCTGCTTTGGCTGCTGGTGCAGTGGTACCTTCTTGGAGCAGCAGTAGTGGAGGTGGTGATTTTCTCACCCAACAGGAGCTGACACGACTAGTGGAGAAATTGGCAGGGTTCAAAAGATCTTGCACTGTGTTGTAAAAATGATGCCATGTCTAACACTGACTCAGTCATCTGTCACAGGAGGCAATGATGACAGTTCTGAGAGTGAGGACTAATTTACTGTTCTCAAGCTGGGCGTAGATGTGCTTCTGAGGTCTCCTACCTATCTGCAATCATGGTGTCCCCCAACCTTTTGTGTCCATCACCATCCCTGTCTTCTATGTCCTTTATGTCTGCACCTGCTACCTAACCAACACTACATACCTGATCCTCTCATCCAAAGCATCTTTCCCAATAGTTCCCTCTCTCAAAAAAAAAAAAAAAAAAAAAAAAAGAAGTGGCTACCTGTCCCATAAAAGGAAAAAAATAGCTCTCCACTTCACCTATGTGTCATGTTGACATACTTGATTTGGTCCAGTTAGCAATGTAACATTATTCTGTTGTTGTCACCCATCCCTGGTGTGGTGACTCCAAAGTCATGAAATTGTGTGTACAATACTATATTTATGTTGTGAACATGTGATTTCTATGATGATCTCCTACCACCCTCCTACAAATTCCTGTATATTTTCTGTGTCCTACCCTCTGCTTTCCACCACTGTCCATCAACCTCTTTTTCACACATTTAATCTGGTGAGAAAATAGAATTGCACACAACACACATGGCCAAACATGGCTTATCAAAAAGGCTACATTTTTTGTCCTCAGCATTTGCACAAAGGTTCCTATAGTGCACCAGTGCTGATTGATGTGTATGGCATTTAACTTTGTATGGCAAAAGATGAAGATTTTAATTTCAGCCAATGTAGTCCTATTATGTTTGTGCAAATGGGCTTAAATCTGCTGCTCTGTGGGAATACAGGGTAAAGGCAGACTAAAGGTACTACTGTGAAACAATTACTGTAACTAAAATTCTTAGGGTGCTCGATATAACAAAATAGAAGTTCCTATGTGGTGTGATGAGATAATTCCTTTGTTTATAGATTGCTGTTTTTCCATTGTGCCATGGGTTCAATTACAGCAATAGGTCAAATTCTTATTTCATTACATTTCATATACCTGGCATATGGTTAAGTGCAAATTTGGGTATTGATCTCCTTTTCTAACATTTCAGTAACATACCATGTGAATAATGCAGCAAGATTGCATTTGCAAAAACATTCTGTCCTCAGCAGCAGGGAAACTTACTAAGGCACCCTTATCCTGTTTATATCTTAATGTTGGTTCTACTGTCCTACCCCTTCTTGCTACCTATAGCAAGCAATTTATTGTACAGAGCACAACAAAGTAATAGTGAGGAAATAAGTAAGAGTAACACATCATAAAGATGGTTCTACATGTCCCAGAAAAAAATACTGTTGCTATTTCTCTCTCCACCTCTCTTTGTCTCTGTTTGCCCTTCTGCTTCAGTAAGTTGTCATTGTACTTCAATTCTGTGATTTAAATTGTGCTATGTAGGCATTCCTTTGTGGTTTGATGACATACTGCACATATTTTTACATAATTTCATGGGTTCTAATCCAGGCATTAGCTAAGTTTTATTGAGTGTATTACACTGTTTTGTGTTTAGCTTCTACCTATATATTGTTATGAGCCCCCATTATCCTGCTTCTCTCAGAAGCTACTTGGTCCCTGTTTCCCTCTCCCCCATCATGTGTCTTCTCTCTTATGTGTTATCAGTCCTTCAACATTGCATTTGTTCAATGTCTGGCTCCAAGCAGTAACTGCAATGTAGGCTAAATGAAAGTACACAGCTTATGGCAAAATCCTGTGAGTTTTTGCCTTTGGCTACCTCACTGTACTGTCCTTCTTACTGTTGTGTTTAGCTATGTATACTCTTTTAAACACACTGAAGAGCTAAATGTACAGCTTACAGTTGTCATGAGGGTAATGAAGAGTAATGCATACATTCTCCTTTTCTCCAATCTGTTGCCATATGTGAAATAGGAGTACTTAGTAGTGTGTTTAGATAATACTTAGCTCTGCAAATTTTTCTTGGAATACTTTCAATGTTCAAATCCATATGTATGCCAAAGTGTTTTGGAATGTCAGTTGTGACTTCTGTGGGTGTAACTGTTGACTACACATTTTCTTAACACACTCTTGTCCTGCTGCTGTATTAATATGCTTTCTCCTGATGACTGTTTTGTGTACATCTGGCCTAAATAACTAGGATGATAAAGCAAACCGTAACACATCATATATGTTTGCAGAAATGGACCAGAAAACAATCTGTTATTGTGTCTGTCCATGTATTCCTGCCACTAATAATATATCTCTTCCCACCCCTTCTGTGTCATAAAATAAACCTCCTTGATTCAAAACTGTTTCCATAAGCCATAATTCCACCAGCAATAACCATCATGGTCCCTCATGCATATCATAATACACCTGGAGCATACATGTAAGGATTGAAGAACTGCAACTGTCATAACAAATGCATAAATCATGACACCTGAAACATGACCATCAGATTCAGATATGATTGTATGTGTATGTGACATCCCAACCATTGGCCCAGTAATCTAGGAGCCTCAATCCTGACTACTGACAACAGTGGGGAACATGCACACTGGGAGGATGTCAAGTACACACACAGTAAAGTAAACTTTCCTTAAGAGCACACAGGGACCACAGTCAGTCTGGGGCTGGTTTCTCCCTCTTTCTATTGATCCCCAATAAGACTTCCCACTGGCACAGTTATAGACTTGAGTCCTTAGCCTGGGTTCCAAGCCAAGTCCTCCAACACTCTCTCTGTCCAACCAGTGCTTCATGTTCCTGCCCAAGTAGCTGACATGCACATTCTTGGAGATTTGTTTTACGCACGCACACACACACACACACACACACACACACACACACACACACACACACACACGCACGCACGCACACACACACACACACACACACACACACACACACACACACACACACACACACGCACCTGGGAAAGGCTGGCACAGGTTTACTAGCTATGCCCCTTCTGCCCAGACTATAAGGTAGTTATCACTGCCACCAAAACCCCTTATCAGCTACTTTAAGTCCTTAACAAAGGGTATCAAATCCTTCTGTGTAATGTTACTATTAATCCAAATGGTAGTCTGACCAAGAGCAAGACTATTAGGAGTGGCCTGTACAGTGGTACCAAATATATATGCAAGTACTCTCAGAGCTTAAATATGTCTCACAAATATTAGCCACAAAGATAGGTTTAAATATATTTAATAATAATAATAAAAGAACAAGAAAATACTCAGTAA
Organism: Protopterus annectens; assembly: GCF_019279795.1. NCBI lineage: Eukaryota > Metazoa > Chordata > Ceratodontiformes > Protopteridae > Protopterus > Protopterus annectens. The sequence goes on along the minus strand of NC_056743.1, from coordinate 1,311,939,471 downwards.
ATCATCACAGTAACTTCAGAGTTCAAAACCACAGGGAATATTTAAAACAACATTGCAAGAGAGTCTCAAATAAATACAGAAAACATCTAAACTAATCTTTATTATATTCCTAACTATATCTAAGATAAATACTTACTTAACTTACTTTTTGCAAGGCAAGACAGATATGGTGAGTGGATGTTTCCAGCGAATGCTGTCAGTTCAAAGACAAAATACAAAATGCCCAGTCTCTCTCTCAGAGACTTCTTAAATTGATATCAAACATTACTGCTGGGGTAGCTGGCAGCATGACATCACTTTGTGTCATCTGACCTTATTTCCCAAGCTAAACCCCTATTGTTAGAAACTACCAGCATTTAGCATCTCCCTGTGAAAACACATAAACGAGGACCTTTCTTCAATCTTTGCAGCTACTGGAAGACATAAAATAATAAAACACTTACAACACAATGCAGAAGGCTCCCTAGATTTAGACATCCTGTCTCCTTGCTGCATTGAAACTAACTTTTATGGTGGAGTTATAAAAAATTTAATTTCAACAATTTTCTTGAATTTTTGCAGGTTAACCCTCTATGTTCTTGTTTCTACTGTTAAAACATATACAGTTACATGGGTAAAATAGTTTATATACATTGAGATAAATAATACCACCACTTCACGACAACTTCTCCCAAAGTAAAATTGAACAAACTTTAATAATAAAAAAGCTGGCGGGAGAATATAAAAGCAGGTACCAGTATTTTGCATAAGCTATTCAGCCAACGAGCAGTTCAATGCACTTGTTTGCATTCAAACAAATGTAACAAAAATAATACGAAAAGCCTTTCGGCAGGTACCAGTATTTGCATAAGCTATTCAGCCAAGGAGCAGTTCAATGCGCTTGTTTGCATCCAAACAAATGCAGCAATAGTATGAAAAGCCTTTCGGCACAGCAATCCTGATGGTTCACAAACAAATGTTCGCTCCACTTCACCAAAGCCACAAATTATCTCCACATCACCAACATCCACTAGTAGGCAAAAATAAAGCTGCAAACTGATACGACAAAAGCTTTATTCAGCACATGAAAAATAGGCTAACGCTTTCACCTGTAGGCTTCCTCAGGCCAATAACCCTAATAATTTACATGGCCTTTATATACTTGTTCTATAGCAATTATCCTATTATCATTTCCTGTACTTTAATTAATTAATTAATTGATATTCATCCAGTATTAAAAACAGTCCAAGTTACCTTCTTATATAAGAACACTATATTTAGCTAAAATCTTTTAAAATAAATACATATATTTATGTTTGTGTGTATATAACAATAAATAAAATTTGTTAATACATACATATTCTAAAATAACACAGGTAAATACAATTATTAGTGTAACCTGATATTAACTTCATATAAGTATATTATAATGAAAAAACATATGAATAAAAACATATATAGTACCTATACCCATACATAACTTGTTCCATTTTCACTGATGGGTTTTACATTGTAGCTTTCTGCCTTTTAAGGCTGGCTTTATAGGAATCCTATCATTCAACCCTGGTGGTTGATCAGCTCTGAATCTTATTATCCATTTCATTTCATTTTGTTCAGTTCTGTTACATATATCTCCACGTCTAATAGTTACATGGTTATGCTGAATTACCATGAACTTAAACTTATGTTCTGTAGAGGTCTCCATTATGTGTTTTGATAATGCATTATTACTTGTTTTTATTTTAATACTATATAAATGTTCTCTAGTTTATATACATTATTGTCCTTTTTTCAATAGGCTACACTGTAGATACATCTTTAAGCTTACTACTCTACAAATGCTTTCAACACACACTTCTGTATTAGCAGTTTGATATACACATAACATACAGTTCTAATACATTTGTAACACAAGAATATGACTCATGTTGACATTCACAACTGACATATAATTATTTACAAAATTCCAGATAGCTAGGCTGGCAGTCTTTCCTTCTGTCACACTTCTATATAAATCATATTAAAGTTCACAAATGACATATAATTATTTAAAAAATTCCAGCGAGCTGGGCTGACAATATTTCCTTTTGTGACAGCATATACTGCTTATTTGTGCAAAATTTAGCACAGAGCACAACTGAGTACTGCCAATTCACATTCTAAGTTCAACATCTCAAGATATGATTACACATACACTACTACTTTGCCATCATCAGTGCAACTGAGCTTGCCAGAGATGTGCTTCAGACAGAAAAGAAATAATTAAAACAAATAATTCTTTGTTTAGGTTGCGCAACATCTGTATGTCTCTATAGAATTTGAAAAACAAGTTATCTGGATTATTATGTTAAGTTACTTAAGTCAGTCTGTTAAAGTATATCTGCAATATAATTGTTACAATTGCAACTGTGCTATTATGTTGGATTACCTTTTCACACATAGTTCATCAGTGTTATTCAGGAGTGTACTATCATATTTAAGAAGTTCCTATATTGTCAATGCACATTGTTCATGCATGAGACCAAATAAGTGACACTTTTACTATAAATGTCTAATATTTCCACGCAGTCTTCCGAGAATTAAGTGGCAGGGATGCTTGATTGATAATCCACTGGTTTAAAATTGTGATTTTCATTGGCATCCTGTACTGTGACACAAGCACATGTCCCTCACAATAAAGAAATACATACATAAATGATGATTATATATAAATCTTTTCCAAGAAGTATGTCATTATATGGGATGAGCACAGTGCTGTTATGCTGACCTGCCCTCACACATTCATTTGTCCCAAAACCTGTAATATACAGTACCAGTTGTTCCAAACAGTGAAGTCTTATTAATTACAAATGTGCTTGTTCACACCAATGGGCTCATACTTCTCCTGTGTTTGCTGCAACTAATACAGTGCCTTCTAGATTGTAGAATTAGTTAGGTAGGAGATTTAATTCTCACCAAAGGAAGCATATATTTGTGTGTGTGTGTGTGTGTGTGTGTGTGTGTGCGTGCGTGCGCGTGTGTGTGTGTGTGTGTGTGTGTGTGTGTGTGTGTGTGTGTGTGTGTGTGTGTGTGTGTGTGTGTGTGTGCGCGCGCGTGGGGGGTGGCAGGGGTCTAATGACAGGTATGTAATGCTTCAGTGTCAAATGTGCTGTGTCCTGTTCCATTGAGGACAATACATTTAACTTTGGACACAACTCCAGCTGTAGTTTATCCCACTTTTAACAGAAAAAGCTTCTCTGCAATACAGTGATGAGGTCATCCAGTAAAAAGTGCTCTCTCTCTCTTTCTCACTCTCCTAAAAAGTCAGACTTCTCCTATGGCACTTGCAACTAATGCTGTGCTTTATAAATTGCATAACAAGACAGGCAGAGATCCACATTTCACAGTGTGGAACTTGTGTATGTGGCTGAAATATCAGGTGCATATAACTTCTTAAACAGACATGTTGTATCAACTTCCAGTCAGGGGAAAACTTTAACCTGGACATGTTTACCACCACTCCCTTATTCAAGTTTTACTACAGAACATCTTTTATACAACACAGTGATGAGGTCATCCTGTCAAAAGTGCCCTCTCTTCCATAACAGTCAGACTTCTTCTGTAGCACTTGCAGCTTGTACTGTGTTCTCTGGGTTGTGTGACTGGTTAAGTCAGTGGTTTGAATCTGGCAGTGCTGAACATGTGTGGTGTTAGTGCTATAGAAGTAAAGCTTCAACAACAGATGTGGTGTGTCTACTTCCACTTAGGAGAAAAGTATAACTTTAGACACAGCTTCCTATGCAGTTTATCACACTTTAAAACCAAACATCTTTTCAGCAACACAACGATGAAGTCATCCTGTCAAAAATTCACTCTCAACATTAAAAGTGCTTGAAGATAATATTCTGCTCTCTAGATTATATAACTAAATAGGCAGGTGGTTCAAATCTCACATTAAGGATTTTTGTGTGTGTGTGTGTGTTTGTGTGTGTGTGTGTGTGTGTGTGTGTGTGTGTGTGTGTGGTTTTAATGTCATATATATATATATGTATATAACATTTCCTGAACAGCCATGCTGTATCAGCTTCCAGTTAGGGCAAGAGTTTAACATGGAAGAGGATGCCCCATCCCCTTATCCTATTTTTACCACAAACATCTCCTCTCCATCCCAATAATGAGTTCAACATGTCAAAAGTGCACACTTTGGCCTTGAAACTCAGACTTCTCCTGTGGTACTTGCTGCTAATTCTCTGTTGTATAGATTGTGTAAATAAGTAGGGGGATCAAATCCACCAATAGGTAACTAATGTGAGAGTGTATACTGTCACATTAATTTGAGATTTTGACAACAACCTTTATGTAAGCTTCCATTTAATAGGCATATTTTCACTAGCAGAGGGTAACCCACAAGATTAGTATTACCATCTGGGCAATAAACAGTTTTTGAAACACAATGCTTACATCATGCTATAAAAAATGAACCACATCTAAGTTATCATGTGAGTTGCCCTGCGGCATTGTCTGTTAATACTGTCATCTTTAGACTCTGTCACTACAGAGGGAGGTAGTTTGAATACAGCAATGATTGACTACTGTCCATGGGTGAAGACTTCTAATGCATGTTCAGTGTTTAGCTGTGCAGTGTTAATGTGTACTTCAACCATCTTCATACATTTTTAGAAGAAAATAAATATATGAAAGAATGGTAATGTCATCCATTCAAATGTACACAATAATAAAAGAACATCTTGTGTGGTGGTGTAATTTAGGCAGGGTTCTGTTCCTTCTGGTTTTAGGTAGCTTGCTCATATCTAGCTATTACTTTTTAGACTCACTTGTGTCAGTATGCCTATGAATGGTCAGGTAGGTAACAATGTTTTCAGCCAACTCGCTGCTGTGTACATGTATAGCTGGGTACTCCTAGTGCAATAATTTCTACTCATTCTTCACACAGAAATGCTTCAATGGATAATGATGCCATTGAGTGACATTTGGCTTTCCATGCAAACTTCTAAGTTTTTTTGTGGTGTGAGGACATGAGGCCTTATTCTACATGCTGTTGCCTTACTAAGGCATGCATTTGAATCCATATTTATACACACAGTGTGTATGGTTGCCATGACAACTACATTATTTATGTATTTACTTATATGAAGTTTGTTAACTGGGAATGTCCATTGGGCCGAGGTGAGCCCTTTTTCAATGGTGGCCCAGGGAGAAAACTCCAAAGTATATATATATATATATATATATATATATATATATATACAAATATAACAGGGAGGCCACAGTGGTGCAGTGGTTAGCATTGCCGCCTCACAGCAAAAAGTTCTCCAGTTCGGTCCTTGGCTGGAGTGCCTTTTGTGCGGAGTTTGCATGTCCATCCTGTGGTCGCGTGGGTTTCCTCCGGGTGCTCCGGTTTCCTCCCACATCCCAAAGACATGATGTAGGTGGACTGGCCACTCTAAATTGGCCCTAGGTGTGAGTGTGTGTGCTTTCTGTGGAAGGTTGGGTGCCGGGCTGGCAACTCGACACCATAAAACTCCACTGCCAATCATGATCGGACAGGTGATCCGCTGTGGTGACCCCTAACTGGGAAAAGCTGAAAGAAGAAGAAGAAGACATACAAAAATATAACAGTTTGTCCAGAAATAAGTACAGTAATCATTTGAAAATGTGCATGCAACAGATAATACAAGTAAAATACCACAATATAATGCAGTATGGATTAGATACAGACAATTGATGGACAAGCCAGAAGTAACACAAACAGTAGCAGTAATGTACATATTTACATTCTCCCTCCCTCCCCCATAAGTGTCAGGCAGAAAGCATAATTGAACTAGGGAGGGCAGTATGAGTATGAGGAGCTGTTGGGGGTGTTTAGGATGGGTGAAAGCAGTAGCATTCCCAGGAAGAGGAGATATAAGACTGTAGCGATGCCTTAAAGGATGGAAGATTTTGTGTAGCATGGATGCGGGGAGTGAGTGGGATCCATTTGTGTGCAAGGGAGAAAGATAGAAGAAGATCTAAGGGTGCAGTTAGGAAGATGCATACTGAGGATGGAGGAGAGGGAGGTGCAATGAGAAGGGTTGAAAATGAGTTTGTGGACAGTGGAGAGTTGAATGTAGGACAGGTAGTGAGGGAGTTCTAGCCAGTTCAGAGAGTGCAGGGAGTAACAGTGGTGGGAGAGGGATTTAGAGCTAGTAGAAAATTTGGCAATTTTATTGTAGCAGGAAACTAATTTACCTTTGAGGGTTGCTTGTAGGTTGGCGAGGAACCTATGAACCTATGACACCTAGGGGTTTAGTATGGGAGACTATTTCAATGGGAGTTTATTATGGCTAACTATGGAAAAGGTGTTTGTGTCTACTTTGGAGTTTTTAGAAGGGGTGAAGATCATGATTTTAGTTTTGGGTGCAATTTAGGGCTAAGTGATTATTTTGCATCCAAATCTCTGTGCTGTTGAATACTGCTTGTGATAATTGAACAAGTTTAGGAAGGGAGTCTCAAGAACAAATAATGGTAGAGTCATCTGCAATTGGATGAGTTTGGCAGAGGGAAGTCATTTATGAAGATACTGAATAGCAGAGGGCCTAGGATAGATCCTTAGGGGATGCCAGTCTGACTGTTAAGGTAGGCTGAGGTGGTATTATTCCATTTGGTGGATTTCTGTCTATCAGAGATTTGACTGGAATACCAATTTAGAGAGGAGGGAGAGAGACTGAATTGGGTGAGCTTAGAGAGAAGAAGAATGTGGGATATTGTATCAAAGGCTTTAGAAAGGTCTAAGAGAAAACAGATACAATATTACCAGAATTGCAGGGGAGGTTGCTGCTTTCAAGAAAGGATAGGAGGGCTGTGGTGGTACTGTGGCCATGTCTAAATCCATGTTGTATAGGGGTAATAAGTGGTTGGCTAGGAGGTATGGTAAAAGTTGAAGGTGAATACATTTTTCAAGGATTTTTGAGATAGGGGAGAGGACTGCAATGGGGTGAAAGTTATGGATGTCAGTGTTGTTGCCTCCTTTATGTAAGGGAATGATGTAGGCTTTTTTTCCAGAGAAGGGGTACATAGGATTCTTGGATAGACCGTTTGATTAATATGCAAATAGAAAGCACAATGCCATCTGCAGTTAGTTTGAGGAAGTTAGTTGGAAGGTTGCCAGAAGTGTTTGAACAGGGTTTTAGTTTTTGAAGAAGTTTTTTTACAGTGGATACTGAGATGGGTGTAAAGGAGAAGAGAGAGGGGTGAGGAGAGGGTGTGGTAGGGGTAGGAGGTTAAGGGAAATAGGAGTTTAAGGAATAATGGAGTTGTGGGGGAAGGATGTGGTGAGCTTGGTAATAGAGTCAATGAATACGGTGTTGAATTTGGTGGCAATGGTGTGGTCCAGGGACTAGGGGTCAGGGCAGGGATTTGTTTTTTGGCCAGGACTGAGGAGGTTCTTTGATACTGTTCCAGAACTTTTTTGGATTGAATTTATGGTTGGTTTGAAGTTGAGAGTAGTAGGATTTGTGGTCAGGCATAATTAGTTTTTTTACTTTATTGCGAAGTTGTTTGTATTTGGTGAGGGTGTTTTGTTGAGTTTTTGGTGGAGTTTCCATGCTTTGTGTCAAGTATTCATGAGAACTAGGGTGTCTTTGGAAAGCCTTGGGGCAGTGATGCATTTTACTCTTTTAGTTCTGGGAGGGGCACAGGAGTTTAGGAGGTTGGTAAATGTAGTGTTAAAGGAGTAACAGCTTAGTCAAGAGGGAGTGTTTTCAGAGGGTTCCAGTTTATTTGTTTTAAGTTGTCTGAAAAGGATTGTGGGTTGAGGTTTTTGAAGTTGCAGGTTAAGATATAGTTGTGTTGTAAGTGCATGGGGGAGGGGTGCAATGAATTAAGGCAGACAAGTGGTCACTGAGAGAGTCAGGCAAAGTGCCACTGTCTGAGATATTTTTAGGGTGGGAAACTAAAATCCAGTCTAGGATGCTTCCTGAGGAGTTATCTTTATTGGGTCTAGTAGGAGTTTTAACTCTTTGAGAAAAGTTGTATAAGTTGATGGTGTGGGATGTGGAGGTAGATGTTAACGTCGCCTAGGATGATAGTTTCATTGGAGATATTACCAGACAACCAAGACAGTATATCTTCCAGAAGGGGAATATTATTACTAGAAGGGATGCAAAGGGTGGCCATGTTCTTGTGGTTGCTAATTTTTAAGAGGGCTAGAGTTAATTCAGCTGTGCTGAATTTTGGTACAGGGTTAGTATATGGTGTTACTGTTAGAGAGGAGGAATAGAGTAAAGCTACTCCACCTCCTTTCTTTTGGGTTCTGTCATTTCTAATGATTTTATAGCTGGGGTTGATTTCAGAGTCTTTAAGATGAGGTTTGAGCCATGTTTTGATGATGGCTACTATGTCAGGAGGTTATGAGAGAGCCAGGCATGAAAGGTAGGTAGTTTGTTACATAGGCTTTGGACATTAATGGTAGTGAAAAGAAGAGATTTGTGAGGGATGGAGATAGGGGTTGGAGGTTGATATGGACGTGGGTTTGCTGGAGGACCAGGGTTGGGGTGAATGTCTCTGGAGATGAGGATAGAGATGAGTTTGAGAATGTGGTTATGAAGTTTAGAGGCAACAATAGAGGAGAGGTTGAAAGAAGGCATGCAAGAGGTATAGGGATTGTGATGTATGGGGTTGAAACTAGGATAGGTGAGAAACTTGAAGCTGAAGAGGTGAGAGATGGTGGTTTGGAAGATGTGAGGTGAAATGTAGGAAGTGAAGCATGGTTCTTTAGAGGAATGAAGAGAAGTAGTAGTGTGTAGGGGAGGGGAATAGTGGCTGTTAGGCAGACAGGTTAGGTAGAATAGGAGCCAGTGGGAGATGGGAAAGAGGATTTGCAGTAGAAGGTTTGCAGGGATGCTGTGTATGGCCATGGTGATGTGGGATGGAGGATAGGAGTATCAAGTTGTATGTAAAGAGGAAGGCAGAGGTTTGGAGTGGTATATTTAGTGTGGAGCAGGAGGGAGTTGATGTGTAAAGAGTGAATATGTGTTTTATAAGGAGTAGGTGTAGTGGGAAGGGAGTTGCAGGGAAGGAGTAGATGTGTATAGTAGGAATAGGTGGATTGCAGGAGTAGATGGAGTAGAGAATGATACGCTAAGAAAGTGGAGAGTTTGTGGTGGGAATGATAGGGGGTGGGGATAGGTGATGAGGGAGTTGGGTGGAGTATGATAGGCTGAATAGGGAGTGGGAGTGGTTTAATAGGTATAAGTGTAGAGGTAGTGGGGGGTGGGTGTGAAATGGGGGCAGGGAGTGGAGTGGATTGAGTGTGCAGGGTGCACAGAGTGGGTAGAGCCAACTAGAAGTGATTTGCAAGATGAGAATGTCTGCAGAAACTATCAGTGAAGACACAGCTGTATGCGGGTAGGCCTGAAATGAGTGCAGAGAGTGTGAGGTAGTGGGTAACAGGGTAGGTACACAGTAGGAGAGGATTGAGGGATATAACAGAAAGTAGAATGCTGAGAGAACCGGGGGAAAGGCAGTAATACACAGTAAATGAATGCACTTAAGAATGGGGGTGGGGGCGTGGCCAAGGATTTGCCTTGAGTAGCAGCACTTTCTTTCAGCTCTGCCTTATCATTTCCTTTATGACAGGAATTTTTATTTAAAATTACTTAAATACATTTTTTATATATTTAGTTTTTTTTAATAGCCTTTTAAGTTAGTATTAAATTCTTTTTTTTAAGTCTTGTTAACTTTTCCTGTCAAAAAATAAGAGACAAGTTTCTGGCATCTGGAATCAACATGAGCTTTACAAAATCCTCTCACCAGGACTCAGTAATACAAAAAGAGTTTCAAACTCTTTTATCTACTATTCAGAAATTATTCAAAAAATTTACAGAATGGATGTGAAGATTGATGTTTTTTAAAGAAAATACTTCTCAAAAAATGGAGACTTTACATCAAGACATTAAGCAGCAGAAGAAACAAATTACAGGTATTGAAACATCTTTAAATGACATGGACAGCAGAATACAACACAATTAACATAATTTAGAATTCCTTCTGAAGCAAAATACCCTGCTTCAAACTAAAATAGATGATCTTGAGAATAGATCTCGAAGAAATAGCATAAGGATCTTTGGGCTGCCAGACAACCTAGAAGAAAACAACTTGGAGAAATTTTTAACCTCGTGGCTACCAGATATTTTATAGCTTCCTGAAGCACTTTCTTTGGTATAGAAAGAGTTCACAGGTCTTTATCTACATCCAAATCTGTCAGAAATAATTCCACACAATCTGTCATAGTCAAATGTTTATCATCCCGTGATAAAGAAATAATGTTGAAGACTGCTTGGTCTAAGTCACCTATTAAATATAAAGATAACACCCTCCGTTTTGACAATGACTATTCTACATCTGTCATAACTAAAAGGAAACAATTCCTACCTTTACTCAAAGAACTAAAAAAAGCACAAATAAAATCTCATCTGCTTTTCCCTGCAAGGCTGAGAATCTTCCTTCCAGATGGTCCTACGATTTTTAAAGAAATGGATACAGCTCTTAAGTATATTAAATCTAACAACATTTTGGATAAAATAGATGACATGGACTGAGCTAGTTCCAGTCTCAAAATAATTGCTGAAAATGGAACCTGGAAAACTGTTGACCACAAGAAGAAACTTAAAAAATAACCATGTTACTTCACGGTATTTATTTTTTTTTTCCTTACATAGGATTTTTTTCTTGTGACCCAGTGGTCTGGGAAAATGAAAATGGTTCATCAGGTGAGGGGTGTTGTATTCTTTATTATATTGTGTTTTTGGCTTATGTTTCTTACTGAATCGTTTATTAGATTTTCATAATTGCCTTTAGTTTTTTTTATTATCTCTATTAATAACCTTTAGTTTTTTGTATTATAGTTATTTCTTGCATATTTATAGTATATATTATATATTTAGCTTTGTTTAAAATATACTCTTATTAAGAGAAAAATATCTGCTAATTGTCCCCTGCTTACTTATGCCCTTGAACATATAGACTGCATTACTTAATTTGTTTTTGTTTACTGATACTAAGTAGCTGCATATTACTGGAATTCTATGGTAGGTGTTCTGATAACAGTTCCTTCCCTTATTTCATTAATCTGATACATATGTTAATGTTTTAATATTTATATTTCATTTGTTCTCTCTCTTCACAGCCTATGATTAGCTTTGGTATATGTTTTTTGAGTAGTTGTTGGTATTTAGAAAAAGTTATCCGGTTGTTAATTCTTGGCATTGATTTGCAGTTCCGTTTCTTGATTCATTGCCCATTTTTGTGTGGGGCTGTTGAATGCCTGTGTTTGAGTATATTTTGGGTGACTGTTTTCACATACCTTTGCAGTTATAATGTCTTTTTTTTTTGTTAGTTTGGGCTTGGTGGCTTTGTTTGGTGCTTTTATTGTGGTGCTTCCATTGTTTGCTTAAGCCCTGTTCATTGGTGGTTGTGGGCTTGATTTAATAATGGAGCACGGTAGTTCCATGAGGTGTATCTCCATTTTTTTTTCACATTTCTTGGCTGCTTTTTCGCAATGAGGAGATTAAGGGTTGCTAGAGTATCCCGTTAACCTCTTGAGGCTCATGCTACCTTCAGATGTCTCAAATAACTGTTGCTTCCCGCTGAAGATTTGGAAGGTGCTCGCGCTTCCTGCAGTCTGAAGACAAGACCATACGCACAACTGAGCTTCTCTGTTTAGCCATTTGACGTCATCTTCAGCCTGACAGCTGTTGTTAAAAGGAAGTAACTGTTTCTTTTTATCCTCCCCTGCTTTGTTCAAACTATGCAACATATTTTAATCAGTTCTTGTAGTTTAAATAAGGCAAAAACATTTCTAAATAAGCAACTAAATCTTTGATATATGCAAGCTTCCTTTTATTACAATATAAAAAGTGTTTGATATATTTATTTAGTTAGTAAGTAGTGAGAGGTTGTATTCTTGTAATTTTGAAGCAACAAGAATCTTTTCTCTAATAGAATGATTATACATAGGGTTGCCACATGTTCCACTTTGTGAAAGACAGTCTCCTTTTGGGCAGTTGTGTCCTATAAATCTTTGTATGGATGACAAGTGCACTGAGATTTTGGGACAAGATTATTGCCTATATTTTGTTTAGAAAATGCATAAAATAGTTATTCTGTACCTGGGACTTTTATGTGTTATATGAAACAGAATTAGCAACTAACATGTTACAAGAATAAGATGTTATTTAGACAAAAAAAAAGTAAACTTCTGTCCTTTGTACTGGTCATAGATATGTTTCACCTAGCATAATCAGACATCTGTACTAAGAATGTCCCTCTCTGGGCATATGATAGGGTGGCAACTCTGTTTATATATGTTTTAAAGTTGTTGTTTAGGATTCTACTTCTGAGCTGAGAGGCTTTCTTTTCTTCCTCAGTAGAAAGCAAAAGAGAAAGGTCTGATTATGTCATGCATCAATCAATATTATTTAATTTAAAGCAAACTTGCTGCAGTCTGGTGTAAGGTAGCACTACAAATTACATTTTTTTCCTTTTTTTTTTTTAGCATTTAATATAGTGCTACATTGTTATCTGTATTTTAATACTTATGTAAGCTTAATAAATAGATTTGGTTCTTTCCTACTGTACATTTAAGGAGGATATATCTCTGGTTAAAAGCTTGTAAAACAGTAATTATTTTACTCTTTCTAGACTTATACTCAAATACTTTTTTATGTTAAATAGATTTTGGTTTGCCTTTATAGGATATATGCTCTGTTAAATTCATATTATATCTTACAAATGATTGGTTTATTATATCTCTTGTTTATAATAGAATAATTTAATTATTTAAAGGAAAATATGAATGTATACATTTATGCACTTACACTCTTAATTGTTTCCAAATAACTTTGTTATACTACTTCCTATATAATATGAACTTTTCTTGTAGTGAGTTGATCTAATATAGATTTATTATTTTGGTAATAACATAACCCTACATTTTTAAAAATAAATAATAACTTAATTTTAAATTCCTGATTATATTTCCACTTAATACAGTACATAACTACGTATTAACCCTTACATTTTTTGATAACTTTAGTTACAGAAATCTTTATTGCAATCATTGTAATTTTTCATTCTTATAGTACTACTAATTTATCATATTAGATTTTGTTACCTTACACCATGTTATTTTGTTTTTGCTAAAATTCAGTTTAAGTTATCTCATCTTCATGTTAATTAAGCATAGATTATTTGATAACTTCTTCCCTTGCATAACATAGACAGTATTATCCACAAGCATGTTTTTAATTATGAACTAGTTCATACTTAGGTGGAGCTTGACAGAAACTTGCTGCTAGTAGGTTAGTCAATTTGGGTGATTATTGTCACTCAAGTTAGGAGTTTATAACTCCAGGTGTTTTTTTGAGGGATATAATGTTATAAAACACTGTTATGACTTTTTGTTAGTTTTCTTTTTGATGTTCACCAAAACAAGTATAGAAAATTATTTATATATTCATGTCTTTCCAATTTTAGATCTTCTTATCTTTGTTTCATACTGTATATATTGCTGTATTTATAACATGTTGCTAGTTTTACCTCATAGTTTTAAGTTTACAGAAAGCTCCTATCAGTATATACTTCTCTTCAATACTCATACTATATGACTTTTTTGCATTGTATTTCCCTTAACATAAATGGTTTGAATAACCCTAACAAGAGAATATCTTTAAATAAATATCTCCAGTTAAATAACTCACAATTAGTCTTTCTGCAAGAAACTCATTTGTTAGAGGTTGATGTTTTTCAAGTTGGAATCTAAATCCTTCTCAATACTCCATAGCTCTCAACACTCTCAAAAAAGAGATGTGTTATAATACTTTGGAATAACAAATTACTACAACCTAAAATTATAGATTCATATAACGATAATAAAGATATGATAGTTTCTATTGCAATAGAGTTTAATAACTTAATCTTCACTCTAATTAACATGTACTGGATTCCTGGCTTTGGTCATAGCTCAGCTCAGCAACATATAGATCATATTATTCAATTCTCTAAAGGTAAAATTATATTAGCTGGGGACTTCAACTGCATTTTTGACAGTTCAGACTCTTCTTGTAAAGGTAAAAGAAACATTTTCAGTTCTGCCAAACTCCTAAAAGAATTTACAGATTTATTTTTATTGAAGGACATTGTTAATTATGCGGACACAAAATCATTAGTTTATACTTTCTTTTCACACAGACATAACTCATTCTCAAGAACAGAGACTTTATTTCCTATGGTTTAACTGATTCTCCAAGTAATGTGAAAGTTATTACTTGTCCCATTTTAGACCATAACTCTATAACCTTTGATATACATATATATTCTTGTTACAATATTCAGATAAAATGGATACCGGCATATATCACTAAATTAAAGGATTTTAACACCTTTATATTAGAGGAAGGTCATATTTTTTTGGAATTTAACGCCAATAATATTACATCTGAAATTTTCATCTGGTATGCCATGAAGGCATATTTGTATGGCAGAATAATTAACTGGTATAAAAAAATACTTTTATGGGATAAAGATTTAAAAAAAGATACAATCTAAACTTGATACCTTGAATCTTGATTTATCAAAAAACAACTAGAAAAATCCAAATTGGAGGAAATAAAGACCCTAAACAAGAAATATCTTGAAATTTTAAACAATGAGACTATGATCAGTCTTGAAAAATTTACAGTTATTAATTTTTCAATAAATCCCAGATCTTTAAATATCTTAGGCAATAAAGTAAAAAGATTATATACATTTAATCATATTAAAGAAATATATTCATCTCATAAGAAAACCAAGTATCTGACTTACATAACATATTAAATGAATTTAGAGAATATTTCCTTAAGCTGAACCAAACTACTGCATTAATAAATCCAAAGAAAGATATTCAAGCTTTTATTAATAAAAACATTAAAAAGCAATTAACAGAAGAACAAACCAATCTACTTGATAGTCATATTACTTTAAAGGGTATTCAAGAACAAATTAAAACATTCAAACTAAACAAAGCACCCAGTAATGATGGTATTATTCCAGAAATATACAAAATTTTACCCAAGGAAGCTTTAAAATTGTTACTTTCAGTGTTTAACACAATACAAAATAATAATTCCATCCCTCTGTCCTGGAAATATACATTTATCTCTCCCATTTTAAAGTCTGTAAAAGACCCTACTAAATGTAATTCATATAAACCAATATCATTATTAAACATGGATTATAAAATGTTTATGTCCATATATGCAAAAAGGCTTAAAAATTTTCTTCCCAACTTAGTAGAAGAAGACCAAACAGGTTTCATAATGAATAGAACAACTTTTGATAATATTAAAAGAATAATAACCTTAATTGAGTCAAGTAAAAACTTAAAAAATAATTTAACTGTAGTTAATTTAGACTTAAATTGTGCTTTTGACACAGTCAATTGGGATTACCTTTTCACTCTCTTACAGGAACTTAAGTTTTTAAATAATTTTAAAAATCGTATCACCCAGTTATATACAATCTCTAAAGCTTATGTCAAAATTGGTTCTAATATATCTCAGTCCATACCTATAACTAAAGGGACCAAACAAGGCTGTCCTTTATCCCATCTTTTATTTACATTAGTTATGGAACCTTGGGCAAATCTGATTAGAGGAAATAGTAATATTAAATGTTTCAATATAAGTCTTAATCAATCTTCAAAAATTCAATTGTTTGCAGATGACATTCTGATCACTTTGGGAGGTGTAAACCCAACAATTTAGGAATTATTTGATGATATAGACTACTTTCAGAAAAAACTCAGGTCTTAAGTTTAACCATAACAAAACACAAATCCTGTTAACTGGCCCAAAAAAGTACAATATTCAAAATGAATATGAAAGATAAATACCTCAATCTCAATACATAAAATATTTAGGGATAATAATAGCTAGCAACATAAAAGAAATACTAAAATTTAATTTTGAAAATTGCTTAATAGAAATAGACAGACTAATATAGAAATGGTCTAAAATAAAATTCTCAATATAAAAGAAACTATATATTATAAAAATGATACTTTTTCTAAAAATCTTATATATAGTTTAGTCTATCTCCATCCATCTGCCTTATACAATAATCAGAAAGTTTAACACTATGGTTAAAAAAAATTCATTGGCACCCAATTAAACCTAAGATATCATTATCATATCATATGTATAGCTGGAATAATGGAGGTATTGCATTTCCAAACTTAGAAATATACTCTATTTCTTCACTTATTAAGACTATTTTGTACCTTATAGATAGTAATTGTTCAGCAAAATGGAAATATTTTATTTTATCTTCATCACAAAATTTAAATAATAATAATGATCTTCTTAAGTTAAATCTAGTAAACAACATATTCATATGGAAGCCAAAGGAATATTTTGCTCTTTGCCCTACCCTAAACTTTATATCAAACTATGCCAATATTATTTTAAAATCCTTTAAAAATTGCATTCTTAGGTCTTAA
This sequence comes from Protopterus annectens, assembly GCF_019279795.1. Classification (NCBI taxonomy): domain Eukaryota; kingdom Metazoa; phylum Chordata; order Ceratodontiformes; family Protopteridae; genus Protopterus; species Protopterus annectens. Next base: position 1,311,922,976 of record NC_056743.1, on the reverse strand, counting down.
TAATATGATGCTAGGTTATTTCTTATTTTTCCTATAGCATACATGCAAGGGGTTATTTTTTCTACAAATTTTCATAAAATGTCAATATTTGAACAAAATCATTTCATTTATTGGCATCAAATGTTTAAGAATAGTGAATTGCAATCTATTGATACTTTACTGTTAGAGAATGATCTAGATTCATCATTATGGCTTGACTTACAAGAAGCCAGAAATTATATTAAAACTAGACTTGATATAATACCTTCTTCAGTTAAAAAATTAATTCTCAAACTTATTCATTATTTCATTGCTATTACTCAACAGAATAACTTAATTAAAATTAGCCTTTCAAATATATATAAAATTATCAAATCTAATCTTGATATATTTCCTGATAATTATTGGAAATACTTCTCTAATATTAATAATAATAACCCTTCAGATAAGGGTAAATTGAATTTTTTCAATCAGCAGGTAGAACTACATCTTCACTTAAATGGAGAATCTTTGCCTGGAGATTTTTAAATAGACCGCTCATTACTCCATATAACATAAATAAGATGTATAAGGAAATATTCTCTGTTGGAGATGTATGAAGGTTCAGGATGCTGATTGGTCACACATTTTTTATGATTGTTTACATTTGAAAAAATTCTGGGAAGATATTAATAATTTCTTGCAAGCAATTTTTACTGATAATTTTCACCTTACTAAATCATTAGTTTTATTTAATTCCCCAATCCCAACGTGTTAAATCTAGTAAATATTCACTTCTTTGGTCTGTGCTGTCCATAGCCAGGAAAGAAATTACTAGGAATTGGAAGTCATTGCAAATTCCTTCCTTTCAAAAATTTCAAGATCTTCTCTTTGAGGTATCCAAGTTAGAATAAATGACAATTAAATCTAGATCTTCTAGGAATACAGTAGTGTATACTCAATGGTTGAACATCATTGAATTATTAGAAAAGTAATAACTTAAAAATGTCAATCTGATCTTATTAACTTATTTTAAATTAGCTCATCTACCTGTAGTATAGTGGACATCGATGTACATAGTTCATTGTCTTTTATTTGAGTTTTTATTAGCGGTTTAGTCCTTTTTATCTTCAATATCAAAAAGTGAGCATTTTTTGTTAATAATTGTATTCTTATGAAATGATTTTAATAAAATGTATTTAAAAAAAGAATTTGGGTGTACTGCCATCTAGTGGTTAAATTATGAATGGCTAAAAGTGAGCAGAATAAGCAAAAACTGCGGGCAAGAAAAGATGTAGTGGAGGGGAGTAGGGGAGGGAGACTGTCTTTAAACAGTCTGTGTGCATGCTGTATGTTTAGGTAAACAAAAAAACCCTGTAACTAAAGGCTAAGAACCAAGGAGCAGGAGGTTAACGTACACTCCAATTAGTAGTTGAGGGACAGCAATTGATTCCAAAGTTGGTCTGAACAGTTTTCAGGTCCACATACTGTTTGGTGGAGAAGCAGGTCAGTCTACTGTATAACTGGTGTAACTGGTGGGGTAGGGAACACCCACATTAAGGGCAGTAGCAATCTGTAAAGAAAAGAAGTTAGGTTAGGAAAAAGAAATAGCAAGTAGCTGATTAAATTAAAGGAAAAAGATAAGTGGGCTAGGTAGGGTGGTGAAATGGGATGCTGTGGGTAGGGAATAGACCCCTCACAGTTTGCATTAAGATGCAGACAGCCAGGGCGTTATCATAGAGTTATAGCAAAAACAAATGGCGAGCAGAACCAGGGACAATGGGTTTACCACCTATATGTTGTCTTGAGCAAGAACACAATTTTAAATACCAAGTGGACTGATATTCCTACAGTTTGGAAAGCAAACACTATACAAAGGCACTTGAAAGCAGGAGTTAAATACTGCTGCACAGTTTGTTAAATTGAGAGGCCAGTAAGACTAGCAACACCATCATTCAGTGGTCGGTATCTTGCTCAGTATGAATTAAGACAAAGCTATTGTGCTCATATTATAACATACTGCTTAAAGATCAGTAGATCATGCATCATCTGTCTGGGTATACCTAGCAGCAGACAATGTTGTGTGACAAACATACACATATAGCAACAGTATTTAAAAAATGACAGGCACTCATAGCTCCTGCAGCAATAACATAATGTCACGGCTTCCAAGTCCAAAATATTTCACACTTGTAGTGCCTGTGGCACGGTGGCACATTCATTCTTCCCAATATCATGTAACTTCTGTCAGTTCAGAATCGGGTGTTCAAAACCCACATTCACTGATAATAAACATTGCATATCCTAATGCTGTTATGCATGAATGACATTTAAACAATCATATAATGTAGTGACTTCACATAAGTGGAGTCATATATCTTTGTTATGACTTTCACTGTGGCACATGTGATTCCTATACACGTATGTAGTTGATGAGCTGACATATCTTGCTCTTCAATTTTAGGGTAACATTTCTATGAATGTGCTGACATTACACAAACAGCACTGCATGAAGTTATTCTCAATTTTTAATTTGGAGAAATAAATATCAAGACATTTTTTAAATATCCTTCTAGTGAAACACTTGTTCTGTGAATGTCATGGTGTGAGAGTTCCTGCATCACCTGCATTCAGCAATGACTTGTATAACTTATCTACACAGATGCTGTGAGTTTCAAATCTGGGACAATGTTGTTGGACAAAACAAAAGGAGCAGCTTTCTTGGCCAGGCAGCATTTCATATTGCACTGCTCACAGTTGCATCAACATCAACATAGAAACCTCCTTATCACCATTTTGACAAAATCATATTGTCCACATTATCCTCCCATGTACTATATTGCTTCACACATTAATTTCATTTATTTGTGACAAGATCCATTGCTACATCATGTAGCAGATGTAGTCAATACACAGCTCTGTAGAGTGTGCAGTATGATAGACAGGGGTTTGAATCTGGTAACATCTGTGTCAGACAGGGGTGGCTTAGGCAAAGGAAGCATTTGTTGTGCAGCCAGAGAACATTTTTAAAACATCAGCCTCCAGGGTAAAGGATCTATACCCATTACAATAGGGACATTCTGTAAGCAGAGCCAGGTCATGGTCAAATGGGGCCCTAGGCAGGGACTTGATCAGGGACCCCCCAACAGCCATTCTGGTGTTCCTTTACTTTCCCTTCCCCCAATTACTATGAACTTTGCTCAAAACTGTCAGCATGCATATTATTTTCTTTTTTACTTTTGAAATGAAGGCAAAGATATGGAGTTGGTTTAAAACTTTTAATTTAAATATCCTTTGTTAACCAGATTAATCTCACTAGGCTAGTAACATATTTTCATGGGGGACCCTTGTTGCTATTTATAGTACTAGGAGAAATTTGGTCAGGGCACTGAGGAAATTCTCCCTTCTCTTTTAGATAGCTCAGGTAAATGCAAAAGATCTCACAGCACTTACCATTAACACAGACAGATGGGGCCTCAAATTAACATCTCATCCAAAGGATGACACACTGAAGAGTGCAATCCCCCCCCCAAAAAAAAAGTACACTGTAGTATCTGCAATCCATCCACTTGGTGTAGAAGTAGAACCCACAGCCTTCGGTACCAAAGGCAAGTTTATTACCTGTTGTGCTACTAACACTATTCTGAAATTCTCTAGCACAAAAGCTGATGGGCATTTGTTAAACAAAACTGGGCATTGAAAACAGACTTAGCATTAGCAACAGTAAGCTTCTCTTCCCTTGAAAGTCCCATTCCTTGAAAATGTACCCCTGTCAACAACAGCAATTTTTAGTTTTTTAATGGTGATTTTTACCTTCAGAAAACTAGGGTAGTTATGGGTTCCCCTTGTGGTGGAATATTTGTTAATATAGTGATCCTCAATGGGAGTACCAATAACGTTTTAGATCATCCAGAGTACGAAGATAGACTCAAGATTTATACACATTACCTAGATGATATTTTTATTTTATGAAAGGGTGGGGTAGAATGGATTGAGGCATTTGTAACATACTATAACAACACTAGTAACTTTTTGAAATTTACATATGAATTTAACATTGAGGAAATATCTTATCTAGATATCCTCCTGAATAAGGACAGAATAACCACTGATTTATTACTACAATGTTTAGAAAACCCACTTATTGAAACTCCTTTCTCCATTTTGACAGCTACCACTCCTTCCATCAGAAGAAATCTGTGATGAAAGGGCAATTAGAGTTGCTAGAATGGTCACCATGGATGAGGACTTCCACAATGGATGTGAACTTTTACTGAGTATGTTTTGTAAGAGAGGTTACCCCAATGGATTGCTCGAGAAGCTTAAGTTGAAGGTTATGAGAAAAAGAAATACCGGATGGTACAAACCTATCCTAGGAGGGTCAACAAATTTTAGAATATAAAATATAGGGGCTGAAGTGGAGGAGGATATAATTGTGGATTTGATCAGACCTCATTACTCCATGAATTTCATGTTTACCTTTAATACGGACCACAGAATACTTAAACAGGTTATTGAAAAAAACTGAGGGATTATTTGTGAAAATTCCACTTTGAGAGAAAACTTAGGACACAAACCTAGTTTTACATTTAGAAGCGATAGGAACCTGAAGGAAATTTTGGAACACACATCTAAAGAAAACATGCATCAGGTATGTCGTATGAAGAAATGTGGGCTCTGTTCCCATTGTAAATTAATTCTAATGTGAGACAAATTTCTTATTAAAGGCAATGAATACAAAATTAGGTCAAATTTTGACTGTAATTCTAGGAGGGTGGTCTACACAGCATTAGGCCAACAGTGCCCATATTTTTACATAGGTAAATTGAGGAAAGAATTTATGAACAACAGTTTAACATCAACATTTTTAGGTGCTAGTTTTTTTGGAGTGATTTTTATGTACATGATTTTAAGATGCTTATGTTTTACATGGTTATAGGTTTACACATTTCTCATTGTAATGTGATTTTTATTTTTTATTTAAAATTTTTTTTTACAAAGAAACTACTTTTTTATATATACATAAAAACATAATCTGTTTGATACAAAATGTTTACAGTATTCTAGCTGACCTGCAAGATTGCATACTGTCAATATGGAGTGAACTTAAAACTTAGCTAAGCTTTAAAGAGCTTTATTGATTAAATGTGTTTATTACATTGTTAGACACGTACAAAATGAACACCTCTGCCAAGTTTTGAATGCGGGCCCCTCTTACCTATATCCCACTGCATTAACCCACCATACCACACAAATCTGAAGCAAAAATAGGTGTTTCCAGCAAAACATACAGAGTACCACTTACAGTCGTTAGGCATGTAACCAAAATAAAAACTAATGGGAAAAATGGGAATGTACCTTGGACTCTGGTGCAATAATACACCAGCAGACAGCCAAAGACATAATAATGGATGTACATGAGGCCTGTGATAGCAGATATATGTGCCCCTTTATAAGTAACTTGTGGAAAGACACCTACTAAGGCAGCAATGGCAAAGGACATGTACAACTGGGACCCTGCTGCAGAAATACAACCATATAAAGCCATACATGTACTGATCGATGTAGAAATGTTTCTCACAGTCTGTATATGTGCATATATATCTTGCAAATACATATGCTTTTGCAATGACTCAGTGGTGCAGTCTTTCAAATGCCTTGCATCCAGTACATTTTGCCACACACAGTCCTGGGTTCAAATCCAGTTTTGTCTAGCAGTTCAATTACATTATTTTGAAGACAGCAAGTAATGACTGAGCCATGCAATCCTAATCCACACAGGTTACTGCTAGTTAATGAACCGCTATCCAGTTTTGCAAGTCAGAGGCCAGCAGCTAGGGAAAGAGTACATATATCTGTATAGTCTAACTATAACTAGGCTTCATGCCCACTGAGTGGTGCACAGCTACAGTTATCCCACTCCACAAGGGGGGATCCACCTTGGATCCCGGGAACTACTGCCTCATAAGTCTAATGAGCCTGATCTGCAAGGCCATGGAATGTGTTATCATGGAACTTATAGACAAAGACATCGGCAACCTTAAAACACTGGACCCCACCCAGTTTGGGTTTGTGAAAGGCCGATCTTGTCTCCTGAACCTTATTGACTTCTTAAAATCAGTCTCCAGAGACATGGATGAGGGTAAGGCAGTCCACACAGCTTATCTGGTCCTTGCCAAGGCCTTTGACACCATCCCCCACTCTGGAATCATAGATAAACTTACTAAGTTGAACATTAATCCCTACGTCACTCGATGGGTTACCAACTGGCTTACTGACAGAACCCACACTGTAAAAGTAGCTGACTCCAAATCCAGCTCCAGACAAGTGACAAGTGGAGAACCTCAGGGTTCAGTCCTGGGACCTCTCTTGTTTGGCATCTACTTCTCTGAAGTACAGGCCAACACTAAGGGACTCTGGCTAACAAAGTTCGCAGATGACTGCAAACCGGGAGCCATTATTGAATCCCCAAATGATGTGGATATTCTACAAAAGGGCCTTACAGAAACAGATGCTTGGTGCCAGAGCCATGGGCTCAAGCTCAATGCCAAGAAATGTATAGTTATCCCCTTTGGGAAAAAAAATGTACCCATGAATTATCACATAGGTGGCAGTACACTAAACACCGAAAGTGTGATAACAGACTTAGGGACACAGGTGGACAGTGGTCTCACCTTCAATAACCACATCGCCACAACAGTCAGGAAATCGTTCTATGTGGCACACCTCATCACTAAGGGCTTTTCATCCAGAAAAAAGGAGGTCATTGTCACACTGTACTCATCCCTCATTAGACCCATTATAGAATACAATGCCCCATTTGGTATGTACCTCTCAAGACATCTGCAACAACTGGAAAGGCTGCAGAAATACCTCACTAAAAGAATCCCAGGCCTAAAGCAGATGCCCCATGCTGACCGCCTTAAAAAACTCCAACTATACTCTGTCACATATCATCTACTCCGAGGCAATGTCTGCTTAACATGCAAGGCCATGTCAAACCCAGAGCTGTTGGACATGCTACACTTAAAGAAATCCCAATCCCTCAGAGCCACATGCTCCAGGGATCTAAATCTTGTCATCACAATAAACAAAACATGCTGGAGGGATAGGTTCCTGACCCAGAGACTTCCCAGACTCTGGAATAGACTGCCCATACATGTCAAGCAGAGTGCCTGTTTGGCCCTCTTCAAAAGGAACCTTGATGATTGGATGGGTGAAAGAAAATTCACCTTGGGGATCACATCAGTCACCCTGTTAGACAGGGGTCCAGGGAAGTAAATAGTGTGGGAAGAAATAGCCAGGGAATTGTTATGGCTAGGCTTGTATAGGCCCTAGGGCCGATAGCCTAGTACCAACCTATGTACCTATATGTTGTCTACTGCTCTGTTATTGGCACCATTACATAACAGATGTACCTTAATCACATCTCGATTGGACTGTTCAGGGTACCCTTACCCTGCCATAATAACAGGGCTGACACAGCTGCCACAGTTACACATACAGCTTGCTGTCCCCACAAGTGTCCACACTCCCCCCTATGTGCACTAGGCTGCAGCAGTAGCTGCAGCCTGTAGTATACACAGCTGTATGTAAGGTTAGGTGCTACAGACCTACCATACTTCCCAACCCCTAGAACAAGGGATCCAGACACAGCCATATGAAATGGGGTTGGGACTAAGGCCCACAGATCGGGACATGTGTAGTGGTTTGGCACTACAAAGATAGTAAGTTGATAGAATAACAGCTATTGCACTAGCATGCATATTCTAATGGGTATGAAGTCTGACACTCAAGTGTGTCTCTTTCCTTACTGACCTCAACCCACAATGTTTTCCAGTGGTCACCAGTGAACCGCCAGATGAGCAATATGTCGTAGGACAGTGACCACACATATGAGGTGAAAGTGTGGACATAGCCCATAAATCTCTACAGTTAACAGTTACGGTACATACCTTCTGTGATGCTGTACTTTCTACACCTCAGTAATGTCCATCTTAACAACAAAGAAAGGGGCCCAGCTCTACATGAAGGCATTATATATTGCACTGTGGTGGCATGTCATTGGCCAGTGATAGTACAATTCAGCTGTTTTGGCTGCAATCAGCAATTCTAAGCCATAGACTGGCGCAGAGGCAATTACCTGCTAATGAGCAGTACATTAAAAAAGGCAATCAGCTGCTTATGGGGAACAGCTCTGTATGAGATTCAACTCACATGGATAGTGGATTTCCAAAAGTATACCAGAAGCAAAGTTTGAGAAAGCAGTATTGCACTCCAGCAGGTGTGTAATAGATTTCTCCATATAACAGGATGTGGCTGGGAGGATGGAGGTATAGGAAACAGAGATTACAACAGTAAGCCTGTCTTAGATCTATGGTAATGATGTGTCCGTGATTTTTAATCACATCTAAGCTCTGTCCCTGTCAATCCCTTCTACAACAGTTGGCCATTGTAGGAAAGCTAGTGGATTGTGCATAATACATAGTGACAGTGAGTAAGGGTTTGCACTCCTGTAACATCAAACGATGTCCTGTAATTCACCACTCCTGATTCAATCACTGTCTCACATACATAGTGCTAACATTTTAAAAGTGTCCCTGAATGCCCCTGATGTACTCTGGCTAAGTCCCTTTTTCTGTTGACATATGTCCCTGTTTGGTTGATGTCTATGCCTAACATACCTATCAACTTCTTAAAAACAATGAACCAGGACAAAGCCATAATTTATGGGGGGCAAACGCCCAAACTCAATGACAGTGTTTAAATATTTGTCAGAAATCCAAAGTTTGTATGAAAATGACCAGAACTATGAGGCAAACATCCTGACATTCTGCAAACATGTGTATAGTTGAGAGGTATGATGCCTACAGAGAAGATATAACAGGTTTGCTTTGTTTTCTGTCACTGCGGCACACTGGTATTGCTGGGCACTTCCCATACAGTTGTTGTAATAGCACACTGTTAATTGTCTGGCAGTGGCCATATGACATATTAGTGGGAGTTTGCCCATAGGGGACACACCAAAGTTGACTTCAGGGCTGGGTGTTGAAACATATAGCAGAATCTGTCACAGCACATAGGGACATATCCCAGTATTGCTACTATCTTGGTGGTATCCACACATGTAGAGTGTTGCCAGACTGTGAGGGAGCAGTGGATAATGCAGGCCATTATATGTGTGCTGGATCTGTACATCGTGGATGCCCATGTATCTGGCCCTCTAATGTGTTCCCCTTTTGTTGTCTTTCAGGAACCATGTACCACCGAAGACATGGCCCTTTCTCAGAGGCGGAGAATGACATGATAGTGTATGGACTGAGACAGAGCCATCAGATCTTGTTGTCCAGGGGGAGGCATAATCGGGAGCAGTGGACAGCATTGCAGGCGGACCTTGTGTGAGATGTCAATCAGATAGGCCGACAGGACAGTACCTATGAGCAAGTCCAATGCCATGCCACAGATGTGCTGAATGCTGCATGATGAAGGGCAGCTGATGTTGTCAGGGATCATGCCACTACCAGTGGAGGGACTGCAACAGAACATCCACTCACAGCTGCAGAGGAATTCCTGGCAAACTTAAGAACAGACAACAGCTCCCAAGTATCCATCGCACCATACATTGTGGAGGTGGGTGCCACAGTGTCCACAGCAGAGGACCGTCCAGGTAAGCATACTTTGTTCACCAGTGTAATACTGTATCAGTCATTGTGGCAGTCTGTACATACCTGTACATGCGTGTTAGGTTTATCTGCATTGGGGGGGAATAAGGGTTTATGCACAGTAGCTACTGTACATGTGGATATATGCACATATTACCTTGTAATGTTGCAACATTTGGTGGTGTTGACAATACCTCTCCCTCACCTTTTCATAGGTCCATCAGGAGTGGACCAAGTCCGTGGTCCTGTACCTGATAAGTGTGATATATTTTTTTTTATGGATTATATATACCCTATGAAAGTTAAGGGCTGTCATATTTCCCTATGTGCAAATGTTATATTTAGCCAGAGTAGAATATTTGTATGTTCCATTCTGGAAAAATAACCACGGTTCATAGACTAGTTAGTTACAGGTGTGTATTTGAATGATGATTGGCATGTCTGGAGTGATAGCTATGAGCAGCTACACAGCCTGGTATACATGAGGCAATTACTCCAAGATGCCTGTTCAAACAAAAGGGAGATGCTACAAACCTGAGGCAGTGACAGTGGTACTGGCATATCATTCTCAAGATAGGTGTACTGGGTTTTATGTGTAGGTCTACCATGTATAATGTCATATTTCATACCTTACAGGCAGATTGTACTGGCAACTTTACCTGAATGTGACTGGCATGCATGTTATAAAGGCCTTGACATGTCTGTGTATGTTGGTTTCTTTTGTGCATGGGAGCGGAGATGAGAAGATGTGTGACTGGGAATGCAGTTGTGGATCCTCATTTGTATGATTCTGGATAGATTACTATACATAAAAGTGCAAGTAGTAATGTAATGCTTTTGCCTTGATTTTTACAGGTGACAGGGGTGGGTTGGAGTCTATCCCCCTCACAACCTGATGTCAGTGTCTCATTGGACTCTGATGATGATGGTGGCCATAGTGAAGCAAAGGTGGGGTTGTCAGGGGCTGAATCTGTCCTCGAGGTTGACATCCCTCTTCTGCCCCCATTGTCAACACACACACAGTCATTATGCCCACATATACCCAGTCCCCAGTGGCCACAGATATTGGAGAGTCAGAGTGTGGTGACATTGAACAGGACAGTGTGGCAGCTATGGCATCAGTGAGTGTAGACACTGGCCATAGCCAGAGAGCTGACGAGGTCCCACACATGCAGATTGACAGGGGTGCTCATAGCAGAACTGCTGTCTATCCACCACCTGTCACAGGTATCACATCACAGGTCACTCAGTGCATGTTTCAGGCCATCATGGAGGCACAGGTACGTTCTGAATGCTACACCAGATGGATGCTTAGGGTTATGGATGTAGCACAGTCTGACATTCATGACTGCCTCCACCACATTGGGGTTAACTTGGATCAGTTCACTGATGCAGTGGGTAGACAGTGGGCTGATGCAGTGTCTGTCTTGTACTGCACATTGTCTGTGCTGCAACATCTGGTTGGAGTTGGGCATCAGATATGTGGACATAGGTGAGCAACACCATCTGATGAGAGTCCATGTGGACATGCATAGTCACGTTCCTGTAGTGGCAGTACCTCCAGTACTACAGAGGGAAGTGTGCTTTCCACACCATGACATGGCAGGCCATGGGATTGTGGTCCTGGGTGGTCCCATGGGGCACACAGCCCCAGCATTTTGCAGTCACCATCAGGTACTAACACTGCATCTGACCTTGGGCATGGTGGTGCCAGTGCTACTACTGGCAGAACCATTTCCCGTGTTTGAGACTGGAGATGGTGAAATGTCCACTCTACCATGTACAGTCCACAGCTGTCCAACATACACAAGTGTAAGGCTAGCACTTGGCTTGACTGTGTACACATACAAACTCAAAAACCACTGTCACATGCAGGTCACCTACAGACACACATGGCACCTCTCCATGGCCCATCCAACCCACACATCTTCTGATTGACACACATGCTGTCAACTGTTTAGCACAGCCTAGGCCTCCGGCACACCCAAACCACACCAGGTGATTGTAATGATACTTGTGCCACATCCCTGCCATCCATGCCACCGATGCAGGGAAATTCTACTATGTGTCTGATGCACAGGGTGTCTAGATCACTTGACATGTACTTGTGTTGTGCAGTATTGTTTTGCCATGTCACTTGTTGTGGGCCACAACAGGTACTGTATGCTGGCATATGTCATGGATATACATCACAATTTGTATCTTTCTTGCATGATGTTGGACTGGCGGTAGTGTTAAAGAATGACAGTTGTGTCATGAACCTGTGTATGTTTCTGTTCCAGGAGTCTGAGGGGATACACTATGGACACATGGTGGCAAAACAGCAGCAGAGGATGGCATGACATCACAGCAGAAATATAACATCAGAAAGGTACGGCAGTATACGTGCATGGCACCCTAGATGCATATGTGTAGAACAGTCTATCAGGGAAAATGGTGGCAGCCAGTGCATTCATGCATTCATACTTTATGATAAGGTCTGCTACCCTGGCTACATGTCACCTGGGTTATTTGAAATTACAAATCTAGATGGTGTGGTGATGGAGTTCACACATCTACAAATATCCTGTGCCTGGGTCAAGCAGGTGGTGGGCATCAGTTATGATTATGTGTAGGAGAGCAATTTAGGGCCAGCAGATAGTCACGGGGCCAAAAAGTGTATAACCATTGCATGGGGATAGCCCAAAAGGCCATGTCTGTGGCGCTGCACAGGGAAATATTTACAGACACACACACACACACACACACACACACACACACACACACACACACACACACACACACACACAGTTGGCTGATGTGAGATAAGAACCCCTACCTATCTACAATTACACACTATAGCTTACAGTACTTATTGCATGCACCATGGAGTTTAGCTGATAGTAGATTATCAGTCAGCACTCTTGAGGTGGATGACATTGGCAGACATTGCAGTGGAAGTCAATACAGAGGCTTGCAGCTAATCACAAGGCCATAAAATGCATAACCATTGCCCATATCGGCTTATCCGTAGTGCTGCACGGGGATATATTTACACACACACAGAGTTGGTTGATGTGAGATTAGAATCCCTACCTATCTACAATTACACACTATAGTTTTCAGTACTTATCGCATGCGCCACAGGTTACATCTGTTCTATATGTGATTACAAGGCACAGTACTTATGGAGTACTCAAAGTAGCATTGTATTAGACAGCATGTATGGCCTGCAGAGTTATATTCCTTGGTACTGTTATTGTATCTAGTGTCCTAGGAGTGGGGTACCTGACACTATCCCTGCTATGTGTGTACAGTTAGCAGCATGGGCAAATGTGGCTGTTTGAAGTTATATAGTCAAACATGTGGCCAGGAAGAATGTGGTCTGTCCAAGGCATGCATTGAACCATTGTACAGTACAACACCTACTCACCTGTGTCTGTCTACAAGGTGAAAGTCTGCAGGCACAGGGGTCTGTGGGTGAGTGGATTATGTACTGTTACAACCTTGGTTTTATTGCTGTGGGCAACTGTTTTGATGTGAGTGCAGATAACCTCAGCATTCCAAGGGTATGTGGGTAAATCCATACATCCTCACACACACACACACACACACACACACACACACACACACACACACACACACACACACACACATACATACATATATGTGTATGTGTGTATATATATATATATATATATATATATATATATATACACACACATATATATATGTGTGTGTACAACTAGGATGTCTATAAATGTTGTTGTGTGTGTACGTTATGTATATGACTTCTGTAGATATATGTTGAGAATCTGTGTATCTTTGTAATATATATAGTTTTAGATATATATATATATATATATATATATATATATATATATATACATACACACACACACACACACACACACACACACACACACACACATATATATATATATATATATATATATATATATATATATATATATATATATATATATATAATCGGTATGATATGTATATGGGGTACATACTGACAGATACACTATGCATGTGGGAGGGGGATAGGGTCAGACAGATATGTAGAAATAGCTGTCTGTATGTACAGACATATTTCCACATAGCAGGTCTTTGTGAGGCAGAGGCAGTGGAATTGCACTCGAGTTAGCTAATTGTAGGAGCATGCCCAGTGGGACTGTCCGTACTTACAAGGTGAATCCAGGCTAGAGCTACCTGCACTCCAGGTCGGGATTTTGTGTGATACAGATATTGGCAGCTGCACCTGTTTCCACAGTACAGCATTCCCTGGCATTGTCCACGGCATTACTCGGCTGTATGCTGTAATTAATATGTGATGAGGTACATGATGTAACACCTCATACAGGGTCTGCATACCTCTCACCATACCTCTCAACCTCTTACATCAAAAAATCTGGACAAAGCCATTAATAAAAGTGGGGCAAAGGCCCCAAAACAGGGACAATTTTTTTTAAAAATTGCACTTTGAAACTTAGAAAGGTGATAGAATAACAGGTTTTGCTTTAGCATGAATTTTCTGAAGGGTACAAAGTCTGAAACTCAAATGCCTGTCATTATTTTCTAACTTCACTCTTTAATGATTTTCCACTAATGTGCCAGAAAACCACAATTTTATGAAAAATGGACCAAAATATGAGACACAAATCTGGACATTCTGTGAATATCTGTACAGCTGAGAGGTATGCCTCAAACTGTACACGTTTGTTCATAATGTCCAGCATTTCACCCCATATGTCTGGCCTGTTCCTCATACATTTGTGGTGTTCCAGTAAAATGTTGTATTAGGCAGTCACTGAACAGTACTAACTACAGAAAAACATGTGAATGTTGGACTTTATATCCTTCAGATATGCTGTACTGATGCAACCCACTTTCATACTAGCCACCTCCTAGGTGAATGAGCATCTGAATGTCTATCTCTAGTTTTGGCTCTTTGTCCCCCCATTCTCTCTGGCTTTGTCCAGCTTTCATGACAGTCTGTGGGGACACCATCATATGACTACCTCACATATAAAAGATGTAGATGCTGCCAGATTCAAACCATCAACACCACCACCCTTGCTAATGTCCCTAGCCTACTGAGCCACACAGGCTGTCAGACAGGGATGAGTCATTCATCACATAATCAACAGCTTATAGGTATACATTGTTATACCTACATTAAGTGAGACAAAGAACGTGTGGCCAGGTTCTATGTCACAGCCCTGGAATTGGCTGGTCTGCTGATATATCATTGCAGATTTACTGTTACAGCAGTTGTATGGGTATACTAATGTGTTCAGAGTGGGGGATGACTAGCCCATGCTCTGCTGGCATAGCCAGTTCTGCAACTGTCATGTGACCCCACTGTATGCCATCTCCCTTGAATAATGTAGTGGACTTTTCAGCTATGTGGCCTAGTGCATATTATGGAGCACTTACTATTGGAGAGGCTACCTGTTGTCCCAAGTGGCTGTTAGATCTTCTCAAGTAGCCCAGTAGCTCACTCTATTCCCTTGCATACATGAGGCAGGTCCATACATATGCTACCATGTGCTAGTATCCCTTACAAGTGGTGAATAGGTATGTGACTGACTTTGCGGATGCAGCAGTTGACAGACTTGTAGTTCGGGGCTGGCTCTGTCTGATGCATGCAGTACATATCCAATACATGGTTAGGTACAGGTTGTGTGGGCTGGCTGGCATAATTTTTAATAATATGTATGCAAGTCCAGTTAAAGTGTTGGTCCCTAGGGCTCTAGGTTGTCAGTGCATGTGCTATGTGTTGTCTCTTGGCCAAGGCCTGAGCATACTGGACACGCCTATGTCTGCCTACAGGGCCCCCTGTGGGTGTGGGTGTGACTGTGGTGACCTAGGCACTGGTGAGGAGCTGTGTATCCCTTCCCTTTGCTGATCCTGCTGCAGCTGTTTCCGCAGGATCATATTGTGTAGCATGGCACATACTGTGAACATGTGTGCACATGTAGCTAGAGAGTAATGCAGGGCTCCACCAGATATATCAAGGTACCAGAACTGTGACTTCAGCAGCCTGAACATATGCTCTATGATGTTGCTAGTTCATGCATGTGCCTTATTATGGCATTCTTCGTTGGGCATTTCTGATGGGTGTCATCATCCACGGTTCCAGTGCATAGCCAGCATCCCCCAGAAAATGGTCATGTGGTATGTGTTCCCTAGCGAACATTTGGTACAGCTGTGATACATGCCAGATATGGAAATCGTGATAACTTCCAGGGCTGCCAGCACACCCATCATGATAATGCCCTGGGCATTGCACACGTCCTGGCAGTTGGAGTGATACCCCTTGCGGTTGGCATAGATTCTACCCTCCTCACCATGCAGTGCCTTGATGTGTACATGAGTGCAATCCATGTCACCCAGTACTTCAGGGTAGTGTGCTACATAGTATAAGTGTTGCATACTGCTGACCCTTGCCTTAGGGATGAGGGAAAAATAAATGTGCTCACTGGCATGTGGTAGCATGGCATCCAGGTATTGGTGGAGTACCCTGGATGCTGATGCCTGTGTGACCCCCATCATGTCCCCAGTTGGTCTTTGGAAAGTACCTGTAGCTAGTATCGTAATAGCTACACATACCTTTGATTCCACTGGGATGGGTTCGCCTCTGTTGGCTCTGAGTCCGAGTTGAGGGCAGCAAAGCTCAGTGAGTTTTTGTAGTATGTCCCTGTCCACCCTGTAGTGCTCTACAATCTCCAGCTCATGTAGCTCCTGCAAGGTTACCTTGGGCCTGAATGCTCTTCTCCTTCTCTGTCTAGGCCTATTGTCAGCAGCAGCAGTAACAATGACTTCAGCATCTAGCACATACATATGTAGCAGAGCCGCAGCAATCCCTAGCATTCCTTCAGTTAAAACTCTCAAGTCTGTTCTCCACTGGTGCAGAGTATGGGGGTGAAATCAGATTGTAGGGTGTATGCAACCTTTATAGTGCTCTGCTGTAGGTGCAGCATGCATGATTGGCTACCTATAGGTTCATAGGTATCTACTAGGCTAATGTCCCTGGAGCCTTTAAAAGCCTAGCCCATAGAAGTGATGTGGCATTGTGCCACCCAATGTTAATTGCCAATGCCTCTATCAAGTAGAGCCACTGGAATGATCCCCGGGGTGAACTTTTTATTTCCCATCCACTCATCAACATTTCTTTTGAAGAGGGCCTATGATGCATTCCACCTGCCAAGTACATCATTAATACTGTTAATGACCCTAGTTTAAGTGAAACAAGGGTCATCAGTAATTAAGATATCATTGTCTTTCTCAGCCAATTTATTTTGTTTGAATAGCCTTCTTTCCTCAGCAGAGTGCCATGCCACGCAAACATATGCTGTGAAGGTAGCACTCAGCAGTCGGTGTACATGCCCCATGAAAGGTCATGCTCAGCATGGTGGCGTGCCATGCAAACATGCTCAATCCCAATGAAACACACACCCTGAAGGTAAACAAAGCTTAACAGTTAGTGTATACACCCCCTTGCTGAGCACAGTGGCATGCCGTGCAAACAGGCACAACTGAGCTCCAATGAGCTTACAAGTCCTCAGACACCCCCCTTTGATTCAATGCACAACAGCAAAAAATCCACAAAGAAATACACTCAGGAGGCAGTAACTGGGAACATACTCCAAAATGTATTGATGCTTCTGGTATATCAGCAGCAACCTCTAATGTGGACACCCCACTGTTCTGTGCCGACACCAATGGGATCTGTAGACATAGATACTCATTTGTGCTATTCAGTAATCCCAGCTCATTTGTACAGGGACCTGTGCAGACAACCTGGAAACAACATGGTTCCAGGCACTGCCTCCTTAGCAACAGAACCATTCCACCATTGTAGATACTCCACACAGGGTCCTATAATACATTACTGTCACATACTGCTAAATTTCATTTTTACACTTTTTAATTTTTTTTTCATAACGGCATTCTTGCACACTGTGGCCCGCTGCACAAGCATACCTGGATTATTAAAAAAAATAAAATTATTTTAAATTATTTTCCGTATGGTTTTGGACACACAGTGGATAGTTTTGCACATATCTGTTTCTGCTATGTTATTTCTGCTGATCTTCCTGCCCTTTTACAGCCTCTGTTTTTTTTTGCATGCTGTTTATGGAATTTTTCTGTGTACACTATGGACACCAACACGGGGTCTGCATGACTGCCTATCTTGCTTCATGGATCACTCTACCTCTATCATTTGCATGCAATTCACCTGCATATCAGGTGATTTACATGCCATGGATACTTCCACGCCGCCCAGCTCTATTTACTGGATTGCACACCTGCTTCCTTTCTTGTAAGGACTGTGCCACTATGCCTACATGGAAAATAAGTCCATGTAGGCTTTATTAAATTCACCCATAGTGTTCATATCTTAAAAGTTTAACTTTAAAATGTTTAATATTTACTTTGGGGAGAATTATTTTTCTGTTTTTGTTTTGCTATGCAGGCACTACAGATTTCTACACTTGACCATTTAGAATTCTTTTCTTTTACACTTCAGGTATTCTTGATTCTTTAAAAATCATTAATAATATTATGACTTGGAAATATCACATTTTGGATTAGACTGTTTAAAAAGTGCAGTACATTACCTAAATTCTATGGTATTGGACAATTTACTTTTTTATGTACTTATTTATGTATGTATGAATTTAGCACTGATAAGATATGACAATTTGCAGACTCACTCTGGATTACTTACACAGTAACAAGAGTAAAGTAAGATTAATAGCATAACTAAACTATACAGTATAGTAGTAGGAAATAACATAACACAGCAGTACCAAATATATACACACATATTTACAAGAAGGTTTGAAAAGAGGTCTGATCAAAAGCATACAATGCATAACACAGGTATTATAGGTGAGGAGAATGTGGTCCAGCCAAAAGAATCGACATAGCATATGCAAGTGTGGAGGGATGTTTTACAGTGAAGAGAGTAGAAATGGTAGAACACTAAGGGCTGTGATAGCTGTATACTAGTGTTTGAACTAGTAAAAATAAGAAGTCAGGCTGTCATCTAGTGCCGTGCAGTCAGATACATTTTCAGGTCACTGCTGTACTTAATATTACGGTTATATATTCTTGGGAGACTATTAGCATTGTACTGCTGTTAGCTACTTTTGCCTTTTATAGGTGATGGATTCTTTAGCAATTCAAATAAAACAAGTTAGATTGGCTTGGCAAATACATTCTACTACACCAATATGAGAAGAAGTAGTTAGCAAGGTACAGTAACACAACACATATTCACTCTCTCAGTTATGATGCACAACTTGCTTGATATCAATTATGTAACCATTTGTTTTGTACTCCAAGTACTATCACTGCTTACTACAACCCTTTTAAAATATCAGATTCGTCTGTTTTTTATTGTTTCATTAATCTCACATTTACTCTGGTTCTGCATATTGTAATTCTACTGTAAGGTTACTTTCTACTCCTTTCTTTATTGCATACTTCTCTACTTTGTACCCTTCCATTTGTCTCATTGGAAATTTATCACATGTTTCCTTTATTCTTGAACAATCTTTACTGCAGTAGCTACATCACTTACGACTTAGCCTTTTGTATAGTACATATGCATGTTTCCTCATAGTTAACCATCCCCTAGTTGACAGAAAATTTTCAATTCTGGAGTTCCCTACTTAGGTTCATGGTTGTTTACTAGGCTAATGACAAAAAAGGGCCTTTTTAAGCCTAGCCTTGCACCCCAAATGTCTGACAAGTTCTGGTACCCTTGATATGCAGGGGCAGGGTGAGATGAAACATTTACAAGCAGGAGCCTGGGAGATAAACTATTTACAGGCTGCTTGTGTCCATTAAAGACAAAGGTGCCAAACCATGGATGAACTAGGGATGAATTTCGTATTCCCATCCAACTGTGCATATTTCACTTGAATTGGGATGGGGGGAACTCTGTTTACATGAATATGGAGTCTGTAGTAGAGAAGGGGTAGTCTATGGTATATACCTGTTTCTCCAGCGGGTCCTATTTATATCACAGGCAAGGTTTACATTTTTAAAATGGGTAATTCTGGTGCTGTTTGTTTTGCAGATATGCAGGAGGTCCATCAGGGTGGGGTCTGACAAAGCCTAGTATGCCAGGCATAGATCTTCCCTCAACAGCCTGTAGAATACAGAGAAAGGTCCTTGAGGTGGTCTGCAAAGGGCATGTTTCTTACACCCTTTGTTCTTTTAGTGAGGAACCTCTGTGGATGTTCCAATTGTTGGATATGCCTGGTTTGCTACATACCAAAGGGGGCATTGTACTCAATGATAGGTCGGATGAATGTCAAGTACAGTCAAACAATGACTTTCTTGGACTTTGATGTCATACCTTTATTTATAAGTTGCACATCATAAAATGATTTCCTCACTACTGTGGACATATGATGGTCAAAGGCTAGATTACTGTCTATGTGTGTCCCCAAGTTCCTGAATACTGGGTCAACTCTTAGTGATGTGTTGTCAATATGATAGTTACCAGGGGTGGATGATTTTCCAAAGGATATTATTATACATTTCTTGGCATTCAGTTTTAGTCCATGGCTCTGACACTAGTAATTTGTCTGTGTCAGCCCTTCCCAGAGAACATTTGTGTTGGTTGGAGATTCAATGACAGCTCCTAATTTGCAATCATCTGCAAATTTAGTCAGTCAGAGGCTATTGACATTGAGGGACTTTGCTTGTGACTGGCCTCTTTTTAGACGTGAACTCCCCAATTTAAACTTCCTGGGTCCTGTCTGTGAGGCAGCTGGCCATCCACTGGGAGATATCAGGATTTATAACTAACTTCCTGAGTTTGTCAACAATGCCTGAGTGGGATATTATGTCAAATGCCTTGGCCATGTCAAGGGAGGCAGTGTGAACCATTTTGCCATCCTCCATTGCTTTGATGACCTTCTCAATGAAGTCCAGCAGGTTAAGTAGGCATGACCTGCCCTTGAGGAAACCAAATTGGATTGGATCTAGTGTCTGGAGGTTTCCTACGTCATTATTGATCATATCTATGACAATTATCTCAATGGCTTTGCATATGAGGCTAGACTTATGAGTCTGTAGTTTCCAGGGTCTGTAGATGGCACATATTTTTGCACAGGGATGACTGTTGCTGTTCTACTTTCATAAGGCACAGTCTGTTTGCAGGCTACAGTTAAATAACAATTCCAGAGGGCCTGATAGGTCATGTTTCATGCTATTTAGAAGGCATCCTAGAATATTGTCTGGGGCCATTGATGCAGTGTTCTTGGCCTTTGAGAGACCATTAAGGACCTGTTCCCTAGTGACAGCATGGGAGTTTTATTTGATGGTATTTCCTGAGGGAAGTTTGAGGGGAAAGAGGGGGAACGTTGGAGATGAATTTGTTGGCTAGTAGGTTTGCTATATGTTCTGGCACAGTATTAGTGGCTCCATTAACAATGAGCACTGCACACAACAGAGTATTGCCTATGAGGTTGTAGACATAGCTAAAGAATCGCTTGTAGTTGCTGTTGGCCTGGGAGGCCAAATTTTCCTCAAATTTGCCCTTGGTGGACTTTATTTGTCCTCAGAGTTTTTATTTTATTTTACATTTGTTTACTAACACAGGTCTTTTTCAGCAGAGGCCCAATGAGAAAAGCTCCACACAATGATACATTAATTACAGAACATGTGGAGAGCAGATATATATGGAGTATACATTCATGTATACATAGGAGTATTGCTTACATCTGTGATGGCACATATTGACATTAGAACAATAGTAACAGTGACAGCAGTGATGTAGACATAAAGCTTATTGGACATAACAGTTATGGCTGTACACTAAGTCAGATATGGAACTGTGTTTGGAGTGATGGTGTAGTAGTTAGGTTCAGAGATTAGGAGGAAATAGTAGGGGAAGAATAAAGGAGTAAGTAGTATGGATGGAATAGGTAGTGGAAATGAACCATGCAGGGTGTCTAAGTGGCTGGGGGAGGTGAGGGAGATACAGAAAGAGTGCCTCTAGTCTGGCTTGGAGCAAGGGCATAATGAGTGATTTTTAAGTGAGTTTTTAGTGCAGCTTTGAAGTGGGTACATGAATGTATAGAGGTTATTGAGAGGGGAAGAGTTTTTTTTGTTTTGTTTTTTAGTTTGATGAGAGTGCTTTTATCTTGCTGGGTGCTGCACCTCCTAATTTTTGCCATATTTTTTTTCCTTCTGTAATACAACCTACTGGTGTTGTGATTCCACCAGGGTGTCTTGTTTTTTGGGTTAGTTCTGTACCTCTTCCTGGTGGGAACAGCTGCCTCCCTGCAGATCTGTAGCTATTGTCATGTTTGTATAGTGTTTCTGTCAACAATTCTGCATAGGCAGCAGTGTTCTCAGGGTTTATGGGGGTGTGAAATTTTGCCAGCTTATCACTTAATAGTAGGAAGTTATCCTTAGAGAAGTTTCTGAATATTACAAGGTTAGCTGTGGTTCCAGGTTTTACTTTTACATCAAAGGAGACCATTTTGTGGTCCATCCTTACCATGGAAGGCATTACACTAGGGGGTGTGCAGCACTTTCCCATACTAGTGAGGACCAGATGCAGTATGGCTGCACACCTGGTTGGTGTATTGACAATTTGGTCCAGGGAATTTGTGTTTACAAAATCCAGGAATCTTTGTGCCTCTATGTTTGATGTCATATATGATTCCTAGTTAATAGCAGGGTAATTAAAGATGCCCATGAATATGGCATTGGGTTGGATGGTCAGTGTTTCTAATAATTTTTAAAGTAGAGTATGGGTTTCCTGGGTCATAGGGAGGGACCTATAGCTTACAAGAAAATGGTATTGGATTTTGCCTATGGTGATTTGAATATTGAGAACCTCAAGTGCATTACCTTTAGTCCCTGTCTGTGTAGCAGCTGTTCTAAATGTGTGGAAGACATTATAACCTTGTACTGTTGGCATGCTCCCCGCAGCTTTAAACCATGTCTCCAGGACTGCATAGATCTCAGCATTCTCTAGGGTGAGGAGAAGTTCTAGAGAGTGGAGTTTTTTGTTTAGACTCCTAGCACTGAGTTTTGATTTGGTATGTTGGCAGTACTTTCAGTTTGCCATTGTCTAAAGAGGCACTATGGGTGAGATAATGTTTTAGGTAATATTCAAAAGTCTAGACAGGGAAGTTTAGACCATCTTTGGCAAAGCAGTGTGGTCTGCTGACCATCTCCTTTCATGCTGAGAGATATTGCACCCCCTTAGAATGACACAAGAAACTAATCCAATTATTAAATTCATTCATCTTTTGTTCATATTGTGGCATTATCCTTGGAGAAGGTAAAATCTTGCTCAGTGCTAGGCTCATACCAGCTTGGAACACATATTCCAAGAGCTCCATGATGTCTCTCTTCATACTGTCTAGGGAGGTACATCTCAGGTCATTTACACCCACATGTACTTTGAGTCATACTGGTACTTGTGTTCCAATGACTTGAGTACGTGCATAATGTGGTGGATCCTTGCCCCTGACAAGCAATTGACTGTGACTTTCTCCTTACTCAGCCCGGGGAGAGGGACATCAGTGTGTCTCACAATGGAGTCTCCAATGACCAAAGTGTTGGATTGTGTGGTGGTTTTCCTTATGAGCTTTGAAGTAGAAGCTCCATGAGATGTGTCTGTTTGTGTTGATGTGTGTGTTGCTTTGAAAGAGTGCATTTGGGGCTGATGAGGGGATTTGTTATGTGTTCTTCATCTAGGAGTTCTTTGGGGTTTAGGAACTTTATATTTAAGTACTTCAGCATATGTAGGTCTATGTGTCTGATTTAAATTGTATGTGATGGATGCAGCATATGCACTACTGACAACCTGCTTGATGTTAGGAGTGCTTTTATGTGAGAGCTTTGCCTTCAGTAACATTGTCTAAATACATCTTTCACATACCATAGTAGTTTGTTTGAGAATTAACTGGTTGTTAACAAATATGAGGCAATTTCTACATTGCCTCAGGATGCCCATATCCACCAAGGTGGTAATAGCAATAGTGAGAAAATTCATATCCATGGAAGCAGACCCTTTCTTATTGATCAGATGGTTGGAATGAAAATATATATTAGTTTCTGGAGTATCAGGTTTGCAACTCTGAAGGAAGGGCTTGTCATTGCAGTCTAGCTGTCCTGTGTGTAACTAGGCAATGGTGAAATTTCAGTGGTGCTTTTACAGGAAAAATGTCACCACATGGTGTCTGTGTCTATATAGGACACTGCCAAACACTTGAGGGAAAACTAATAAGTAGACCCTGATGATTTGTGAATGAAGTATTTAGGCAGATATTCTGACGTTAGGTTAGATAGTAGCAAATCAAGCAGAACTTACTGAAAAGAAAGAATTAGCTTGTCAAGAATGATGAAAAGAGGAGAGTTGGATGAATGGCTACTGCCTTACTACTAGTAGTGTTGGTCTCACCACAGCTTCATGCTAGTGGGATATGGTGCTCCTTTGCTTCTTCTCTTACCAGAAGCAAAACAGTAACACCAATCTAAAGATGTGAAGCAAGCCACAGGATCTTTCATGATCAACAGTCTTGTCCCAGATGATGCAATAGTCTATAAGCTTGTTGTAGCCTTTTCCTGGTAGTTGTTTTGAATAGCAACCAGACGAATCAGGAAGGTCAAACACAGACATTCACTGCCCAATCAGAAACCAAAATCAATGTTCTCTGCTGTATTTCTCACCAGGAGCAAAATATAAGTACAGATTCCAAGCTGGCACCTGTGAAGCTGTTATTAGGCTTTCCAGTGATCAGCAATCTCAAGGAAATAATGTTCATATGCTCTTTCTATCGCCAGGAGCAAAACAGAAGCACTAATCCCAAGATAACTACTGAGAGGCAGAATATGGGCTCTCCAATAATTGGTGGTCTTGAAGTAGCTGTTGCAGTTTTTAAAGCTAAGATGAAAAAAAGATGGGTTGCTATCCTCAGAGCTACATGTGTACTAAGCAGTTAGACAAGAAAGAAGAGGTAACATAAGCTTTAGCTATCCAGGTGGAGAGCCACTGATGTTAAAAGAGCACATTAGTTTGGAAGGGGGTGGACACATTGTGTTCTGGTTTTATGGGATACAACGGGATGGCCAACAAATTTAAATAGCTGAAGTTGATTGATTTCACAAAATGATAATTTTGTCCTTGCTCAAAATAAATAGCCAATGAAAGAGGACAGTTATGTGGTCAAATTAATATGAGGGGCAGGCAACTAGAAAGAGAGTTGAGTTTAAAAATACAACAGCATCAGGGTGGGAAGGTGTGGAAACATTTAATTTGTGTGTGACTCGCAAGATACACAGCCGTGGTCTCTTTCCTTGTGAAGATATGCAGTTAAAAGCAGAATACAAGAAAAACACAGTGTAAAGAAAATAAATCTCAATATAGAAAACAGAAGAAGCCAATGAAGTAATGCAAAATACAAGAAAGCAAAAACAAAGTAACATTTCCCTTATTAAGGTCAGTGGCACAATGCCAAGGTAATCCTATGGGCTAGGCTTGTAAAAGGTTCCAGGGTCATTAGCCTAGTACACACCTATGAACCTATGAACAGCAAGTTGTGTCAGAATCTGTGTGAGCTTTTCCAGTAAAATTTAACTTACAGGCATTATTAAAATGACCCTTGCATCACTGAAGCTATGTGAATATTTTATATTGGCTTACATGTTTTATCAGCTATATTCCTTATCTCCTTAAAGCCATTCTTTGGTTCCATTTCTTGCCAAAGTAGGTATGAGAAACCATCTCCAGAGATTCCTCCTGTAGCTGCAGAGAGTTCATCTCAAGCTGTAGCTAGTAAAACCATCATCTGATTACTTCAGTATTGTTAAGATACTAATAATATCCCTCTCCTTTATTCCAGGAAGTGTATGCTAACCACCACAACCTTTCATCTCAGTACTTTAGTTGTCCTACACTGCACATAAGTTAAGAGGTTTTGGAGTTTGTATATCTAAGAATGCCAGAACTGTAGATGACATCATGCACTACAGTCACCGGCAAATCACTGTAGTTGTACCTCCCTCAAGTCTGGCAGACATTATAACTTGCAATTTACCTTTATTATTCTGACCTCTGCAGCAGGTATTTTGTCCCAGGCAAACCTGATAAAGCTTCAGCTTGTCAATATTCTTGCATTTAGAACAGGAAACCTAAGATCCAGCTGATCCCAAATCAGCACCCTGTACCATGTAAGATAAGTGCTGACAAGCACCTGTTGTCATACTTCCTTTATTAACAGATTTAAAGTGCATGCATAGCAGCAAACGCAATTTGGTCACACTGGAAATGTTGCTTAAATTCCTGTTTAATTGTTTTTGTTTATAGCTGCATGACCGCATTCTTTGTGTCAAACCTATCATCAGTAGTTTTAAGTATTGTTATTTAAAGCAATATATCACTTTTTGCCTTATACTAATCTTTGCATTATACTGGTCTCTGTACATTTTTGATAACCATGCTTTATTGTATTTTATTGATTTTGTTTAGTTGTACATTACTGTTTCAGACTGATGCTCACCTTAACTCTTCATTTTCTGCCAGCTACGTCATGACTGAGAAAGGTGCCATAATGACCTAGTATACTTACCAGCAGATGTATAAATAAACAAGTAAATAAATATTAAATGAAGTACTGACTTGTGATTTAATTTTCTTCTTAACATTTTATTACTCATTTTTTTTATTTAATTTCGTCTTAACGTCAAGATTGCAACCTTGTCAACATGATATCTGTTTCACTGGTAACATAACGGCACAAGGAAACAAGTACATTGTTTAAGGTAAAAATTGTCTAGAAATCATGAATACATTTTCATGTGAGTGGCTTTATATTGATTTTTTTTTATTTCAATTTATCAAAACTCCATTGTTTTCAATTGTGTAAATTCGAAGTGCACTTGAGAATGGAATTCGTCTCTGTTCTTTATTGCAGTGTAACCATGGAGCTGGTATACATAAGTCAGGGCAGGTACAGAGAAACATGTCTCTCTGCAAAACCATTTTGTGTGCTTTTATTGTTTTTCAAGCTGGCTTCTCAACGTTACAGAAAAAAAATTGATAGAGCTTGACGTTGTTTAGAATTTACTTAAACCAAAATATTAAAACCAGTCTCCGAAGGAGTCTACCAATACATGAAATGTGGACTGAGTGTAATAAAATATAAAACAAGTTTAATTTAGCACTTTCATTAGACTATAACAAATGACTTCTTTCTTATCCACTTGCCTAACCCTTATACAAACCCTAAAACACACATAGTTGCACACACACTAAGTCTGGCTTCTACTGAAGTCCCGGCACTCATAATGCTATGCACCAACAGACTGAAAAAAGTCAGTAACTCAGGAGAAGAGTGAATCTTGAACATTGCTCTTCTCTTTTAAACATCTTTTTTTTTTTGCTGTGGAGTAAGCCCCACCTACACCCCCTGAACTTATATTTATCAACTCTGAGATTGCCATACCTCAGGAAAAAAGTTATATATTGGGAAATTGCCACCTCAGACTTGATATATGCAAGTCCGTTTTTTTGGTCAATCAGTCTCCATGTACAGCAAATCAAGACATTTCAAATGGTTACCACTAAATCTATCTCCTTACCTAACTCTTATCCTATCCTTGAAACACTCACACTTGCACACTTATTAAATCCATCCCCTTTCCTAACCCTTACCATAAACCTAAAGCACCCACACTTTCACACACACTAAATCTATCTCCTTATCTAAACCTAATCTTAACACTAAAATACTTACACACTCACAGTGCACATTAAATCTATACCTTTACCTAACCCTTACCGTAACATGAAAACACACACACTCGTACACAAACTCCCAGCCCCAGCAGTTATCTTTGCTAACAAACCTGGAAGTCGCCAAATAAAACATATGAGCAAACAGCCCTTCACTCAAAATGGACTACAGTTCACTAGTATGTGAACTGTAATGATACACGCGCGCGCACACACACACACACACACACACACATAGATATATATATATATATATATATATATATATATATATATATATATATATATATATATATATATATATACATACAGTGTAATGAAAAAGTATTTGCCCACTTCCTGATTTCTTATTTTTTTGCATGTTTGTCATACTTAAATGTTTCAGATCATCAAACAAATGTAAATATTAGATAAAGATAACCCAAGTAAACACAAAATGCAGTTTTTAAGTGATAATTTCATTTATTAAGGATAAAAAACTATCCAAACCTACATGGCCCTATGTGAAAAAGTAATTGCCCCTTAAACCTAATAACTGGTTGTGCCACCCTTAGCAGCAACAACTGCAATCAAGTGTTTGTGATAACTGGCAATGAGTCTTTCACATTGCTGTTGAGGAATTTTGGGCCACTCTTCTTTGCAGAATTGTTTTAATTCAGCCATATTGGAGGACATCTGAGCATGAACTGCCTTTTCAAGGTCATGCCACAGCATCTCAATTGGATTCAAGTTCGGACTTTGACTAGGCCACTCCAAAAGCAGCCCCAGACCATCACACTACCACCACCATGTTTGACTGTTGGCATGATGTTCTTTTTCTGAAATGCTGTGTTAATTTTACACCAGATGTAATGGGATGCACACCTCCCAAAAAGTTAAATTTTTGTTTCATCAGTCCACAGAATATTTTCCTAAACTTCTTGGGGATCATCAAGATGTTTTTGGCAAACATGAGACAAGCCTTTATGTTCTTTTTGGTCAGCAGTGGTTTTCACCTTGGAACTCTGCCCTGCATGCCATTTTTGCCCGTCTCTCTCTTATGGTTGAGTCATGAACACTGACCTTAACTGAGGCAAGTGAGGCCTGCAGTTCTTTAGATGTTGTTCTGGGTTCTTTTGTGACCTCTTGGATGAGTCGTCAGTGCACTCTTGGGGTAATTTTTGTAGGCTGGCCACTCCTGGGAAGGTTCACCACTGTTCCATGTTTTCTCCATTTGTGGATAATGGCTCTCACCATGGTTCGCAGGAGTCCCAAAGCTTTAGAAATGGCTTTGTAACCTTTTTCAGACTGATAGATGTCAATTACTTTGTCTCTCATCTGTTCTGGAACTTCTTTAGATCATGACATGAATTTCTTTAGATCGTGGCATGATCTCTTCCTTTTTGGGATCTTTTGGCCTACTTCACTTGGTCTGACAGGTTCTATTTAAGTGATCTCTTGATTCAACAGGTTTGGCAGTAATCAGGCCTGGGTGTAGCTAGTGAAATTGAACTCAGCTTTCCCAAAAATGTGATTAACCACAGTTACTTCATGATTTAACAAGGGGGGCAATTAGTTTTTCACATAGGGCCATGTAGGTTTGGATATTTTTTTTTTCCTTAATAAATAAAACCATCACCTAAAAACTGCATTTTGTGTTTACTTGGGTTATCTTTGTTTAATATTTGCCTAATATTTAAATTTGTTTGATGATCTGAAACATTTAAGTGTGACAAACATGCAAAAAAATAAGAAATCAGGAAGGGGGCAAATATTTTTTTCAATATACTGTATATATATATATATATATATATATATATATATATATATATATATGTGTGTGTGTGTGTGTGTGTGTGTGTGTGTGTGTGTGTGTACTGATGAAACTTTAAGTATCTTACCAGCATGCTGTATTGTAAAAAGATATTAAAAAGCTGTAAAATTTTCATAGTAATGTTATAAATATGCATGCTGTTTTAAAACAAGGAGTAAGAGTACAAAACATACGGGATTCTAAGATGCATCACAATTAGTGTCTGATATTACTTATGAGATACTGTCGCAAATCACATATTCACATTTTTTTCAAAAGAATTACAACAAACACTACTTCCAAGAAACTGCAATATAGTTTGTTTATGAAGTTAATACAGTCTCCTCTTTATGTCAATACCAAGGGTGCAGTACTTAGAATATTTTCCAGGATGTTCCTTTTATATATTTTATGGCCAATGTGTATTAATTAAATTCTCCCCACAAAAATTTTTTTTGCATCTTTCTAGACTTTTCTTAATGATTTAGTCAGAGTTATTTCAGTTTGTGATGTGTTGAGCCTTGCCCCTTGGTAGAATAAAAGCAGAATCTTGTTTATTTTTGGTTGCTATAATTCCAAGTTTATATCTAAATGGTTTATTTGTCTATAAACAGTGCAATAAGACCTTCTCTTTGGTGGGTTATCTAGCTTTGGCACTGATTATCACCATGTGAACGTATCCTTCTTCCCAGACCATAGTTACATATAAACCATTAGTTTGGAATCTGCAGCTTCAGCTACAGTGACAGGAAAGTGAATGCAGTAATGTAGCAGCAAGATTGCCCAAAAGCATGACAAACACACTGTGAGTTATTAATAAATCAGTATTTTTTATAAAGAAAAGGATATGAAACTAAAATTTCACATCCTCATTTGTTTGTACATCTGGAGGAAATGACTTGCCGTATCCTTTTAAAGTCTGCTACAAAAAAAAAAAATAGCAGTTTTTATTTGGATCCTGCAGCTTCTCATCATAACTCAAAGATGATATTTTACCTGCTTCTCTTGGCTTTTGGGGCACAGACCACAGGTAAGTGAAGTCCTTTGCTTTTATTTAGGCCTTGGAGGTGTATAATGACAAGCAGAAAGGACACATAAAAACATTTATTTCATTTTGAACATATTTGTGAGCTTACCTGTCAAGTGTACCTCATTACAAGGAATGTTTTTCTTTTGGGTTCTTAAAAAAGTTAATGTTCCTCGAAGTTCCACATTGAAACAGTCTGTCACACATTCAGTGTTAGCAATTTTTTTTAACTGATATTCATGGCAAATTGAACTATATTATATTAATTTATTAAAATAACTATTCTATAAGTAAAAATATCACGTTAACCATTCCATGAACTTCCTAGTAGAAGCTGTTAGTAAGTTGTCATTTTGCCCATTTGTTCCACATTATGAGAGGTAGTGTTCCTCATTTAGGAGATGGCAGGTTGAGGGCTATGTTTGTGAGCCTCACATCCAAATCAGGTCAGAAGGAGTATCCTGGGTTCACATTTTGCTTGACAGATGCTGTACCACTGAGTATTTTCAGGAAGACAGACCTGTTGTTTGTGATAGTTACATTCCAAATTCAAGGCAGACTGGAACTCTATGATTTTATGGAGAGCTCTGCACCTAAAGACTCATCTCTTATTCAGATAGTTGGTAAAATAACTAGCATTTCTGTTAGTTAAAAATGGCTAGAAACCATAGCAAACAGCACAAAAGAAATAAATATCATAAACACACCTATAAAACAATTTTTGAATCATTAGTAACTTAGTAACAGTACCATATGTTAGTACTAAATGTTAATTTCCACACTAGTAACAATCCATTGATCACAAAGCTTTTAGGGAAATAAGCTGCCATTCATACAGTCTCATACCTTATAGCCGCAATCAGTCACATTCTGAAATTGCTTTGCATGTTACAAGATGAGTTGCACAGGTCCCTGCAAGATGAATGCTCTGGTTGTTTCAGTGCATAGTTATAACAGCCCTTGCCACTACAGGTAACATGATTCAGTCCACAGACTTTTGTGAGATAATGTCAACACAAACCATAAAGCAGTGTTTTCTGGAAGTGCAACTTCCAAATTGTTTGCCGCAGTGAATGTCTGCCTTAGTTCCCTCTCGCTTGGGCAGAACTAGAAGTTTTTAATCAAAAATCCCTAAACCATGCTGCAAGTATGTTAACATGCCTTTTCTACCCTTATTTCCTCGAAATCTATTCCACTGTGAAGCCCTATCCCTGATCCCTGTTCCTAGTAATGTTTAATTCAATAGCTATTTTCCTAATTAAATCAAGACAAAATAGTGACCATTTAGCAAATATCTACATCAGCCCAGCTTTAAGAATAACATCCTGCATCTATAAATACAGCCCCATGGTTCGTTTTAAGGAGAGAAATCTCTCTTTTAGTTGCACAGAGGAAGGTAGCACCATGTGTCCCCAAACTGCTCCAGCCAGTTCCCTCAATGTCTATACTTGCTGTCTTACTAACCTCATAATACATTCTTAACCACAGTTAACAAGGGACATTCTACAGTAGTGTTCAAGACATGAGGCATGTTTATATCCAATAATTTTGTTGTTTATAGTGGGTCTGGAAGTTTGCCTGTATAGTGGCTGTTACCTGAGATTATATTACCACCTAACATACTTACCTCTAACTTTTGCAATAAAGGGTGTGCACTGTTACTCACCTGCCAAAGTTGATACAGCGGAAATTCATTGTGATACAGCAGTCACTATGGGAAGGTAAATCACCATCTTAACCAAAGTATACAGTACCACCCCCAGCAGCCTCTTTGTCTATTTCAGCAATATGAAATGGTGGAGCAGTTTGTGTTACTTGACCAACAAAGTTCATTCATGGCAAACAGCATTTTTTTCTAAAAGGATTAAATGGGTATATGTCACTTAACATAGTCTACAAACAAGAGAATCACTAAAATCATGCAAAGACATAGAAATTCATAAGGAAAACAGAAATGTGGAAAAAAACAGATTGAGCACTATGTAAGGGTACTACTTGGCTATATAAAATACACTGCTGCATAAATAGAAAGAAAGGGCAACAAATTTGAAGTAAAACACTGATCACCATCCTACACTCCACTCAGATAATTACCTAGAAAGCAACTGTTTGATCAAAAAAATCAAAAACTCAATCTGCAAACAAGTGAAATAAAACAAAAGTGCAGGGAGAGTGAAAATGGCATTAATGCCCCTGGAAAAATATTAGTCTTCGATCAACAAACAGTTCACCTTGATTAACTGTGCTGTCAAATATTTCTGTTTCACTTAATGCATTCCACTGTGTAATATGTAAGGAAACAACATAGCCTCAAATCAGAAAGGATATTAGGTAAGTGCTGTGAATGTGTAAGTTCACTAATGCTGGCCCTGGCCTTTTGAAAACAATCATTCAAATCTATATAATTTTGCATATCAAGTGGATTGTATGATTTGTGCATGCTATTACACGAGTGAAAACTCATTTTTTTCAAACATGAGATGTCTTGCCCTGTGCAAGTGGTATTACGTCTCTGTTATCTTCACTGTCTGTCTGGCTGAATCTCACCTAGGTTCATAGGTTCATAGGATGATACTAGGATATTGGTCTGTAGGCCCTTATAAGCCTAGTCAAGAATTTCACCCATGTTCCCTCAAAGTCAGCACCTGTTTCCCCTGTCCAACAGGGACACAGGTGTGATCCCAGGGATATAGTTTTTGTTTCCCATCCAGTTGTCCAGGTTCCATTTGAAGAGGGCTAGAGAGGTACTCTGTTTGGCATGGAGAGGGAGTCTATTCCAAAGATGGGGGAATCTTTGGGACACAAATCTATCCCGCCAACAAGTTCTATTAATGTCACATACCAGGTTAAGGCCTTGTGTGCGGGTTGCACGAGTGGAGTTTGTGTTATGTATAAGCAGCAACTCCATCAAGGCTGGGTTTGAAATGGCCTTGTATGCCAGACACAAGTCACCTCTGAACAGTCTGTATGAGACTGAGTAGAGGGACAGGGCTTTTAGCCTACCTGTATAGGATAGGTGTTTGAGACCCTGGATTTTCCTGGTCAGGAACCTCTGTGGTCTCTCCAACTGCTGCATGTGTTTGACAAGGTACATGCCAAAGGGGGCATTGTACTCAATAATGGGTCTGATAAGGGAGAAGTACACGGCTGTTATGACCTCCTTGTTCCTGGATTAAATACCTTTAATTATGACATGGGCCATGTAGAAATCCTTCCAAACAATGGAGGCAACATGGTGGTCAAAAGTCAGGCTGCTATCAACCTTGGTGCCCAAGTCCCTCATGACTGATTGCTCAGTACATTGTTATTAATGTGATAATTAGTGGGGATGACATTTTTCCCCAAAGGGGATAATGATACATTTCTTGGCTTCAGTTTGAGGCCGTGCTTCTGGCACCAGTCATTAATTTGGGTAAGGCCCTCTTGGAGGATGTTTACATCACTAGGGGAATTTAAGACAGCACCCAGCTTGCAGTCATCTGCAAACTTGGTCAGCTACAGACCACTGGTTTTGGCTTGCACCTCAGAAAAGTATATCCCAAACAGTAGAGACTCCAAAATCTGATCTTTGGGGTACACCACTCATTATGGGTCTATTACTAGAGATAGCTTCCCCTACTTTGACTGAGTGGGTTCTATCAGTGAGCAGTTAGCTACACATCTGGTAATATATGGGTTGATGCCTAGCTGGGAGAGTTTATCAATTATGCCAGAGTGGGGAATAGTGTCAAAAGCTTTGGCTAGGTCAAAGTAGGCGGTGTGCACCGTCTTCCCCTTGTCCATGGCTTTGGTGACTGTTTCAAAGAAGTCAATCAAGTTTAACAGGCATGATCTCCCTTTGATAAAATCAAACTGTGTGAGGTCAAGCATTTGGAAGCTGCCAATATCCTTGTTTATAAGGTTATGATAATGCATTCCATGGTCTTGCAGATCAGACTAGTTAGGCTGATGGGCCTATAATTGCTTGGATCACCTTCTTTGCTGTGAAAATGGGGAATGCTTGTATCATACTACTTTAAATCTTCTGTTACATTGTCTTCCATCTCCCTTACCACATATATATATATATATATATATATATATATATATATATATATATATATATATATATATATATATATATATATATATATATATATAGGTCACCTTCATTTGCCCGACAGTTCATTTGCCCGCCAGAAATTGCAGGCAGCCCCATTGCCTGACAGTTCATTTGCCCGACAGTTCATTTGCCCGACAATTAGAAAAAGGCAAATAAAAGGTGTATGCCCTTTTCCCCACAGTAGTGTGATCCTGGAGTTAGAATCTATAGTTAGGTGGGGTGTGGGGGGGCAAACCCCCCATCTATTTTGGTTTTAGTGAACAAGAAAAAAACAAACTGGACAATATAAGACCAAAGAAGGTGGAGGCTTTGCCCCCCCCCAAACTATATAGTCTAACTCCAGGATCGCACTACTGTGGGGAAAAGGACATATACCTTTCATTTGCCTTTTTCTAATTGTCGGGCAAATGAACTGTCAGCCAAATGAACGTGATCCATACACACACAAACACACATATGTATATATATATATATATATATATATATATATATATATATATATATATATATATATATATATATATATATATATATATATATATATATATATGTATATATCCTCTGAACAGTCTCTGCTCTCTGCTACCCAAGTGTCCGATTCTCTTATGGCCACAAGAAGTGGACACAGTATTCCAGATAATGACTTACACTCTGTCCACTGACAGAATGACTGCAGTGTCTCATGAGATTACACTCGTAGCTGTATATCCCAGTATCCTCTTAGCTTTAACCATGGCTCTTTCACATTTTTGCATTATTCACCCTGGATCCCCTCAGCAAAATGTATTGCTTTTTACTTGTTTACACTTAACTCCAACTATCATTAGATTGCTTACCTTACAAACCTCGAAGGGCTTGACACAGATTACTACTGATATTAGTAACCACCAAAAAGTTACCTCAGGAATCATTCTGAACTTGCTGTCCAGTACTAACATTATATTTATTTATTCATTTGTTTATTGCGTTTGTTGACTAAGGCAGTCCAAATGGGCTGTGGTAGCCCCTTTTCTTCAGAGGCCTGTGGAGAAAAGTTCCAGTAACAAAACAGGCAATTTTATAAAGACAAAATGTAAAGCTGAAAGTTACAGTATAGACAGACATACAATAACTGAAAGGCAACTATACTACGGAAAATCTGCAATCAGCAAAACATAGAGTAATTACATATTAATATAAGGCAAGTTGGCATATACAATGAGGTTTAAAATGTCAGATCACAATTTTACATTTATGGGCTGGAGAAATTAGAGACAGGAGGTGTGGAGGATATGAGCAGGAAACCCAGATGAGGTAATAATAGTTTAAAGCAGAGAATAAGTGAGGAAAGGTGGGTAATGTATACATTTCT
The DNA here is from genome assembly GCF_019279795.1 of Protopterus annectens. Lineage (NCBI taxonomy): Eukaryota > Metazoa > Chordata > Ceratodontiformes > Protopteridae > Protopterus > Protopterus annectens. The sequence goes on along the minus strand of NC_056743.1, from coordinate 1,311,887,317 downwards.
TAGGTGATACAGAGACAGAGAAAGTTGTAGTGAAGCTGACATAGCTATAGAACGCAATGAGTATAGGTTGAAATTTTACTGGAGGAAAAACCTGTCATGTGGGAAGTAGAGACAGTAGACAGTAAAAGTGGCAGCAAGGGCAAAGGGTTAGAACACAGTAGGAACATTACATTGAGAGTTTACTTTGTTGATGTTTATGGAGTAAGGAAATGTACAAGGGCTGGGGTATTCTAGCCCATGCAGCTGTAGGAGCATAGCCAAGGGTTTTAAATGTGTTCGTTTAGCACATTATTAAATCTGGATAGGTTGGTTCACTGTCTAATGATGGCAGGGTTAGAGTCCCAGATTTTAGAGATAATTTTAGTACAGGAACACGCCAGCACTAGTTAGTTATGGTTAATAGGGACTTGCCTGTGGAGTGGATTAACTCTGTATGGGTGAAGAGTTCCACTAAGGTTTGTAGTGCAGGAGAGTGCAGGGCAGATTTTTCATTTTAGATTAAACTATGATCAGTTGCTTACTGGGTGATAGAGAGATAGTATGTAAGTTCTAGCGAACCTGACTGTTTTAAGGGTAGGCAGTTGTAGGATTTAGCAGACTGGTTTAGAGGTGAGTTTATCTATCTTGATATAGCATTTTTCAGTTTGTGTTAGAGATTTCTGAAGGTTGGTGTAGATGGGAGGAGTGTATAGTTACGAAGGTAGGAGATAGTCAGAGATTGTTTTTTGGCAGTTGTTAGTTAAAACAGTTTATACTATGATGTAGAAGTCTAATTTTTCCGAAGGGTTTCTTGACAGCTTGTTGTACTTGAATGTCAAACTTTACGTTGTTATCTATAATAACATCAAGTAGCTTTGTGTGGGACACAAGTTTAATAAGAATGTTACTTGATGAACTGAAGGAGAAGTTATTTTTTCTAGAGGATACAGATTTTGGGGTGACAAGCAGTAACTTGGTTTTCTTATTCAACAAGAAGTAAGAAGTGGTGTGCCAGGTTTCCTATTAAAGAAAAAGCTTTTTGGGGTATTTTCCTAAAGTTCTTGGAGGTACTTAGCCATGTTTATCACGGCAGCATCATCTGCATACTGAATGACAGTTGTGTCATTAGTAACAGTATGACTTGCCTGTTGTTATCAGTGTAACACCATCTGCATACTGAATGACAGTTGTGTTATTAGTAACAGTATGACTTACCTGTTGTTATCAGTGTAACACCATCTGCATACTGAATGACAGTTGTGTTATTAGTAACAGTATGACTTACCTGTGGTTATCAGTGTAACACCATCAGCACACTGAATGACAGTTGTGTCATTAGTAACAGTATGACTTACCTGTTGTTATCAGTGCCACACCATCTGCATACTGAATGACAGTTGTGTTATTAGTAACAGTATGACTTACCTGTTGTTATCAGTGTAACACCATCTGCATACTGAATGACAGTTGTGTTATTAGCAACAGTATGACTTACCTGTGGTTATCAGTGTAACACCATCAGCACACTGAATGACAGTTGTGTCAGTAACAGTATGACTTACCTGTTGTTATCAGGGTAACACCATCAGCATACTGAGTGACAGTTGTGTTATTAGAGACAGTATGACTTACCTGTGGTTATCAGTGTAACACCATCTGCATACTGAATGACAGTTGTGTTATTAGCAACAGTATGACTTACATGTGGTTATCAGTGTGACACCATCAGCACACTGAATGACAGTTGTGTTATTAGTAACAGTATGACTCACCTGCTGTTATCAGTGTAACACCATCAGCATACTGAATGACAGTTGTGTTATTAGTAACAGTATGAGTTACCTGTTGTTATCAGTGTAACACCATCTGCATACTGAATGACAGTTATGTTATTAGCAACAATATGACTTACCTGTGGTTATCAGTGTAACACCATCAGCACACTGAATGACAGTTGTGTCATTAGTAACAGTATGACTTACCTGTTGTTATCAGTGTAACACCATCTGCATACTGAATGACAGTTGTGTTATTAGCAACAGTATGACTTACCTGTGGTTATCAGTGTAACACCATCAGCACACTGAATGACAGTTGTGTTATTAGAGACAGTATGACTTACCTGTGATTATCCATGTAACACCATCAGCATACTGAATGACAGTTGTGCCATTAGTAACAGTATGACTTACCTGTGGTTATCAGTGTAACACCATCTGCATACTGAATGACAGTTGTGTCATTAGTAACAGTAAGACTTACCTTTATCAGTGTAACACCATCAGCATACTGAATGACAGTTGTGTTATTAAAAGTATGACTTACCTGCAGTTATCAGTGTAACACCATCAGCATACTGAATGATAGTTGTGTCATTAGTAACAGTATGACTTACTTGTGGTTATCAGTGTAACATCAATAGCATGCAAAATATCAATTGTGTCATTAGTAGCAGTGTAGAGGCATTAATAAAACTGTTATAGAGTATGGGGCCCAAATCTGCACCTTATGGCACATTGCCTGAAATGAGGAGGAATGATGATTGTTTTTTTTTTTTTTTTATTTCCTGTAGACTATTAGAAAGGCAACCATGGAATCAGGTGAGATAAGAGATGTCAAGGCCAAGAGCAGATAATCTGTGGAGAAGAATCTAATGGGATACAGACCCAAACTTATTTTTATTTACTTAACATTTGTTTACCAGGAAAGTCCGACTTGGAACAACGTTAATTTTCAGTGGAGGCCCGGGGAGACTTAGATAAGTTAAGGAACAGTCAGGAAACAGAGTTTCCACACTCCGTGTGAAAGCTGATATGATGGGTAAAATTATGGAGAGCTGTGATAGTACTGTTGTGTGGCCTGTCGCTGTATGGGGCAGATGAGAGGAGGTTGTTATCTAATAAATGTTTAAAAAGTTGGGACTGCGTGTGCTGCTCATGGATTTTTGAGAATGGTACCTGGCATACATATGCCTAACAGAAACAGTCTCTGCCCTGTGCCTTTCAGCACCTCTGGTAACTGCCTTTTCTCCTACCAAATTTCCTCTGGCAGCTATTCTGTTCCTCAAGTCATCCGAACAGTTTTGTCACCATCTCATCATTTATCACCTTCTCCTACTGTTCCTATATATTCAGCACCTCTGGTGACTGCCATTTCTCCAACCAAATTTCCTCTGGCAGCTATTCTGTTCTTCAGGTCATCCGAACAGTTTTGTCACCATCTCATCATTTATCACCTTCTCCTACTGTTCCTATATATACATTTATTGTGTGATATGGTGTCAAAGGTCGTCCTCAAATTCTGATACACTAGATTCACTGGACTCCCTCTGTCTACCTCTGAGGTGACCAAGTCATAGAAATGGATCAAGTTGAACAATAAGGGCCCTGCTCTACGAAACCAGTTTGCTACTCATCCTAGAAGCCATTAGCATTCCAGAAGCTCACCATAGTATAATTTTGATCAGGCTCCACATATCTTCAAATGTAAATCTTATTCTAGTTTCATACTGTATTCAAGTCTATTAATAGTTTTGTAATCAGGTTCACTGTTTAAGGTAATGTAACTCCTAAGTATTTTAATGATTGCTATTCCAGTTATATTTATAAGTTCAGTTGATTTACTAATGTGGCATTTGCCTTACTCTTATTACATTTCAGTTTAGAAATCCTTTCAAAAAAATGTAATGAATTAACTGCGTACTCTGTGGCTTAGGTAATGTAGGTTAATGTTCACAGTATAACTTCAGACAATGCTATTTCAGAATGACTCATCATAATCATTATTACGGACGGCACAGTGGTGCAGTGGTAGCATAGTCACATCGCATCAAGAGGTTCTCTGGTTTGATTCTTGGCTGGAGTGCCTTCTGTGTGGAGTCTGCATGTCCTCCCTGTGTTTGTGTGGGTTTTCTCCAGTTTCCTCCCACATTACAAAGACATGCATCTGGAGCATTTCGCCCCAGGGCTCCGCTGAAAATTGGCTTCATTCCAAGTTGGACTTTCCCAGTAAACTAAAATAAAATTATGTTTTTCCTATTATACATGGGAGTCATGATGTTTTGTCAAGTGTCACCACCTCTCTCAATTCAGAGCTACCATACTACCTTCTTTGGCAGTCATCATTACCTGTCACATTTCTTCCTTCACACAATCCATCCACTTCTTGACTGGGAATTCTAATCTCCCCTTTCTTTCTTTCTCTCCCAAAACTGCTTTAGCAAATCACCTTCTGTTTGCTGTACATCTGGAAGAATCATTATAATCTGTTCCCCTTTGCCATCTGTGCAACTGGAGCTACTTTGGCTTCCACTCTTACATCCTCATTTCTTCATCTGTCAGACAATGTACTCATGCTACCCAACATCAGCTCCATCAGGAACATCAACTCCATAACCTCAAGCATCTTCAACTACTCTGCCTTTACTGTCTAGATTTTATGTCATACAGCAACAATGGTCACACCACTGTTTCATACACCTTACTTTTCAGCTTCTTTGACACTCTTCTGTCACACACTACTCCTGACACTCTGTGCCAGTTGTCTGCAGCACCTCTGATTCTAGATTTAACCTACTCATTTAGACTTCCCTTCTTCTTAGCAACACCCCCATATATTTAAAGCTGTTAATATTATCTGCTGTTTTCTCTTCTATGTTAATTTTCAACTTCTCCTGATTTCCCCATTTGCTGCCATGACTATTGTTGTGTCTGTGCCCAGTTTCACCCCATGTGCCTTCAGTTTTACATTGCATTAACATTTCATTTTCTGAAGTTTTACACTGCGTTCTCCTATCTTTGTTGTTGTGTTGCTTTGTTTTCTACTGTCATTTGTTGAAGTTCCCGTTCAGAGTTTACTTGTAGTGTCACATGGTCTGTATACAGCAGCTTTGTTGATTTTCCCCCTCTGATATCTTTTCTGATGAAGTCCATTCCTAGTATAAGCAAGAATGGCCTCAGGCTCAGGCTGAACCCTGATGTACACCCACTCCCACTGGAAACCCCTCTGTACATCCAAACTCTGTCTGTACTTGTATCATTATAACATTTTGCATAACCTGGACTAATTCTAACAATATTACCAGAACGTCAAACCATCACAGGGCTGCAAAAGTCAGTCTTCTTGGGAACTTGTCATTTGCTTTTCCCAAGGCTAGGAATCATCTCCAATTTCTTCTCCATGATCTGTCTCACTAAAAACATCAGCTGAGTTGTACATCATCCTGACTTGAATCTGAAGTACTCACTTCACAGCTTACTTTCTGCTACTCAGTGTTTTGTTTACACATCACTGTTTCCAGCACTTTCATGCAGTATAACCGGAGGTCGATACCTCTGTACTGCTCACATTTGTGAACATCTCCTTTGTCCTTGTACACTAGTACTAGAAAGCTTATTTACAATCATCTGGTGGCTGAGCTCTGGGTTAATTAAAGGAGATCTCTGATTGTTAAGTGAATGATTGTAGCAGTAATAGAATGACCTGAGTACAGTTTGCTGCACAGTTTATGCAAGATTTCAAAACAAGTTACATTTGCAGTGTCATGCTACCCCAAGCAGTAGCACTATGCCCCAGTCCTCCTAGCTGCGTAGGCTAGTGGGGAATCATTGAGCCCGACACTAAATTACAAAATGCAACAGGGTTTGCAACCCTGCACTTCTTAGAAATTTTACATTGGTGTTCAACACAAATATAAAAAAACCTAAGTAATAGATGGCCCATTCAATTGAAAGGTCTTCCCAGTGTAGATCATATTCATCCTCTATGCTGATAGGGGAACTGCAGGTATTACATTGCAGAAACACCAATAGCCCACATTACTTGTACTAGCGTATAGGTAGACTTATTCTCCATGCTGTGAACATTTTGATTGACAGCCAAATAATTTTCTACATTTTAATTCTTGTAGGTAATGGAGATTATTCTGATCATTTTTCTTTTATTTTACTTCCCCACAGGACCTCTCTCACTGACTCTTCTACCTGCATACAATCCATCCATTCATTCAGTGAGACAGGAGCTTGGCATTCCCAGGCTAGGTGAGATGCCCTGGTTCATTCATTTCTGCCTGAAAATCCCTATTCACTCACTGATTCCGTCAGGTGGGAGGGTGTGAGCCAGCTTGTTGGCCTGCAGGTAGACCTAAGCTCCCCTGTGGAGAAGCTGGTCTACTGGTGAATCCTTGATCTTTACAGTATGCTGTCACTGTGAGGAATATACCTCCACATGTAGAATTCTCCAGTGTGTGCAGCTATACAAAGCCAGCACAGGGTCCCTAAAGCCATTCTCCACAGCATAACACCTAGTGCTCCTAAAAGGTGTCACCCAAGTGAGAAGACAGAGCCACATCCATTCCCCTACTATGGGTCACTTGGAAGATGCCACTCAGTCCTATTCTTTAGGGCCAGCTTGTATGGGTACTCAAGCCACTAATCAATATCCATCTGTGCCACAGAGATGGCTTAACTTGAATCACCTTTTCTGAGGTCATTTGGGCTTCAGTTCATTAGTACCACAACACAGTATATTCTCCCTGTATTTGCAAGTGTGATAATGAATGAATGACAGACGTATATCCAGTCAAGTATGTTTTATCATGTCTGATGAAGGGTTGGCACTCTGGGGGGGCTTCCAAATTCAAAGACATTCCACAGCTAAGCAGCTAAGCAGTGGGTTCACCTAGGTTCAGTCTATAACAGGAATATGTAATGAGATTAATTTGCATGTGATCTTACAGAAACACATTATATTGCAATGGCATAACATTTAACCCATTCAGTTGCTGCAAAAGAGTAGCATTAGAGAGTCTTAAGGGTCCCCACCTCCATGTATGACATCATGCAGCAGATGCTGCAGGTTTCCCACATATCACATCAGGATGGCAGAGGCCCTCTACAATGCTACCATAACTGTTCTACAATCCCAGCCTTTGTATATCATTAGCTCAAAAGACAAGAAAAAATATGACTAACATCTGTGGCTGGAAAAAAGGTTGATCCAGGTGAATCCCACTTTTATCTCTTTTCACCATTAGTAATCTCTTTAATTATTTAACTAATATTATTTTTTTTTCAGCATAATTGTACATATTTACTGTCCTAAATGTTTTATTTGATTATGTAAACAATAGCATTGCTAAATCACAAATTAGTTTGACACAAGCAGTAAATTGACAATGAGAAGAGTCATAAGTTAATAAAACAGCTTTGCACTTAGATTTAATACTTAAAAAACAACGCTCCCCCCCCCCCATGGGAAATGCTACTCCTCTCAGTTACAATAATGGCTTTGAAAGCCAATGGAAGCTTGAAGTTGTTCATAATTTCAATTTCTAAAGGCATATGCTCTGCTGCTTTTGATTTCTTTGTGACATTTTTGCTTTGTGGAAGAGGACTTAAACCATGTTTGAAATTTTGAAAATAACATGTACTTTCACACAAAAAGCATGATCCTAATTTTAACAAAAACACATTTTAATCATCATATGAACATGAATGTAAATTGACAAGCAATCATTCTACATTTAAAGTTAAGATTGAAGAGCTAAAATGGATTTCAGACTAAGAGGTTATGGTAAGGAATTATAACAAGAACTCTCATAATCGCTTAAAGAGCAAGCAATAGTTTACATGTAACTTATGATTCTGGTGCAGTTTGCAGTCATTATGGGAATTATGAAAGTGACTTACATCAGAGATTTAAAAATATATTTTTTTAGTATATTATTGGTTCTAAAGTTAGAATATTATTATTAAAGCTATTAAGAAATTGAAAATATTTCTGATATTAATGACTTTATGCAGCTGGAGGGTGATAAACTAAATGTGTTCATAAAACAGCATCCAATATCCAAACTATTTGGAAATGTAGACAGCTTCCCTCACAAATGTTACTCCATAAAAATGGTGCAGATCCATGCAATCATTATTCAACCTGTTCTTTAATTACATCTCTGGTTCTTCAATATCAATGCTAAGAAAAAGGATTATTCTGAGATCTGCACTTTTAAGGCATCTTTTGAAGAAAAACTAACAAAAGACTTCACAAAGGGATATATGAATTCCTTATGCATTATATAAACAATGATATGTTTGTGTTATTTGCATTTGCATGTTATGGACTGGATATATTGTATATTTCAGACAAAAAGGTTATGCATAGAGATAGAATACTTTAGATGGAGGACTATAAATGATACAGTCTTTCTTATGCTGTAGCTGTCCTTGAACTTAAAGAAGTGACTGATGTCAGGCCACATTTAGAATGCAGAACACTTATGTATTGCATTATGATTCTAGGAAGTTATAGTGTTTCTTGTATAAAAGCATAATAATAATGATTCTGTGTTAACAACCTGCAAGAGTATCTAAACAGGAAACACTTACTCATCTGTTTATTTTATCAAGCAATGAAAGTTGAAAAGATCGGTGTATTGACCATAATACATTTCATGTATTTATGTAAAATAAAACCAAGATTGCTCTAAGCCTAACTCCAAAACAGAAATCAAGTTCAAGGAACCATAACTACTTTATAGTTATGCATGGCAGGAGAGCAAATGCACTATATACATATATATATATATATATATATATATATATATATATATATATATATATATGGATTCACTTTAGAAGCTCAAAGTACTGAAATATATAAATTCAGTATTTCGAGCTCATAAAGTAGAATCCTGAGAAGAGCGAAAGCTCAGAAGCGCAAAATTCAAAACCTCGAATACTGGAGGTTTTGAATTTCATGCTTCTGAGGTTTTGCTGTGGTTATAGATTCAGGTAAGTGTGTGTTAAGGGTTTTGGGTAGGGGCTGTGGTGTGTGTCAGTGCGTTTTGTTGCTGTGATGTGTGTGTGCGAGGAGAATGCAGCTTGTGTGGTGGTGCTTTGTGTGTGTTTGTATGTAGTATGACCTCAGAGTGAGAATATTTAAGTAGGGGGTGTGTGGGGGTGCAGCCCCCCACATGGGGGGGTGGAGGGGGGCTTGCCCCCCCTGCTTTTATGTAGTAGAGAGATTGTGTTTGTGTGTGGGGAGGAAGGTGTGCGTGGAGTAGAAGCGCAAAATTCAAAATCTCCGGTATGCAATATTTTGAATTTTGCGGTTCTGAGTTTTCGTGGTTTTAAATTTTCGACTTTATCGCTTCGAAATACTAAATTTCAACATTTCAGTATTTCGAGGATATAAAGTGAATCCATATATATATATATATATATATATATATATATATATATATATATATATACACACACACACACACACACACACACACACACACATATATATATATCTCAAGTCATAATAGTTATAATAGAATCAGATTTCATATTTCAACAAGTGCTAGATAAGCTGCACAGCCATTTTGAGCCCAAGCAAAATGCAAAATATAAAAAATATATAAATTCAAAAAAGGAAGAAATAAAGAGAATGAATTCATACATTTATGTTACTGTATACTAAGAGTACTAATTAGAAACTGCAAATTCTGTAATGTTAACATTTGATTTTAGCAGAAAACTAAAACACAAATGATGTGATCATACAGCAGTTGCAGGGTGAAGAAAGGGCCAGGCTAGAAATAACACTCCACAAAATGTTAGAATTGGCCAGATCCCTTAATTTTTCCAAAATTTGGGCAATGAATAGTGAAGGATTCAAATGCAAAGAGGTTATTAAAATTATAGCAAAAACAGTGATATCAAATGAAAGACGGGACTTGACTGAATAACAAACAGAAGGAAGTGTTTGCACATGCTAGATTTTACTAAATCCATTAATATTTCAGAAAGTGAGGCAACAAAGAATGAGAGAAGCAAAGACTAACATATTAACAAATAGAAGCAAAGGGAACAATAGTTATAAAAGAAAAACAAAGTGAACTGTTATAGCAGACAAAAAGAAAAGGATGTCTAAATGCCATAGAGAAGAAACAGGATTATAAAAGGTAATACACATACTGTGTTAGTCAGTATCCTTATAAAAGTTAGTGCCTAGACTTAGGAAACTATTTGTGAAAATGTAAGAAAGTAAAATAGTTACTAGGATGCAGTATGCAGAAGCTGAAATGTGAGTAATAATTAATGCATCAGAGACAGTGTCTACAAGGGGCATTAGAAGAAGATGACACATAGCAGAAAGACACAATGAAAACAGAGACAAAGAAAGCCACATGTGTATATATTATCGATAATAATAATAATGACGATAGCATTCTAAGGGGAGATTAATTACATTCGGTATCCTCACATACAGTAGTTTCAATGCTTTATAAAATATTTGTTATTTTTGTAATGCCAGAAAGAGTTATGACTAATAAGGGTCCATCTTATAACAACCATTAGTTTAAAGAGTTTTATGAATGCCAATCATTTACACATAAAAAAGTGACTGCACTTTTTGACGCAAGCCACTTGGCTATTGGAATGTTTTATGCAAACTGTTTCAGGAATTGCTATGTTTAAAGTGATACTCAATGGGCTAATTAGTTTAGTGCATTATCAAGCATTTTTCAATGTTTGGGTTAGGTGTAGGTCCAATTTATTGTGAATCTAGTTCCATCTGTTCATGTAAGAGGTCTGTGCATCAGATACAGTTTGAAAAAATGAATGGTAGAGCAATGTACAGAACATCCTTATTTTGTTTTAAAGAGTTCATAAATGTTAATTATGCCATAATCCCACTGAGATTTGAACTCTTATTTATTTATTTATTTTATTTTACATTTGTTAGCTGGGGGTGTCTGACTGAGCTGAAAATGCCCTTTTTCAGCAGAGGCCCGGGGGGAAAAGCTCCACAAAGAAAAATTACAGATACATTTAGTTATTTAGACATGATCAGTATACACACAAATTACAAAAGACATGTTTTTACAGTGGTATGCGGCACATCAACAGTTACAGTGGAGAGAACAAACAAAAAATATTAATTTAAAAATAAATGTAATTAATAGATTTGTGGTGTACAGCTGAAATTAGGAACATAGGTAGAATACATACATAGTACACAGGTACAGTACATATATTGTAGATTAGCCAGTGTTTGTGAGTAAGACTGAAAACTATTATCAAGTACTCTAGATTTAGTATGTATACCTTATCCTCTTTCACTAGCCTGGGGAGCAATCATGGCACTGCCAACTTTGCTTGAGATGTTGCCTGATGAGCTCTTTAAAGGAGGCTTTGGATGATGTGTTTTGAATGCTAGTGGGGACAGAGTTCCATTTTTTAGCCACTGAACTACTATATAGTGCATCTCCAAAGCTATTGTAGCTGTTGGTGGCTTTTAGTAGTAGTTTGCTTGATAATATAAGAGGCCTTTTAGCTGAGTGATGTTGTACTAGGTTTTTGAGGGCAGGACACATATTGAGGAGGTAATAGATAGAATGACAGAGGCAGAGCTGATTGTAGGTTAGGAGGTTGGGCAGTTCAAGCCAGTGGAGCTGTCTCAAAGCAGTACAGTGATGAGTTCTATATGAGCAATGTGCAGCAAAGCGGGCAATTCTGTTATAGCAGGCTTCCATTTTGCTTAGTTCAGTTTTGTTGAGATTACTCAGAATGGGAGATGCATAGAGTAGGGTTGATAGAAGTTGGGAGTGAGCAATGACTGATCTTGTGCTGTTGTAAGAAATGGTTTGATACGGTAGAGTGATCCCACTTTGGCATGTACTTTTTTAATAGTTAAGTTGAGATGACTATCAAATTTTAGGTGGGAGTCTATGGTTATTCCTAATAGCTTAGCCTGTGCCACTGGAGCAATTGGAGTAGCATTTGCGGAACAAATAATGAACTGACTGTTAGTGTTTTTGTTAGAATTGGGTATAATCATAAGCTGAGTTTTCTTTGGATTGAGGATAAGTTGGGCTTTGGTAAGGTAGTTTTCAATGTCAGAGAATGCTAGTTGAGTTGTTTGCAGGAGGGTAGGAATGTTTTGTGCAGCACAGATTAAGGTAGTGTCATCTGCATACTGAATGATAGATGCATGCTATGTGGAGGCATGGAGGTCATTTGTGAAGACTGTGAATAGTAGTGGTCCTAAGATGGAACCCTGTGGGACTCCTATAGTTATGGGCAGCTGAGGAGAGAGAGAATTTTCCCATTTCACAGCTAGGTACCTGTCAGTTAAGTAGCTTTAGAACCAGGTAAGAGTGGAATTTGATAGGTGATATTGGTTTAGTTTGTTTAGCAAGATCTGGTGTGAGACTGTTTCACATGCTTTGGATATATTCAATTATCAGGTGAGTCTCTAGCTATGAGGGTGGCAGAAATAGATACACTATTTCTGACAAGCAACAGACGTCAACCTTCTTTAGTTGGTCTATGCAGGCTGTTAAAGAAGCTCTTGAACATATGTTGAAGTATGTTAGAGACATTATTATTAGGTACATAAGATTATTGCCTTGGTCTCAATCCATGCCTTTAGTGAAGCCCACATATTATTTATGCTGCTTATATTAACAAGTGTAATTTTAGGGTACTTAGTTTTGTATCTTAACTGAAGAAAGAAGGGTTGCCATTAATGAAGTGACATTTTAAGGTTTTCAACCTTGTATAGCCACTTTGGGAACAACCAGGAATTAATAAATTACTAGGATTGTTATTAGCTTCAATCTGCTGTTATACAGTTGCAGTTTTACTGTATAGAGTATTGGGACTTGGAATAACATGTCCCATTATGTGGACCTTGAAAGACTGGAAATCCTGACTTATCCAATAAAATTATGTGACAAATCCAATGGAAATAAAGACACAAAAATCAAGACTGGTGGAATGTACACTTCCAGCCCTAATATCCATTTAAATTGTTTCAGTTCAGTATTTTGCAGTAGGTCACCTCCTCATATGGGATCATCTAACTTAAATAAAATCATAAACCTAAAAAAAGTGTGTAACACCAAAACTTTCAATAAGTTTATAAAGTACATTAGAATTTACTTTCCTTTTAATCTCTGATAAATGACCACTGATATAATCTTTAAGCCTTCTGTTGGTCTTACCAACGTAATATGGTGAACAAGTTTGACATGTAGCTAAATAAATAACATTTCTTGTATCACAGTTCTAATATGCATATATATTAAATATCTTTTTTGTGACAGGGTGTATAAAAGCTTTCTCAGTATTAATATTTATACAGTGCACACACTTATTACATGTATATGTTCCTACATTGTTGGTTCTAAAAAAGGTACAGCTTCTAGGTTGCTCTTTATAATATAACCTCTGCTTTAAGTTAAGACTTCTTTTACAACCAAAAATAGGTCTATCACCTATCTTAGTTATAATTTCAAGTATTGCTGACATAATTGGCCAATACTTATTGCAAATGCATTTTACAGCATAGATAGGTCTTGTAACAGTTCATCGGCCATGGATAACACTATTTTTAATTTTTAGGAATATTACTTTTGTAATATCCCCTATGTGAAAAATCTGTTGCAGTGTTATCTAACTGTAAAATCACTGGAAATCATCCGTATGCAATCTGGCTATGCGCTTAATTTGATTTTCCACCACATTCATAAATATAAATGGAGGATGTATACTTGTATGATGCAAATACATATTTCTTTTACCTAACATCTTATAGAGGTTAATATCTAACCATCCTCTCTCTGTCTTGATCAAAGTAATATCCAATAAATCTATTCTGTGAAGTGAAATATCTCTTTTAAGCCACAAAAATTCAGTACAACCACTGATAAATTAAAAAAAATGATTCAAATTCCATCAATGTTCTTGTCCGTATAAGGAGCAAGTCATCAACAAACCTGCAGTAAATATCAATATATGCTTGAAATGGGTTATTAGATACAGATAAAATATATTCAACTTCCCATATGAGCATTATGATGTTTGTATATGTATTAGCTACAGGTGTGCCAATGGCAACACATAAAACCTGTTGATATATCTGTGATTGAAATAAAAGGATATTATTAACTAACTAACACAATATGCAGCAAATGACATAAATTGCATATCTTCTGAGCTTCAAAATAAGAACATTGGGTTAAATATGTCTAACATAGTCAATTCCAATATCATTAGGTATGCATGTAAAGAAGGAGTTGACATCCATAGTAACTAGATAGCATGTAGCCATATCTCTGTCCTTAGCCCAATTGTACAAATCCTTAAAGAAATCAGATGAATCCTTTATGATGGTATGTGCACACTGCAAACATTTATTTCTAAATCTAGATATTTGAAGATAGATTCTATGACCCACCCCCTTGCCAGACAATTGGTCTCAATGGTTGTCTGACTCTACACTTGTGTAATTTAGTTATCCCATAAATAATGTCTGTTATTGGGGTGGTAGTAGTAAAACAGTTATATAAATCAAAAATTAGACCCCTTGTTGTATACATTTCATGCAAAACATTATTTACTTCCTTTGCAATATCATTCCTTTGAAGTGCAGCAATTTTCTTATAATCAGTAGAATTCAACATAATAATTAGAATTAAGCACCACAACTCCTTCCCCCTTATCTGCATGCTTGATTACAATTTGGTCATTTTCCACTAAAGACGTAATAGCCTAATAGTCATATGCAGTTAAGTTATAAAATGAATCCTTAAAGTGATCTCAATTATGATACAATAAATATATCTCATGCTCTAAAGCTTTTTCAAAAATTTGTACAGTAAGATTGGACTCGGGAATAAGGCTTTGTCATCAGGTCTAATATAAACATAATACACAGATTCAAAGATCTGATAAAATACCTAATTTCTGATAAAATTTGTGGAATATCAATTTAACATGCAGGAATAAATGTAAGTCCCTTATTAAGCACAGATAACTGGTGCAATCTATCCTTTACAGCTTAATAGTGGTGAGGCTACCAAACAAGATGCTCCCTGAAGCTACCATATTGCTAACATACCCCTAAGAGTAGATTCAGTGGTTAGGGATTTGGGAATATATGTCAACAGTAACCTGGCTTTTGACCATTATAGTCTAGGGTAATAAGGAAATTATTCTGTGTTGTGCAACGTATGACCATGGATATGGCATCCAGGACCAAGGATATAATTGTTCAGCTATACTCAGCCCTCATCAGACTAACCATTGAATACAACACTCACTTTGATATGTAATTGACCAGGCATATGCAACAACTGTAGCACCCAGAGAGCGTTCCTCCAAAAAGAATACAGGGCATAAACAATATATCCTATATGTACCACCTCAAAGGCCTATCACTCTACTCAGTCACCTCCAGACTGCTGAGTGGCAAGCAATGCCTGGCCTTCAATGCACTCTCTAGTGCCACTTTGATGATCCTGTTGCACATCTACAAAACAAACAGCATCAGAATTACCTGATCTAGGGACCTAAACCTCATCTGCAACATAAATAGAACATGTAGGAGGAACAGGCATGTGTCTCAGAGACTACCCTTTATCTGGAACAGGCTTCCCATCCAGGTGAAGCAGAGTTCTTCCCTAAATCAATTCAGGTAATGTAGTCCACTACATGAGGAACTGGAACTTTACCCCTGGTCTGGCACCTACATCTGTATTAGACAGAGGCTGCTTCTAAATGCTTGACCAGTCATGCCCATGCCTGCATGTACTCTGTAAAATAACCCTAGGGTATCAAAACGTGTCAGATACACTTGTGAAGCATGCCTATGTTTAAAAAGGTTCCTTGGGGTTTTTAGCCTAGTAATCACCCATGAACCTATGAGTCCCATACTCTTTATAGAAGAAGCAGTTCATTAACAAGTCACAACTTTGATTATTTGTGCTAACTGCCACACTGTATTTGTATACACACAATCAAGTATTTGTGCAGATACATGCATACAGGCAAATATGTGAAACCTGCAGATAAGACTACTTTTCCCAAACAGACATTTCAGTGCATACAAACACTTTCAAAGCATAGGAATGGAGTGTGTTGAGTTTCACTAAAACATAGCTTTTATTTTACTTCTGAAAGAAAATATAAAAAAAAACTAGTGCTTCAACTGTAAATTCTTTTAGATTTCTAAAAATGCACAAAAGCTATCACGTTAAAACTCTGTTACAAAATAAAAATGCAGTAAGACAAAAAAATGTGGGCCTTTACGTTACCTAGTGATCCTGGCTCCAAATGGTCTTAAATCCCAGCCCAGCTCTCTTCATGCCTTAACAAATGACAATGCCACATCCCCTGCCCAGAGATCTAGAGTCAAGATCCTTGCACATGAATTTTGCTGTAGTTAGTCAAATCTGTAATACTTTCCATCTTTGCTTTCCCAAAGAGTGTGTAAAAAGGAAAACATGCCATGCCACTAAGTCATAAGTATAGGGTGTATAAGTGTTTCCAGTTTTTAGCCTTGAAGTATGTGTGTCAGTCAGCCAATTGTCAGTATTAATAAGTGCCACATAAATGTCAGCTGTCCTCTTACCCAGGGAAGGAAAGTAGTCCTGTCTCTGAATGTTTCATCCCAAATTCCCTCAAATACACACACACACACACACACACACACACACACACACACACACACACACACACACACACACAGACACACACACACACACACACACACACACACACACACACACACACACACACACACACACACACACACACACAAACACAAGCACACTCACACACACGGACGCACGCACATGCACCTATACACACATACGTGCATGTACACACACACACACACACACACACACACACACACACACACACACACACACACATACACACACACACACACACACACACACACACACACACATGCATATGCGTATATACACACACACACACAATCACTGACACACACACAAAGAAATTGCTTGGATTTAATGCAGCTCAGATGTGTTCTTAAATCAAAATTACTGGCATTTATTTATTTTATTTATTGGCAGTTTGTTAACCAGGAAAGTCCATTGGGCCAGAATGAGCCCATTTTCAATGGACGCCTGGGGAGAAATGCTCCATATACAATTATTACAAAGCTAATGTCAACAAAGTTAACAAGTACAATGCAATTTTCAAAAACTAATAAAACATAGTAATATAAAAGACAGAATAATAACATTTAGAAGACAGAATAATAACATTTGAGCAAGATGTTGTAACATAGCATTGAATGAAATTAAAACATAAGTAATTTGGAGTATATAAGTCTAATATGGAGTGCAGGCATAATTGCCTAGGTGCGAGTAAGGGTTTGTACACTTCGAGGAGGTTCTGGTTACTGGACCTGAGTAGTTTGTTAGGATGATGCAAGGTGAGTATGGAGGAGAGGGAAGGGCAGTTAAAGGTTTTGAAAATGTGTTTGTGAGCAGTTAGCAGTTGAATGTAAGAGAGATAGTGGGGGAGTTCCTGCCAGTCCAAGGAGTGGAGTGCATCACAGTGGTGGGAGGAGGATTTGGTCCCACTAGCAAACTTAGATATTTTATTGTAGCAGGATGACAGTTTTGACTTTAGGGAGGACTGAAGGTTGGTGAGGACAGGGGCTCCATACAAGAAAGAGGGAATGAGGTAGGAAACAGAGAGTATATGTTTGGATGAGGGAGTGAGATAATGGCTGTGATGATACAGCATTCTGAGCTTTTGGTGTGTTTTCTTAATACTAGTTTGTATATGAATGTCAAACTTTAAATGTTCATCAATGATAACACCTAGAAGTTTTGTATGGAAGATGATTTCAATGGGAATCTTATTCTGACTGACTATGGAGAAGGAATTTTTACTGATAGAGGTGGTCTTAGATGGGGTAAAGATCATGATTTTGGTTTTGGATGCACTGAGAGAGAGGTGATTATTCAGCATCCAAGACTCAGAACGAAAGAAGACATCTTGTGTTAGATGCTTGAGTTTGGGGATGGATTGAGCATAGCAAATTATGGTGGAATCACTGGCATATTGGACAAGTTTGGTATTGGGAATGCACTGATGAAAATTATTAATGACGATGTTAAAAAGTAAGGGACCCAGTATAGAGCCTTGTGGAACACCTGTTGGAGTGTGAAGGAAGGAAGAGGTACTATTGTTCCACTTGACAGCTTGCTGCCTATTAGAAAGGTAACTGAAAAAAACAGTTAATAGAGGAGGGGGAGAGATTGAGAAGAGAGAGTTTGGACAAGAGAAGTTTGTGGGAAACATCAAAGGCCTTTGATAAGTGTAGGAGAAGGATAGATACAATGTTGCCAGATTCTCGGGTGCAGTTTATAATGTCAAGGAAAGAGAGAAGGGCAGTAGTAGTACTATGTCCAGGTCTAAATCCATTTTGAGTTGGAGAAAGAAGTTGATTGTCTAGGAGGTAGGGAAGGAATTGCAAGTGTATGCATTTTTTAAGGACTTTTGAGATAATCAAGAACTTTTTTGAGATAGAGGATAGGATGACTATAGGATGGAAGTTTGGAGATTTCAGTAGTTTTGCATCCTTTGTGGAGGGAGAATGTTGAATGCTTTCTTCCAGAGGAGGGGTACATAGGATTCTTGGACTGAACGGTTGATAACTATGGTGATGGGAAGGGCTATGCCATCTGCAGCTAGCTTGAGAAAGTTAGATGGAAGTTAGATAGAAGGTTGTCTGGTGCATGAGAGCATGGTTTTAGTTTTAGTAGAAGTTTTTATGGTGTGTAGAGAGATAGGTTGTATGGTAAAGAGGGGGAGATGAGTAGTGTTGATGTCAGTGGGACTAGAGTTGAAGGTGTGGGATGAGGGTGGAGTAGAAGTGTTACTGGAGAATGATGTGGTGATCTTGGGTATTGAATCAATAAAGAAAGAGTTGAATTGGGTAGCTAAGATATGATCTGGAGAGTTAGGGTCAGGGCAGGGATTGTCTTTTTTGCCAGCAGAGAGGAGAGCAGATATACTGTTCCAAATTTTGGGGGGGGGTTGGATCAATGATTGTTTTGAAGCTTGGAGTAGCAGGACTTTTGGTCTAAAGCAATTTGTTTTTTCACTTTATTACGAAGTTGCTTATACTCAGTAGGGGTGTTAGGTGCTTTAGATTTATGGTAATGCTTCCAAGATTTATCTGAGAGAAGCATGAGTGTAATAATTGCTTTAGTTAGCCAAGGGGTGGATTTGGTTTTGATTCTTTTAGTTCTGGGGGGAGCGAAGCTACCTAGCAGGTTATTGAATGTAGTACTGAAGTATGTAACAGTGTCATCAAGAGGGAGAGTTTTTACAGGGTTCCAGTTCATATCTTTTAGTGAGTCAGAGAAAGCTAGAGCATCACATTTTTTTAGGATATGAGTTATTATGTTGTTCTGGTGAAGATGGAGGCATGATGGTGAGCGACGAGCAAAGGCATATTTAAATAACCCATTAGAGGAAACAGCATAAATGCTCATACATTTTTACAGTGGTACACATAATAAGACATGTATCAGATGCCCACTTTGCAGACTAAGCACATGACTTGCGCATACAATAACTGGTACAGTCAATTATTTTATATAAGTATAGACTATAAAATGAACGACAAAGTACTTTAGACAACACATTGTTCACTCCACTTTGTACACTTTCATGGATATATTTGTAACACTATGATGAGTGATGTTCTCTTTACAAGCAGATGTGTCAAAGACAGAATCAAATTGGTTATTTGTTAGTACCCATTTCTCTTTCTTCTTTCCACACAGTTGTGTTTGGAAAGGCACTGACCCATGCAGACTGCGGGAATGGCCCAGACTACTGGTGTAAGGACAAGGAAACAGCAGTCCAATGTGATGTCATAGACTACTGCGAACAGCATGTATGGAATGTGTCCCATGTGGTAATGGTAAGTACTGCTGTCATGGTGAAGCTGAAAATGTGTGTGTGTGTGTGTGTGTGTGTGTGTGTGTGTGTGTGTGTGTGTGTGTGTGTGTGTGTGTGTGTAGTTGGTATGTCTGATGTGTGAGTGTGTGTGTGTGTGTGTGTGTGTGTGTGTGTGTGTGTGTGTGTGTGTGTGTGTGTGTGGTGTAGCTGGTATGTCTGATGTGTGAGTGTGTGTGTGATGTGGTTGGTATGTCTGATGTGTGAGTGTGTGTGTGTGTGTGTGTGTGTGGTGTAGCTGGTATGTCTGATGTGTGAGTGTGTGTGTGTGTGTGTGTGTGTGTGTGTGTGTGTGTGTGTGTGTGTGTGTGTGTGTGTGTGTGTGAGTGATGTGGTTGGTATGTCTGATGTGTAAGTGTGTCTGTGTGTGTGTGTGTGTGTGTGTGTGTGTGTGTGTGTGTGTGTGTGTGTGTGGTGGTTGGTATGTCTGGTGTGCGAGTGTGTGTGTGCTGCATATTTATCTGTCAGTAATGTGTATTTGTGTGTGTGTGTGTGTGTGTGTGTGTGTGTGTGTGTGTGTTTGTCTGCTGCATATTTATCTCTCTCAATGGAGTAGTACATAATACTTTTTTTACATAATATATAATCACATACAATCTCACTGATAACTCTACAGAGTAAATGGTGTACTTAATTTTGTTGGAGACTATATTGCCTAAGAAAAGCAGAATATTTGGTTTTACTGGATAACAAAGTATTCCCTCTGTCTCTAAGTTATTGCAACTTTGAATTAAATATGTGTAAGTAGGGGAGTGAGACAGTAGGCTCTACATTGATATGTGTGGGAGGCATAACCCCCACAGAATGCAGTTTTTATACAAATATTTGAATTACAGCTTCATTTTAGTGTTTGATCCAAAAATAAATAAAGGAAGGCACAAACAGGGCTAAAAACATTTAATATAAAGTAAGCGCTTTCACGTCAGGATCAACGCTTCATCAGACTTTCTAAAAAACACACTCAGTACATCTGTCTAAATACCATACAATCATATCAAACCATCCAATCATAGAACTAAAACCATTAAATAGTAATTAATCTTGACGTTAGCCATCTCACATACATTTATTATAAATACATTGAACATTACTAAAAATTACATTTTACACATGAATCTTAGAAAAAAATATAAAAAATACATTCAGATAAAAATATATGTATAAAACACACATATATATCAAGAAGGGAGGGGTAGAGGGGTGGAGGGAGAAATCTATAACTTTAGCCTACTTATTTAATGGTCTATCTGTCAAAAATGGTTTCAATGAAATTCTTTCATTAAGGCTGAAACATCTATTAGGCTGAAGCCTAATAATCCACTTCATCTCTATTTTTTCTGTGATGTTCTTAATATTGCTTAATTGGAGACTTCTAAAGGCTAACTCTAACATTATAAACTTAAATTTGTGTAATGACCCACTCTCACAGACATGCCTAGCAAGGACATTGGTTGTATCTTCCTTATTAATTGCATAACTATGTTCTTGTATGTGTTCTCTTAATGTTCTGTTGGTTTTCCCAACATAAAATACTGGGCACTTACTGCAGGATGTCAAATACTTTATGTCTCTAGTCCTGCAATCTGCATACCTACTAAACTCATAAGATTTCCCCGTAGTTGGATGAACAAATGTATTGGTGTTACCTATATAGAAGCAAAAATTACATCTCCTGCAACTAAATGTCTCAACCCTCTGTGATGTCACACCAAGTTTATTTATATTAGTCTTTTCATAACATAGCAGTTGTTTAAGAGATTTGTTGTTTTTGTAGGCAAAACTGGGCTTCTTAACTACAAGTTGCTTAAGCTTATCATCTGCCATCAAGATTTTCCAGTTCTTAAAGATAATATTTCATTTCTCTATATTATTCCTGGTGTAAGGAATAACCATTCTGCATTTATCTAGATAATTTTTATTGGTTTAATTGGTGTCTCCCATGTGTAATTCACAATTCCTAAAGAAGGGTTTGCCCTTTCCTGATCATTCTATATTGGCACTTTCTATAAATAAGGTACACTCATTGGATTTGCAACCTCCAAATAAGAACTCACTCTCCAATCTTTGTAACTCTTTTACACAATCGCTATCTATATTTGTTAACCTAGAGGTTGTTAGGACTTATCCCCTCATTATATTTTTATATATGTGGGGTGGGTGCATACTATCTCTGTGTAAGAGATTATTTCTTTTACACTCCCTTCTATAAATAGTGGTGATTATGTCTGAGGCTATTTGACTTGCTGATGTGCAACAAATCCATCAATACTGGGTCAAAGGATGCCTTGTATACCAGACACAGGTCACCTCCTAGCAGTCTGTAGGATACAGAATATAGTGACAGGGCTTTGAGTCAGTTCATATAGGCCATGTTGTTTAGGCCTTGTATCTCTTTAATATGGTATCTCTGTGGGTGTTCTAGTTGTTGCGTGAGGTTGCACAGATGCATGCTAAAGGAGACATTATATTCAATTACTGCTCTAATGACAGCTGATTAAAGGGGGGCGATGACATCTCTAGACAAAGACACAATCCCTTTGTATATAAGCTATGCAATATAGAAGAACTTTCTTACAGCACTGGACATATGTTGGCTAAATTTAGGTCACTGTCCACATAGATTCCAAAAGTTTGAACAACTGAGTCAACTTTTAGGGGTGTTTGTCAATGTGGTAGTTCCCTGGGTGTAGATGACTTTACAAAGGATACAGATATGCATTTTTTTGACATTTAGTTGCAATCCATCATTTTGACACTAGTTATTTATTTGGGGACAAACTCTCCTGCAGGAAGGTTAAGTAATTTGGGGATTCTGTGACTGCTCCTAGCTTGCAGTCATCTGCAAACTAGTTAGTTACAGCATTTTGGTATTGACCTTTACTTCAGAAAAGTAGATGCCAAATATGATGGGTCCCAGCACAGAACCCTGGGGGACTCCACTAGTGACCGGTCTCTTTGTGGAGGTAACTTCTTCTATTTTGATTTCCTGCATCCTATTTGTGAGCCAGTTAGTAATCCAACAGGTTACAAAGGTGTTTATTCCCAGTTTATTTAGCTTTTCTACTACGCCTGAGTGAGAATTGTGTCAAAAGCTTTGGTAATGTCGAGGTATGTGGTGTGTTCCATTTTGCCTTCATCTACTGCTTTGATGACCTTTATAAAACAATCCATTAGGCTGAGTAAGCATGACCTGCTTTTGACAAATCCAAACTGAGACATGTCCAGTATTAGTAGGTTCCCTATGCCCTGATTGATTAATTCCATGATAAGTCTTGGCTTTGTATATGAGGCTGGTCAGACATATGGGTCTGTAATTGCCCAGGTCTGTGGATGGTTCCCCCTTAAGCAGGAGAATGACTTTAGCTGTTCGCAGTTCACTTGGTTCAAAGCCAGTGTGGACACTGAGATTGAGCAGCATTGTTAGAGCTGTGGCTGAATTGTGTTTCATGCTATTTAAGATTAATGGAGGGATATTGTCAGGACTCATCGATGTAGTATTTTTAGCTTTTGATAGCACTTTTAGGACTTGACCTTGTGTGATAGTTAGAGGAGAGCCAGTTTCAGTTATATATTGAGGGACAGATGGAGTTGTTTATGGATGATGTGATACTTTATTCCACAAACCGTGAATGAGACATAGGAAAAATATTTAGTATAATAAATTCAAAAAATATATCAGGCTGAAAAATAAACAGGAAGACAATGGCAATTTGCATAAACTATGCACCCTCACAAAAACTGATTAAGATATACTTCAATTTATGGGGGCATTATAGACTTAAATCTTTGGGAGTTTGATTACCTGCAAAATAAAAAAGAGGCAATGAAAGAAATGTGGGACCAAGTATTGGAAAGAAGAAGAAGAAATATGATAAAAAAGTGGAAAGTAATAGTGAGCGATATAGATCAAAGATCACTGCATTGAAAATGTTGATATTGTAAGTGGTGTTATATTTAGCACAGGCACTATCTGATGATCAGGGAGATAAATTTTGTGAACAGGTGAGGAGAGAGGTTATCAACTATATGTGGGAGGAAAAATTTAAAAATAAGGTGGCAAAGATGCAGTAAAATGAAGATGAGGGGTGACTATACTAGAAGAATGTTACAGAGCAGCACAACTTAAGCTCATTTTCAATATATAGAACCCATGATATGACACAAAATGGAAAGAAATGTTGCAGGTGCAGTAAAGACAGGTAGGAGGGATGAATGGTTTGTACTTTCGTCTCAGGAGAAAAAGGGAGATATAGAGGGACAACTTTGTGACAAGGTGCAAAGTTTTTTTTCGGAACAAGGAATAACAGCCTTTGAAATGTGAAATCTGCCTGACAGGAAAAGTATATTTCTTTGGTATAAATGTTAAAGCAGTAGAAAATGTGCATAATAAGGAGAGGAAATTTTCTTATCGGGTAGAAATGTGTACAGGTGATTTGAAGTTTACATGGGTCAAATTATGCTAAAAATTCAGAAAACTAAATAAGGAAAACTTGGAATGTAGAGGACCTTATGAGATTCTGTATAAGCATGAAAAGGAAATAGAGAAAAGAAAGACAGAAAAGACTGAACTGGTGTGGTTGAAAATAAGAAAATAAGGGGAACCAATGGGGTTTCGCTAGTGTAGTATGTAGAGTAATAATCGGAGACAGATGGGTAAGAAGATGGTGTGTCCTACAAAGTTATCACAACTCAACAGAAGGGGGAATGTCAGAGGAAATATGGTGGAACATATGCACAGGCCCAAAGACTGCAACCTGATCCAGGAAATGTTACATATTTGTCTGGAAGTGCTTACATAAATATTTTTATTCTCCAGACAGGTTACATAAAATGTTTCTGGGGTTTTCTCCTATCACATGGAGATACAAACGCAATTGAGAAGAGACATGGGAGCACATATTCTGGGCTTATAAAATGCTACAGAAAGATAAAAGTGAACTAGAACAATTATTAATAACAATTGTGGGATAGAATTGGAAACTGACAAAGGGTACTTTTCTTTTAATATAGGTTGGAAGTGAAAGACTATGAAAGCATTGGGAAGTATCAGCAACTTTATTACTGATAGTAATTAAAAAACAGAAAAACAAGGAGATGGAAAACAAAGCAAGAGCTGCTAGGAGGAAAAGTAATGCAACAAATGACTGAGAGGTACACAGAGAGAGACAGACCGCGTAAGACTCATTGAGAGAAATGGGAACTGTGGGATGAAATCTTCAATTAAACTACAGAAGCTGGCACATGAGGGAAATAAATAATGCACAGTGTTTCATCCCATTCCACTCTCTTACAGAGATGAGGGCATTTCCTGATAGAAATACAAACAAATAGCAGTGGCAAAAGTTAATTAGGACAAGGAAAAAAGACGGTTTATAAATGTCAATTTTGGTTCTAGACCATCCCTAATGTCATTAAACCAGTTATAAAAACTGGAAAAAGAGGATGATTGCCAGAATATATGAAGCTACACAAGCAATTGTATGCCTATATTAGTTTGGCTTGGAAAAAAAGACTAAATATTTTTAATTGTATTACTGTAGAATATAATATTTGGGCAGCCACAGTGATCCAGCGGTTAGCATTGCTGCCTCACGGCAAGAGGCTCTCCAGTTCGTTCCTCGGCTGGGGTGCCTTCTGTGTGGAGTCTGCATGTCCTCTCTGTGGTCGCATGGCTTTCCTCTGGGTGCTCCGGTTTCCTCCCACATCCTAAAGACATGCTGTAGGTGGATTGGGCACTCTAAATTGGCCCTAGGCATGAGTGTGCCTTCTGTGGAAGGTTGGGCGCTGGGCTGGCAACTTGACACCGTAAAACTCCACTGCCAATCATGAGCGGACAGGTGATCTGCTGTGACGACCCCTAACTGGGAAAAACCTGAAAGAAGAAGAAAACTGTAGAATAAAATATTTATCATCTTGGGGTTATTACCAACTCAGCAACCAGCACCTCACTTATACTAACAGCTCTGCCTCATACATATTATTATTTAGGCATAAGTCATATTTGGCTATGGGTAATGCAGAAATCACTATGGATGGAATGGTTTGAGCAAGCCTGAGTGATCAAACAAAGCCAGTGACTGATAAATCCTGTATTACCCACAACCAAATACAGATTGTTGTTAGTATACAAAAATATTATTTAAGAGAGATACTTCTTAATATTCTTAACTCATTCCCCCCAGTGGAGCTCTGGACATTTGCACTGTAACTTCCAGTTGGTGGAGCCTAAGCTTTATTGAAAGTTTCAAATTATCACCTCACATTTCAAACAAATCTTCATAACTCTGGAACCATATAGTTTACTGTACAGGTGTAAATATTGATATTGATGACCCAAAAAAGTTTTATAGAGAATTGGGAAACAAGGTAAAAGGAAATGAAAGACCACAAAAAAAAAAGAAGAAATAGATACATTTTGTAGAACTATTTTTGAAGATCCTGTGGTACATAACAAAGATGCTAAACAGATAGAAGAAGTAAAAGAAAGAATAAGCAGTTCAAAGGTACAGGATATGAAATGGGATGAAGTAACAGCCAGAGAGATTGAAACAAAGTTAAGAAAAGCCTCTAATTGGAAACTCCCAGGCCCAGATGCAATACCTTACTTCTGGTTATAAGTATTGACATCTTTGCATGAAGATTTAGGCATGAGTAAGAATTATTTATATGCAAACCCCAAACAGACACCAGCCTGGCTAACAACAGGAAAAACAACGCTCCTGCTTAAAAGTGAACCTGCAAGCTACCCTAAAAAATTATAGAACAATAAGAAACTTAACAAAAAAAACAAATAAAAAGAGACAAGCAAGCATACTCCCTATCTTGTCAGCAATCCCCCCCTAAACAACCCTCAAAAATTCTGGCTTTCCATCAACCAGCTGCTAAATCCAGGTCATACCTCTATCCCCCCTCCTGTTATCTCAAAGAAGCTAGTCCCTATCTCAACCCAGTTTAACACCCACTTCATCAACATTGTCACCTCCCTTTTAGACAACCAACTAACCCAGCCACTTACTGTCCCCACCCCAGCCATTAACAAACACAGTGTCTTCTCCTTCTCACCCATACAAACTAAGTACATAAAAACTCTCTTGTCCAAACTCAAACCATGCCGCACAGCAGCAGACAAACTCCCTACTGAATTTTTAAAACTTGCAGCCCCTTCACTTGCATACCCCATTTCAATACAGATCAATCATTCTATTAAAGAACAATATGTCCCACTCTTATGGAAAATATCTCATATTATACCTCTCCATGAAGGTGGCCCCTCCAAAGAACTAGCCAACTATCGTCCCATAGCCATTCTTTCCCCCTTACAAACATTTTAGAAAAATGCATCCACAACCAGCTCATAAACTACTTCCTTAATAATAACCTACTTTCTCACTCCCAGCATGGTTTCAGATCTAAGGACAGTACCAGCACTGCCCTCCTAACCTTCACTAATACCATCCACCATCTCATCAATGAAGGCCAGCATGTCTCTTCTGTATTTCTCAACTTGTCTAAAGCCTTTGACGCCATATCCCATCAGCTTCTACTAAATAAACTATCTACCTATGGCCTTAGTTTATTCTCTCTAACTTGGTTCCACAGCTATTTTTCCAACCATCAACAGGCTACAAGGTGAGAAAATTCTCTGTCCCCACTACTCCCCATCTCTGTGGGTGTACCCCAGTGATCTAGTCTCGGACCACTAATCTTCATCATATTCACAAAAACCCTCAGTATAGCTACCCGACATGCCACCATAGTACAGTATGCAGATGATGCTATCCTTATCTGTTCAGCCTACTCACCCCAAGAACTCCAACTAAAAATGCAGTCTTTTTTTCAAGACATTGAAACCTTCCTCTCCCAACATCAACTTATTTTAAATCCAAACAAAACCAAAATTATAGTTTTGAATAACAGAAAATCCAAGACATCACAGCTTTCTCTATCTATCATCTGTGCAAACAGTACCAACATTGCCCCCACTAACCATACTAAACTATTAGGTATTACCTTAGATGAATCCCTCAAATTTGACATTCATATTACACAAACCATCAAAAAGTCCACATCAAACTAGCTAGCCTTTACAGGGCTAAATCATTTCTAACTCCAAATGTCAGGCTAGCAACTGCTCACACACGCCTTCTATCTACCCTTCTCTACAGCTCTCCTATATTTACTAACTTTCGAAAATCTGACCTCAGTAATATTGAATCATGCTATCATAAGATTGCTAAATTTGCCTCTAATCTCCTACACAGATCCCACCATTGCTTTGCTCTTGTAACATTAAACTGGCTTGAGCTTACCAACCTTCTATCTCTCAATCAACTATCCTTAGCCCACAAAATAATCTACCATCCCAACAACTGCCCGGCAATCACCTCTTTAGTTCAGCCTAATGCTAATATTAGATCCCTCACATCTTCCAATAAACTCTTACTAAAAGTATCCAACTCCCATAACCAGCATGGCGACACCCTCTACTCATACAGAATAGCCAAACACTGAAACACCCTTCCAGACTTAATAACAAAAAGTCCAGCACATTACCAGTTCAAAACACTCCTAAAGGAACACCTTACTAGTCACTGGCTATGATCATGCCACTCTCAAGGTTAATTCTATTTCCCACTTTTTTATTTTTTACCTTTTTTTTCTCAAACTATCATCTAACCTTTTTACAAACTTTATTTTAGATCCTATCTAGGGTTTGCTCATGCTACACTGTAAATTTACAGTTCATTGATTGGACTACATGTTCTGCTACTTGGTTGTTAGTGCTACTGCCTTTCTACAGTTATATTGTTTGTAGTATTTTTTTACTGCTTCTTGGTTGTGTTGCACTAATGTCACGTTTTTCTCCCTTGGTCTCCTCTAGTCAACATGACCTTGTATTGCTCTGTTTCTTGATATTGTAAAATATTTTTGTACTAATGTATTGCTGTTACTATGCTTTTGTTTTATATGTTGTTTTGTATTTTGCAGGGCTTTTCTCCCCGGGTCTCCACTGAAAACGGGCCTCTGGCCCAGTCAGACATACCTGGTTAACAAATGTAATAAATAAATAAATAAATAAATAAACAAACAAATAAATAAATAAATAAATAAAATAACTTGCCTTCTGACGATATATAAACTATACACTGGAATTGATGCTGACAGAATTTATTGTTATTTAGAAGAAAACTCAATTATGGCAATAGAACAAAAGGGCAATAAAAGAAACTCATATGAAACAAAGGATCATTTGTTGTTAAAGTCATAGTGGAGAACCATAAAAAGGGGTAGAATCTAAGTATGGCATGGACTGACTACAAAAAAAGCATTTGACAGTGTCCCACATTCATGGATAAAAGAGTGCCTACACTACACCCTACACTGATAAACTACATCACAATGACCATGAAACAGTGGCAATCCGCTTTGCAGTTAAGCCATGATAAAGGTCAAATTATTATTGCAGGGATAAAAATGCAAAGGGGGATATTCCAGGGTGACTCTGTCACCATTGCTCTTTTGCCTTGCCCTTAACCCATTAAACTGTCTGCTTAATGGATTAGGTCATGGCTATAATTTGGCTTCCAGAAAGTAACAAAGTGTAAAGGCTTCTCATCTTTTCTTTGTCAATGATTTAAAATTGCATGGCTCACCAGATGAGGAACTGAAAGCACAACTGCAAGTTTTCAAAACCTTTTCAGATGATATACGAATGTCGTTTGATCTTGATAAATGTGCAAAAGCAACATTTAAAGCAGGAAAGCTGCAGCACCAAGAAAACATCAGTTTGGGATAGGAATGTGATATTAAAGAATTTGAGCAAGAGGGAGTGCATACATATTTTGGAAATGATGAAGGATCAATAATAAAACATGAACAAATGCAAATAAAATTTAGTAAGGAATATTTTAGAAGACTTAATCCTGAAAACAGTGTTGACATCTAGGAACAAAATTAAAGCTATAAACCAATTTGCTCTTCCTGTCCTAATTTACAATTTTGGGGTTTTTGGAGTGATTGACTGGCCCCAACAGGTGTTGGATAGATTAGACAGGAAAACAAGAAGGATGCTTCATGCTCACCAAATGATTTATAAAAATCAGTGCACACCAAGATTATATATTCCCCGTTCCAAAGGAGGGATGGGCCTCCTTGAAATTGATTACATGTATAGATCTGCAATCGTGGGACAGCATGCATATTTGCTGACCTTTCAAGACCCAAACATAGTGAAAGTTTTGAAATATGAGGAGAATAAATCTAAAATGACTTCCCTTCTTAGCCTACCAGAAGCATATCTGAGTCAAGTGGGAATGGAATTCAAACCAGAAGTAGATAAAAATCAGGCAGCAACTGAATGTACCAAAAAACAAAAGAAAGAATATACTGTGAAGGATCAGATGAAAAGGCAATAAACGTGGAAACTGCATAAATGTATTTGCAAGTATAGAAAACTCCTACAAGAACCTCATGTTGATCAGGATCAAATGCAGGAATGGTTAAGGAGAGGCAACTTCAAACCAAAAGATGAAATGTTAATATCAGCGGCACAAGATAGTGGGCTGCATACACATTGCTTTACAAAGTCCTTTGAACATGTGGGAGAAGTAGACAAATGTAGATTTTGTAAAATAGAACTGGAAACAGTTGCACACCTTGTTGCTGGTTGTGATATACTAATAGCAGAAGGATTGCATACTGAAAGGCATAATAATGTGGCAAGACTATTGCACTGGGGATTGTGCAAACATTATAATATTGAAGTAGCTAAAAACACTTGAAACATGAGCCACAAAGCAATATAGAAAATTATGAAGTCTACATCAAATGGGATCACCCATTACCAACAGTTGAAAAGATAGATGCTAGAAAACCAGATATAGCATTCCATAAAAAGAAGACAAAAGTAACACTGATCATTGAAATCGCCACACCCAGTGACTACAGTGTCTTGCATACAGAGAGACACAAAATCATAAAATATCAGGATTTGCAGGCAGAAACAAGAGCAATGTGGAAGAAAGATACCCAGACAGTTGCAATAGTAGTGAGAGCAATGGGTCTTATAAAAAAAGAATCTACAATCGTATTTAGATATGTTACCAATACATATAACTCCATACGAATTGCAGAAGGAGTCATTAGTGGGCACATTGTAGGTGCCGCAAAGAGCACTTTTGGCTAACATCAAAGATTGAAACTACTAATTTCATGAACTTTAATCATACTTTGACTTGGGAATTGGGTCCATTCCCATCATGGTATTAGAAACCTAAAAGACCTGGAGAAATTTAAAAAAGTGTAAATAACAAGCTCTTCAGTACAGATTATATTTTATAATTATATAAAATATTATATAAAACATTATATATTTTATAGCAGCAGTATTCTTTAGGTTCTAGGTCTTGAACTGGATTTTCTAGGTCACAGTCGACACAATAACTATTACGGTTACACAATTTTGTAAACAACGTACAATATTTCAGCAACCACTCAAGTTATATACATACTGTCTTCAGCATTTTGTTCATCCAGCTGAGAGCTTTCATATGAGAGTAAACAATTCTGTCTGTGGTTTTTGATTGTCAATATTTAGAAAAACATGAAATTTACGACAATATAAATAAATATTGTATGAATCCAAATACCAATACAGCTGTGTTTGCCATTGTGTAAGGTTCAAGATGAAATGTTTTGATACTTTGTTTATAGCATGGTTTTGCAATTAATAATGCAAATATGAGCAAGCAATATTGGATGCCTAGAGGTGTCAGTAGGATGTAACTGCAGATAGCCTTGGAAGTGTCACCAAGCTGTAATGAGTTAAATAATGTCATTATATGGGCATGAATGATGTACCATATGTGTTTAATATGTACACGGAGATACTGATTCAATGCATCATGTAAAAAGAGGTGCTATCATGTTTTAAAGGAGTTGAGTTCATATGTATGCAGGTCATTTAACTTGCAATGTGTGGTACCAGCCCTCATAATTCTGAAACATTGTAAGCTGATAAGGTGCATTGGTGATATATGGTGCCAAAAAGCAAAATACAGCAGCCAATATAATCCTATATTCTGTTAATCTTTTTATGTGCTATCCTACTTCAAGGAGCAGTTTTCTGTTAGGGAAAGAGATTTTGCTTAAGACCTTTATGTTTTTTTATGGTTATTGTTGTGGACATGACAACAATTTCAGCACTTTGGCTACACTTGCACAATTTTACCAAGTTGGCCTTTTTTTTTCCAGCTGGTATTTTTGCAGGAGTAATGTTAGATACACTGATTGCTTTGACCACTCAGTGTCCATGTTTTTAAATGCTAATTACACTTCATTGTACAGTTCTGTATTGTATATTCTAACAATGATTTTTAACCTCCTACCTAGCCAGTACGTTTGACTGTACATAATGACTCTGTCTTGCATTTAGAAATCACTATATACTGATGAAACAATGTTTTGTTGTTTGCATTTTGTTTTTAAATATGTAGCATAATAGTTAAGTTTTTTATCTCACAGACACAAGGTACTGAATCAGATTCTCACCTTTGGAAATTGGCTAGACTTAAAAAGGCCTGCAAAGGCAGATAACCTAATACTTACCTCTGCACCTGGGTTTTGTTTGTCTTGTAACTGAAATTAAACGTTGTACCTTAAATGTGCATACTGAGCCTTTTATGTATTGCATATTTGTACTATTGTGCTTTTTGCCTAGGCAATGAGTGAAACTGGTCAGCTTGGATCAGTGAATTAACCCAGTTAGAAAATTAAATATATACTACACACATGCATACATATATACGTAATATCTTGATTTGCTCATATTCAGATTTGAGTCAAGCACAGGAAAATGCTTTGTTCCTTGCATTGCAGGCACCACTTCTTTAGGTGTATGAATTAGACAGAGCTCTCTTTTCATTGTTTTAATGACATCTTGTAGATCCATATAGGTATGATGTTTGTAAGACTGAACAACAATAGCCATGATGTTTACCTCTTCAGTAGGCTCAAGCCATGCATTTCTTCCAATTCGTGAGTATACAAGATAAGGCTACTGGACTCTCCTTCTACAAGTTTGGGGTGAGAGTTTACTTGTAATGATAACAATCACCAGAGGAGACTGGTGGTTATTTCACCGGCTGTGGTTACGATAATAAATGTCAGGCAGGGGGTGGAGGACTGATCTGATATTCTGCATACTGATAACTGTGATGTTGTTAAATTCTCTCCACTTCATTAGTATTACAAAAACCTCTCCCTGGCTATGGTTATGCTGTCTTCCTCTAAAAACACATACTTCAGAGAGCAGCAGCCTCAGTAGGAGGTGCTGAAAGACCATCTCTCTATAGACATGGAAGTCCTGCCTGTCATGAAGGGCACGACAGGATACTGTCACTTCCACAAAAAGGAACAAATCCATCATGTGTGGACAAGGACTGTTCATTAGCAGTGGACATATAAGGCCAGAAATGTTGAATTATTATTGAGCGTGCAGTGCTTATAAAATAGTAGAAAATATATGAAAAAGGTATATACACCTAATATACACAACAAACCAGGACATACATATTTGAACTATTTATGTATACTTTTTCCAACTGTGCTTTCATAATGAATTATTTTCATTTACTATGCCTTGTGTAACTGAAATGACCTAAAATTCTAAAACCATGCACAGTACTAGCTTTCTGGAACTGAGTTTTATATTTCATATTTCTATACTAACATGTAAGCACTTTCTGATTCTTTGGTTTTAGTGAATAGTTTCCATGACAAATTTGCATTGATTTCTTTAAGTTGCAGTCTTTCCAGTGTTTGTGCAGACATTACATTATGCTTTACCAAAGCACAACTACATTTATTAACAGTTTCTTCCGATATTCCCAACTCATTTTCTGAATGCAACCCTTTTGCATTTTTGTTTTACAAAATATTTTGTCTGTGCACATTGTCTACGCAAATTGTGCTCCCAAACAAGCAGTTCTTGTGATTTTGTATAGCACATGCAATCTTTTCAAATGAAGATTTATTTGTTTTATTTTACAGTATTATGCAGAGTAATTCTTCCACAGCTTTTACACCCATAATTAATTGCAGAACATTTTTTCATGCTTATAACTATTTCTCATCCAGAACTAATTAATAAAATTCTTCTTTTGCGTCTCATGCTTGACAAAAATCTTATGACTCATTTTTACAGTTTTGAACATATTAAATATCAAGTCATATCACTCTTTTACTAACCCTGATTAGGTCTTGTGTCCACAAATTAAAGCATCTATATTACAAGATTGGATGCTTAGGTGATCGAACACCTAAACATCAAACTTGTAATATCGAACCCAAAAACGTCGAACGGTGCAAGAAAACATGTCAGTCAACCACGGAAAAAAAATAACTTTACACCCAAACTAAGTGGGGGGCTGTGCCCCCCACACCTCCTCCCTAACTAAATATACCAACTCCGAGATCGTTTTACAGTAGACAAAACGGCAAAATCCGGCGAACGAACACAGGAAATCTTTTCCTGCGTTAAATTTGCCGTTCGCTGTTTTTTGCTTTCGATATTACAAGTTCGATGTTTAGGTGTTCGATCACCTAAGCATTCGATCTTGTAATATAGACCCAAATTAAATGAGAATCATTAGGCAATTCACAATTTCTTCAAAACAATCATGTGATATGATGCAGCAATCAAGCCAGTCAATAAACAATTAGATGCAATTTTAATAGTACCCTGAAAGTTAAAAATAAAAGATAATGAAAAATCTTATAATCTTAAAATTAATTTTAATCTTCCTGTTTTTAAAATGCACTTTATATTGACAACTTCATTTAAATCTGGGTGGAGAGCTGCTCTCAAAAGGGGCTACTTGTGTAGTTCCCTTTATTCAAAGTAGCTCCATACCCTCATCTCTTTAATTTTACCTCACCTTAACCAACAAATAAATATTTTAATATCTCTAAAGATGCACAAATTTTGAAAAAAGCATTTTGAATAAACACTTCAATAAATTCAGTGAGAAAGTTTGCAGCTCATCCATCATGTGGAGTCACTAGCTATATAAAACAAATCAAAACTAGTGTTACAATAGAAATAATCCAAAGCTCCCTGTGGTCTATCTGTATGCATATTCATAAAATAGCAGATATTTGCTAGGAATTTACAATATTCACACAGTTCACAAGGGAAAGGTTTTCCTAATTTTCTGTTATACTGTCTCATTACCAAACCATGTTTTTTTCACGATCTCTCAAACGTGCCATGAGTCCTCATGATATGAAATGCTTTGGCATCGGTTACGTTAGACAGACACAGATATTCTTCCAATTCAACTTGACAAGCAGTAATAGGCTTATTTGAATCTTTTCTTAAAGTAAAATATCCTGAGAAATGGCCACTAACAAGTGATTACAATTCTGTTATTTGTTTTAATCAAAACTGCTGTACCTACATTGGTTTCTGTTTAAGTCATTTGAAATACTGACTAGTGCAAATTTACATACTTCAAAATGTCACTGCTTTTATCCTGCTATATAGCAATTCAACATGCTCTGTACAAGTCAATAATTCTAATGTTAAGTTTGATATTTTTCAGTAACCTATCCCACATATTATACTTGTTTTATACTACATGCAGTTCTGTCTTATAAGTTATGTAACTTACCAAACCTAAACTCTTTTAATTTGTTTCTTTAATTCACTAAAATAATTGACTGACTCAGCGGTACAATGTATTTTTATAAAAATGACCATAGAGCAGATTTTTTCCATCAGCTTATACTATATTTGGCACTTATGTTTCACTACAGCTTCTTCTTTTTCTTCTTCTTCATACTCAGTTATCTGTGACATTCAGAAATGTTCAAGTTTTTAGCTTCTGGCATTTAGGCCTTGCATTTGAGCAGGTTTCTGCTTGTTTGTACCAAGCTGAACTGAGGTGGGGTTCCAGCCACAATTCTGAGCTGAGATACCAGACGACTAGAGGCTTCTGAGCTACAAAAAAAAAAACATAAGTTGCCTGTTTTTTTTTTTTTTTTTTTTTTTTTTTTTTTACTGCATTTTTTTTTGTCTGCCAGCTTTTATACTGTATTTTTATACTCTGTAATAAACTACACTGTTGTGCTGCAATTGTCTGCATTACTGTGCCTGATAAATCAAATTTTATTGCTGTTTTCACTGTTTGCAAAGCATTATTTGCTATGTTCACTGTTAAGCATTTACTATTTTTTTTTCATTGTTTTAAAGCTATTTGTTCTGCTTTTTCTGGTTTTCCTGCCAAGCAGTGTTTAAATAACTAATCTGTTAGCTGTTTAACACATTCTTTAAAGCCTCCTTGCTGATTTTCTGCTGTTTTAAATATTTTTAGTGTCTCACTGCTGTTTTTCTGCTGTGTTATTCATTCTCTAGTGTTTTCCACTGAAACTAGGGTAGCTGGTAGCTGTAGCATAGTCCAGATACAGGCTTGCTGCATCTGGGTTTGTTTGCAGTGATTGTTTGTTATGGGAATGTTTTCCAGGGCATCTTGGATTGGAAGGGGCCTATCTGTACTTTAGTGAGAGGCTTGTGTTGATTAGACCCTGTCTGGTAAAGGGAGATCGGTCTAGGGCTTGGAATAAGCATTCTTATTGGTTCTTTTGAATCTTTTTAAAGTTTTTTTTCAAGCTTTTAGCTTTTGGTATTTAGACCCTGCATTTGAGTAGGTTTCTGCTTGTTTGCACACTGAGCAGCACCGCACATTGTCACACAACTGTGTGCCAAAACCAGGGAGTTAAATTCAGCAATTTTCCCTTAGATACTACTATAGCACACTGGTATAGCCCTCATGCTTAGTGCTTTTCCAGTCAAAAAAATACTGCTAGTGAGTTGTAACCTATTAACTACCAGCAAATAAATAAATAAATAAAACCACAGGCAGAAATATCCAACCACTGAGCTCCTCCATGAATTATTCTGAAATGCCACCCCTACTGACAACAGACTTCAATCTAACATTATGGACTGTTGGACTACCCTTGTTTCTCCTGCCAACCCTGTTGACTTGGGTCTCTTGAGGCAGTGTAGCAATTGCCTCATATACACTGACAACCCTCTACTAATAACTCACTCAAGTACAGAGTGCGTGAGAAGTATCCACACCAAGAATCTTGAATCCATGCTGTCTCGCACTCAAAACAGTAACACAGAAGAGGTTGTCAACTCACTCACTACTACACATGCACATAGTACCATTACTCATTCACATAGTACTCATCAAACACAAAAATCTACATATGGGGAGGTTCTCTTGAAAAACTTACCTAAACACCAGAGACCTCCAAAACGTAAGACTGCTACAACTAACACAGTCTCCACAGCACCCACAACACATAGCAACACTAGTGTCTCACCCATGAAGCCAGTAAGGTGAAACACTCATAAACTAAATTTAAATTTTCTTGTCATTGGATACTCAATAGTGAGACATATAGATGTCCCACTCACTGGTCAGCTGCCTGTCCAGTGCCGGGATTCATGAGATCATGCATACACTCAGGTCACTCAGCAACAAGTACCATTATATCTCTGTCATAGTTCATGTTTGTGTGAATGACCTGAGATGTACCTCTCTGGACTATATGAAGAGAGACATGGTTGAGCTCTCTGAGCATGTGTCCCAGGCAGCTATGTCCCTAGCCTGGAGCAGCATACTAACCTCACCTAGAATGATGCCACAGAATAAACAAAAACATGATTGGTTTCAATAATTGGCTTAGTTTTGGTGTCATTCAAAGGGGATCCAGTTTCTGTCAGCCTGGGAAGCCATGGTCAATAAATCCTGCTGCTTTGCCAGAGATGGTTTGCACCTGGTGCCTCTAGGCTTTCAGCTGCTGGCAAAGGCATTTAACAGCCCATAGTACCTTTATTAGACACGGTCTCATGGAATTAGCCAACTAGAACAAAATATCATGTTACTAAATGCTAGGAACTTAAACCAAAAACTGCTCTCCCTGGAAGCACCTCTATTACTAAAAAATGTAGATGTCTATGCAGTCACAGAAACCTGGTTCTAAGCCTCACACAGTACTCAGACCTTCCAAGGCTATGATGCGTTCAACACCTTTAGACCACAAAATGAACATGTGAAAAAAGAAAGGAGGTAGTGCTTCTATCTATATTAGAGATACATTCACCTCCCATCAAGTTAGGATGGACAACTCCATGGAGTTACTAAAGTCCACGTTATGGTGGGTAAGACCCCCATTCAAGTCATAGCCAGTTACAGATCCCCCTCCATGGATCACAATGCCCCAAAAGCCTGCTTGACCAAACTGGAGACAATCCAAATTTTACCGAATATGCTGATTATGGGGGATTTCAATTATCCCACCATTAACTGGGAAACCTACACTAGCCCCAACTCACTAGCACAAAAGTTCCTTGACCTTGTTAACTTAAATGTCCTGTAACAAATTGTTCAAACCCTAACAAAAACAAACATACTAGATCTGGTCCTCACTAACATGACAAACAGAAGCACTGCTGCAAATGTCTGACACTCATTAATTAAATCTGACCGCAAAATGTTCACCTTTGAGTTGGCGCTAACACCAGAACTCACAAAAGGTGAAATCAGACTAAAAACTTTACCAAGGCAAACAATACTCTTCTAGATGAAGGTATAAATGCAGGAGGGTCTCACACAGACCAGAGACTGCTGTATTAGTCACGGTCACAAACTGACTCTGGAGACTCTGGCTGACCAAGTTCACAGACAACTGCAAGCTGGGAGCCATTATTAACTCCCCAAGTGATGTAAACATCCTACAGAAAGACCTCACTGAGACCAATGAATGGTGTCAAAACCATGGCCTTAAGCTTAATGCCAAAAAATGCATTGTCATCCCTTTTGGGAAAAACTCAGTTCCCACTAATTACCACTTCAATGGGAGCCCACTGAACACTGAAGGCATTATAAGAGATCTGGGGATGCAGGTTGACAGCAACCTCTCTTTCGACCACCACATTATCACTGTGGTCAGAAAGTCCTTCTATGTGGCACATATCTCATTACCAAGGGTTTTGTATCCAGGAAGAAAGAGGTCATCATCTCTCTCTACTCTTTCCTCATTAGGCCAATCATTGAGTATAATGCCCCATTTGGCATGTACCTCACTAGACACATGCAACAGCTGGAAAGGCCACAAAAGTACCTCACTAAGAGGATCCTAGGCCTTAAACACATGTCCTACATGGACAGACTCAAAAAACTCCAGCTATTCTCTGTCTCATATCGTCTACTAAGAGGCGATCTCTGCTTGACTTACAAAGCCATGTCTGACCCAGTCCTGTTAGAAATGCTACATCTAAAGAAATCTAAATCCGTATGCACCACATGCTCCAGAGACCTCAATCTCAGTACCACAATCAACAGAACATGCTGGAGGGACAGGTTCATAACCCAGAGACTGCCCATGCTCTGGAATAGACTTCCCATACATGTCAAGCAGAGCACCTCACTGGCCCTCTTCAAGAGAAATCTTGATGAGTGGATGGGAAATAGAAAGTTCATCCCGGGGGTCACTTCAGTGGCTCTACTTGATAGAGGCACTGGGAACTAACATCAGGCAGCACAATGCCATGGCACTTCTATGGGCTAGGTTTGTAAAGGCTCCAGGGCCATTAGCCTAGTACACACCTATGAACCTATGAATGCAAAGAAATGCATCATCATTCCCTTTGGCACAGATGCTGTTGCTTTATACCATCAGATCAACACAATACCCTAAGTACCCATAAAGTGGTAAGGGAGCTGAGATCACAGGTTGACTGCAACCTTAATTTCAACCACCATGTGTCTACTGTAGTAAGGAAGGCTTACTACATAGCATACTTGATTGCCTCAAGAGCAGAGGAGGTTATAACCCCTCTATACTCGGCACTAATCCAACCCATAATTGAGTATAACACCCCATCTGGCATGTACTGTACAAAGCACCTGCAGCAAATGGAGAGACCTCAAAAGTTTCTAAAAAGGAAGATCAAGGTGCTCCAGCATGTGCCTTACACAGACTGACTAAAGTCCCTGTCACTAGACTCTGTGTTATATAGACTTCTTAGGGGAGACTTATGTCTGACCTACAGAGCAATCCAAGACCCAAACCTAATGAACTTGCTGCATATCAGTAAATCAAGCAGAACTAGTGATACCCATTCTAGGAACCTAAATATGGCCTACCACTTAAATAGGACATGCTGGAGGGATAGATTTATCGCCCAGCAACTGATGCATCTTTGGAACAGGCTACCAATTCAGGTGAAACAAAGCACCTCTAGGACACCGTTCAAGAGGAACCTGGGTGAGTGGATGGGGTACTGCAAATTCTTACTGGGGATAGCGCCCACAACCCTCCTGGACATGGGCAGTCATCATTAAATGCAATCTTGGATATTGACTAGCATTTTCATGGTATTACATTGGGATAAAATAGCTAGGCTTATAATAACCTCCGGTCGATAGCTTAGTGATCTCCTATGATCCTATGGAATGTAGAAAACTGTACCTTCAGGCTTCACAAATATGCAACTTGCAATCAGGAGCAAATCAAAATCTAGCTTCATAATTTCTCTACTTCTGATAATTTACCTTGATGAAAGAAGATTTGAGGTGGATGCAACTGTGCTGTTTTTCAAATGAAAGATGAAATAATATATTTTGAATTATTTGAGATGCCATGTGATATCTAGTATTGGAGATCCTTAAAAAAGGATGAACACCACACACTGTATTTGGGTAACTTTGGCAGTGTTTGATTTGTGCTGCATAACAGATTCAAAATATCAGAGCATGTAACATGCTGTCTGACTCTTTTACTGTCTAGAAACATCTCTTGAGATACGCATATACTACAGACATGGCAAAGAACCTTTCATTATTCCTAAGGAAGCAAAAATGAAAACAGAGACTGAAGTTGTTGGATTGCAAGTGTATAAGCTTCAACTTATATAGAAAGGAATGAAAAGGAGTAGACAAGGGGTGCTTAATGCCAAATAAAGTGGAAGAATATTATGAGTGCATAAAGGAAAAAAGCCAGTCAGAGACTGTGTACATCTATAGAGGGTGGAAGGAAGACTGGAAAAAGTGAGGTAGCCGCAGATAGGCTTAAAAGCTCTAAACTAAGGAAAAAAAACAAGCAGGATGTGTGTGTGTGTGTGTGGGGGGTGACAGGTGAGAAAAGAAAGAAAAATGTAAAAGAATTATCCTTGAGGCAGCTGTCTAAAGTCATCTCTCTCAGGCCAAGATACTTTTTAGGCGTTAAATGCTATAGGATTAAAAGGTAGTCATAAGCAGTTAATCAGATATGTAAGGGAATGAGAAAAGTCATCCTGTGCTTGTTTTCCTAGAAAAGGCACTGGGTATGAAGATATAAACAGAATCAAGAGACAACGCTGCTTCTAAAAAACATTTTTAATATATGCAGAGAAGATGGAGAGATGGGGAGGTGGCTTTGAAGTAGGAGAGGAAAAGCTCTAAAACTACAGGGAATATGATTTGAGGAATAAACAGACAAACTACAAAATAGCTCTTAAGGAACTGATACAGGTGCTGATACAAACACTGGTAAAGCAATAGTAAAGCTGTTTAGTCTATCACAGGTTTGAAGGTGAACAAGAGTATCCTTTTGTGCACTGGATGGTACAGAACAATGCCAAGTAGCTAACTATATTACTTAGCTACTGGGCATCACCCTATACCAGCTAGTGTGATTCCAAGTTGATAACTATATTGCTTAACTTTATTGTCTTTATAGGAAACAAAATCTAGACACTTTTGCAGGTTAGGCTGGTTAAAATCCTAAGCACAGATTAACTGACATGTGTGTAGCATTACAGACGTACACTGAAAAAGTCTTACTATTTTTTTAATTTATTTTTTAATTTGTTAACTGGGGCAAACCATTGATCCCATTGGACCCATTTCAGTCTCGGACAGGGAAAACACAATAGATACATGGCATTAAATACAGAGAGAATGACAAAATGCAATATGTATATATATATATATATATATATATATATATATATATATATATATATATATATATATATAGTATGCATCTATTATATACAACATGAATATCATAGTTGGCTTAGGGATATAAAGGCATATAAAGGCAATAGATAAGTGACATTATATATAGTGACTGAAAAAACAGTATATACATGTATTAAATATAAAGTGGTATCATAACTGGCATGCTGAAAGAAGTGCAATCATAGAGTCAGAGCAAAGTATGTAAACAGAAGAAGGGAATGAAGAGATTAAGTTATATGACCAGTGAGACAGCAGCTGCATTTCCTAGAGTCTTGAAATAAGTTTTTATTTAGGAAAGAAAAATGTGGTATGAGGCATGATTTTTAAGAAAAGTTGGGACAGATTCCCACAATTTGGGACCGAGTACTTAAAAAGCATGGTCACAAAAAACTTGAAAGACACATGAACTAAAAACGTACTCCAGCTGTTAGCGTCAATAAAGACAGTCCATATTGTATATACCACCAATAGTTCCAAAATCCAATAGCCCCATGAAGCCCAAAGCACAGTAGAAAAATTGGCTTTATTCTAAAAACAAACTAACACAGATATAACGATTAAGCTCTTTCGTCTCCTCACTGGAGACCTCTTCAGAATCAACATACAAGTGTGTACACTGCTTTATATAATCACAATTAAACTGGTTAAGCATAATTACACAATTAATTGAACAATTAAACAATTGAACTCACAATTCCTTAAAGAAATACACAATTTTGTGCAGTGAATAGAACCAGCACTACCCGACCTAGATAGCTACTCCATTGTTACTGGACAATAAAGTGCATTAGAGTAATCCTATAAATAGATAAAAACTTAAAAACACATGAATATTAAGATATTTAATAAATATACTAATAAATATATTAATAAATAGTAATATTATTGTGTTTGATATCATAAATTACATAAAATACGTAAACATATGTAAGTATAACACTTATGTTAAAATTATAAAAAATGTAATGATGATTAAATAAAACCAGCAGTGTTGTAATATTCCAATAACCAAAAATTATGTGGACAAGGTATTTTGTGTATTATTACCAAAAAAGTAATACAAAATATAAAATAAATATGTTCCTTGTTATACCCCTTTGTATGCTTTCAAAGCTGGCACTATAGATATATTATCGTTGAGACCCTTATAACCACATGCATCCAGCTTTAGTTGCCATATCATCTCCCTGTATGTAAGTCTAGTTTCCCAATCGCCGCCTCTATCCAGGGGTTCCACTAACTCCAGAACCCAAAACTTAAAATTGGCGTTGGGACATACAAGAGTATGCCTATAGAGTGCATTGTTTTCATTCTTGCAGTTTATATGCCTTTATTGACGCTAACAGCTGGAGTATGTAAAAAGCATGGTCAGTACAACAAAGACTAATTTGGGGAGAGAGGGTTCAATGGAAAGGAAATGAGTGGTTAAGATTTCTAAGGTTGCTTATTGGTGCATCTCAGAATAGCCTGGACACTAGTGGAGGGATGATGTCATTCCTGATAAGTTTAAATAGATTAGAGGCAAGTAGAAAGCCAGCATGTTGCTTCACAGTTTTCTTTTACAATAGTTTTTCAGTGGTGCTCCTTTCTTGGGAAGAGAGTGATGAATCTGCAAATGGCATTTGAAATGGACTGAATGGTGGATACCTATCTTTTCAGAGCATCAGCAATTAGAAAGAGAAAATATTCTAGTAGAGAGAATACAATATCCTTACCAATCACATTTCTACAGGATTTGGATAGAAAAGTAGAGATCCTATTAGCCCCGAATAAGAGAGAGTTGATTTTTTGTGTATGTAGTCAAGTTGGAGTTGGAAATATTGAAAGTGGTCCATGCAAACCCCTAAGTAGTTGAATGAAGTGACATTTTCAATAGGGTTATGAAGAGGATCAAAGATATTTAGAGGCCTGGAGATGGAAGTTAGCTTTTGCCTAGTACCAAAAAGCATTGTGTTTGCTTTAGAGGCGTTTAACTAGTAATTGTTTTTCACTGACCCAATGAAAAAGGACATAAAAATCAGCCTGAAGTTCAAGTTCAAGAGAAGAGACAGAATGGCTGGAGTGGAATAGGGCCATGTCATCAGCATAAAGCAGGAGATGAACATGGAGTAAGTCAAAAGGAAGTTTGTTAATGTAGATAGAAAAGAGGAGAGGTACCAGAATAGATCCATGGGGGCACCCTTCTGCAAAGGAACTGAAGTAGGGGTAGAACTAAAGTTAACTGAGAAGTAGCAGGTAGAGAAGTAGTTTTTGAACCAGGGCAGTATGTCATCACTGATGCCTATTTCAGAGGGATGGTCTAGTAGAACTGACTGATCAAGAAGATCAAAGGCTCTGGTGAGGTCAATAAAAATTGTTCCAGTAGTTAGACCTTTGTCCATTCCAAGAATAATGTTGCCACTAAGTGTCTGGATAAGTGCGGATATACTACAAGTAGATCAAAAGCCATGCTGCTTTCAGAGAGAAGGTGATATTGGTTGATGTATTGAGTGTGTTGTAAATAAAGT
Source organism: Protopterus annectens (assembly GCF_019279795.1). Lineage (NCBI taxonomy): Eukaryota > Metazoa > Chordata > Ceratodontiformes > Protopteridae > Protopterus > Protopterus annectens. The sequence continues at coordinate 1,311,842,962 of NC_056743.1, read as the reverse complement.
AATTTCCCAGATGATTGTCTATGGTAGGGAGAATATAAATGGGCCAAAAGTCTGATGAACTGAAGCAAATGGGTTTTACCATGGCTTTATTACAAATGTTAAGCATAATATTAAGAGTAATACACAGGATGCAGATGTGTTTCAACTGGGTTATGTTGTTGTCCTTACAGTGTAAATAAGCCATGAGTGAAGCTTGTCAGTACTGGCCGGGGGGCTATCAAGCTTAATCTATTCAGGTAGAGGGTAAATGTCCTTGGATATAATAGTAATGAAGTAGAATGAAGGGATGTATGGAGAAGATGAGGGAGTCTTAGATGCAGTTTGGGACTGGGAAGAGAAAGGGCTGTGAAGGTTGCTGAAATGTGAAAGAAAATCAGAAGTGGAAAGTTGAGAGGATGTAGAATTCAAGGAGGGAAAGTTCTTCTATCCGGTAAGATGGCTGACCTCTTCCCAGAAGTCTTTGGTTGATTTTATTAGTGAGATTTTGGTATGATTTCATCAAGTGACTTATATGATGATGTACAGCATACTTAACAAAGTTGTATAGCTGGGTGCAAATCTCTCTCTTTATAGTAGTAAGACATGCTTTCTAAGAATGCCTTGCTTGTCTCTGAGTTGTAGAAGAGCATTAAGCTCAGAAGGAGAGTGGTTGGCATAATGGTCAAATTGCTTGCCTTCTAAACACAAGGTTCAGGGTTAGATTCTCATATGGGGTAATTGGCTAGGCTTAAAATGGCCTACAAGAGCAGTTAGCCTTGTACTAACCTCTGAATCTGTAAGTTAGCTGGTTGTTAGTTTCAGGTTTGTACAGTCTTCTGAATACTGGGAAGCAAATGTTTTGCAGGTCAGTCAGTATAGAGGTGAGTACTGCAATAGTGTTAGGATCAGATGAACTCAAAAGTATTGACCAGTCAATTATGGAGAGGGTGGATTTAAGTTTGTTAATGTTATTCTGTGATCTATCACAGAAAGATAGGAGATTTGGGAATGCATTCATATTTGGATGAAATATGGAAACTAATGGAGCAGTGGGCAATGAAAGATGGTTGATGGGTGGTGATGTCTGAGATAAGAGAAGGTTTATAAGTTAACATGAGATCTAGGAGAGAGTGGTGAGATGTACTGAGGTTGGGTCTAGCAGGCTGAGATATCAGCTGGGTGAGGCTGAGCTGTATTAGAACATTCAGGTCATTGGAAATTGGCCTGAAGAGAGTGAGATTGAAATCTCTAAGTATTATGAGATTTTTGATATAATTTGAGGAGGAAGTTATTTCTTTTTTGTAGGTTATTTAGTTTGGTGAGTGAAATGGTAAATATGCTACAGCGAGATGCAGTATGATATTCTTGTGGGAGAGAATAGATAGTCATATAGAATAATTATTTGTGCTAATGTTTCCTTGAGCAAGTAACTGGACATTTAAGTGTGACTTGAACAGAAGAAGAGTTCCAACTCCTTGTCTTGTACCTGGTCTGGGGTAAAAATGTAGTTATTTCCTGGGAAAAAATTATGTAAAGAAGGCTTATTAGCTTTTACTCATGATTCTGTGATAGCAACTAAATCAGGCTTATGTTAGAAAATGAAGGCATTAATCTAGTCAGTTTTTTTTATACTATGCAGTGACCTAATTTGTTTAGAGACCTGATCCAGAGCTATGATTAACTGTACAGGAAATGTAAATGGGATATAAATCGTTAAGTGAACAGTGAAGGAAGCTATCATAACAAACAAAGGGTGGCAGTAAGATGGAATTGTCAAGTAAGACATTAATTGCAATTGGAGTCCAACAGACGTCTAGTGCAGTTTCAGTCCTGATAAATATGTTTCTGTTTGATATCATTATGGAGTTTGAGGACAAGAAAAACCTGTTTGCTAATGATATTAAAGCTACTTCACTTCTTAAGGAAGTATGACTTTGTGCAGCCTACATATCGGGAAGATGGAATGCAAAATACTACAAAGTTATGTACTTTAATGAGAGGGAGAAATATGAGGCAGCATCTTTGTTAAAAGTACCTGTAGGTTCAGAAGATTAAAAATATGCAAGCATTTACAGAGACACGTTTAACAGAGTATGAAAATGCAATGGAATATCAGAGCATTTTGTCATAAGTGTTGACCATACAGATGGTGATGTCATCCTCCCTTAAACATTGCTTCTTGAAGAGTACCATATGCAGTGGATTAGGCATTGGTATAATGGCTAAGGTGTTTACCTCATAGACATAAGGTACTAGGTTTGAATCTTGCCTTTTGTCACTGTCTGGTCATTGGCTAGGAGTGTAATAGTGTGCAGACTGATTGCCTAATATTTATCTAAGAGACATAAAGCTGACTGAGTGTACAATAAGGGATTGCAAGATGCTAAGAGGAAAGGGAGATGTATTATGAGAAAAGATGTGAATAAACTGTGAATGTACATCTTGAACAAGGGAAGGGAGAATGTAGAATATGGTGTGCCAGGTGCATTAATGACTAGCAAAGTGGGTTACTGGGTTGTCAAGATACCCTTGTAAAAGACGTATGAGATAAATTGGCTTATTATCCTTAAGATAAAGCCTTATTCTCCTTAAGTTGAGGAGTTCTCAAGGCTGATCTCATTTTGTTTCACAAAGCAGACCACAACAATTTCTTGTTGCAATGAAATGGGCAAAGAGTGTATCTCATGATATAAGTATAATCTAGAAGATGAAAGCATCCTAGATATTCTAAACTCATAGATAAAGCAGCATCAGTATAAGAAATAATAGGGGTAACAAGATAATGATTCAAGAAGGCAATATTTTGACAGAAAGTATTAAATATGTGCAATAATAGCTGCCTTTAAAAAGCTCTTGACAAGTACTTGAGGGACAAAGTATATGACATTTAGTAATTTGGGGTATGATGGAACCTTTGCTCCTTGATCTGTAAATTATGGCTGTAGATATGAGTGTAAGTCATAGGTTCATAGGTGTTTACTAGGCTAATGACCACAATGGCCTTTATAAGCCTAGCCATGCATCCCAAATCTCTGACAAGTTCTGGTACCCTTGATAAGTATAAGCATGGGCCTGGGAGGTGAACGATGTACAGGTTACCTGTGTCCATTAGAGACATAGGTGTCAAACCAGGGATGAATTTTCTTTTTTCCATCCAATTGTCCAAGTTGCACTTGAATTGGGTTAGGGAGGAACTCTGCTTCACATGGATGGGAAGCCTGTTACATAGACAGGGTAGTCTCTGGGGTACATACCTATCTCTCCAGCAGGTCCTATTTATATCACAGGCAAGGTTTAAGTCTTTAAAATTGGTAAGTCTGGTACTGTTTGTTTTGTGGATATGTCCATTAGAGTGGGGTCTGACAATGCCCTGTATGCCAGGCATAGATCTCCCCTGAAAAGCTTGTAGGAGACAGAATACAGGGATAGGGCCTTGAGGCGGTTTGCATAGGACATTATACTTACGCCCTGTATTCTTTTAGTGAGGAACCTCTGTGGACGTTCCAGTTGTTGGATATGCCTGGTTAGGTACATACCAAAGGGGACATTGCACTCAATGATAGGTCTGATGAATGCCGAATATAGTAGAACAATGACTTCCTTGGACTAAGATGCCATACCTTTGTTTATAAATTACACAACATAGAATGATTTCCTCACCACTGTAGACACATGATGATCAAAGGCTAGATTACTATCTATGTGTGCCCCTAAATCCCTGACTACTGGGTCAGCTCTAAGGGGTGTGTTGTCAATATCATAGTTACCAGGGATGGATGACTTCCCAAAGGATACTATTATGCATTTATTGGCATTTAGGTTTAGTCCATGGCTCTGACAGCAGTTGTTTGTCTGTTTTAGCCCCTCCTGGAGAACATCTGTGTCAGAGCGAGATTCAATGACAGCTCTTAATTTGCAATCATCTGCAAATGTATTCAGCCAAAAACCACTGAAATTGGCCTTGACTTCTGAGAAGTAAACGCCAAAAAGGAGCGGTACAAGGACCGATCCCTGAGGGACCCCACTTGTGACTGGCCTCTTTGTAGAGGAGGACTTCCCAGTTCTAACTTCCTCGGTCCTGCCTGTGACCCAGTTGACTATCCACTGGGTGACATACGATTTTGTACCTAACTGCTTGAGTTTGTCAATAATGCTCGAATGGGGTATTGTGTCAAATGTCTTGGCCAGGTCAAGGTAGGCAGTGTGAATGATTTTACCCTTTTCCATTGCTTTGGTGACCATCTCAGAGAAGTCCACCAGGTTGAGTAGGCATGATCTGCCCTTGATGAGTCCAAACTGAGTTGGGTCCAGTGTCTGGAGGTTTACTATATCTCTGCTGATCATCTCCACGATAATTCTTTCCATGGCTTTACATATACGACTAGTGAGACTTATGGGTCTATAGTTTCCAGGGTCTGTAGATGGCCCATCTTTGTGCAGAGGGATAACTGTTGGCTTTTTCCATTCATGAAGCATGAAACCTGATTGGAGGCTACATTTAAATATCCAGAAACCCTGATAGGTCATGTCTCATGCCATTTAGAAGGCATCCTGGGATATTGTCTGGGACCACTGAAGCAGTGTTCTTGGTCTTAGAGAGAGCATTAAGGACCTGTTCCCTAGTGATAGTAGGGGGAGTTATACTTGATGATATTTCCTGAGGGAAGGTTGAGGGGAAAGAGGAGTAAAGCTGGAATTGAATTTATCACCCAGGAGATTTGCTATATCTTCTGGCTCAGTATAGGTGGCTCCATTTACAATGAGCTCTGCACACAATTGTGTATTGCCTTTGAGGTTGTGGACATAGTTAAAGAATGCTTTGTGGCTGTCCTTGGCCTGGGAGGCCAAACTTACCTCAAATTTGGCTTTGGTAGACTATTTGACCTCTGAGTTGTTTGTTTAGCTTGATGAGAGTGCTTTTATCCTGCTGTGTGCTGGACCTTTTAATGTTTGCCATGATTTTCTTCCTCCTGTTATACATCTGACTGATTTTGCGATTCCACCCGGGTGGCTTGTTTTTTGAGTTAGTTCTGTACTTCTCCTGGTGGGTACTGCTGCCTCTATGCAGTTATTAACATGCTTGTACAGGGTTTCTGTGAACAGTTCAGCATAGGCAGATGTGTTCTCTGGGTTTATGGGGGAGTGAAATTCTTCTAGGTTCTCACTTAATAGCAGGAGTTTAGCCTTAGAATAGTTCCTGAATATTCCCGGTTTAGCTGGGGGTCCAGGTTTTATTTTTACTTCAAAAGAGACCATTTTGTGGTCTGACCTTACCAGGGAAGACATTACAGTAGGGGGTATCTATTTGATTTGTGATTTTATTGTGTATATCCAACTTGTTATTCATTTATTATATGTATCCTCATTGTAATTACTTGTTTGACCACTAGAGGTGATCATACAAAAGAATCAGTTTATGATTTCTTCATTGTAATTACTTGTTTGATCACTAGAGGTGATCATATAAAAGAACCATTTTAAGTTTTTATTTATTTTAACTTAGATCTGAAGAAGCTGTGTTACCAGTGAAAGCGCTCATCTTTAAATAAATACTCATTCTTTTTACATAGTTGGTCTTGAGATACTCTTCATTTTTTGGACCTGTTTTGCTCCTGCAACCTCCAACTTGATTTTACTTCTAAGTGCTTTTTAAACTGGGTGACAGGCAGAATTCATCTGGTATATTCAGTGGTGTGCTGTTTTAAATTAACAACACTAGACAAAAGTGCTACTTGATTTATTTGATAAAACAAAATGGGATCCAATGAAAAAAGCATGTGGCAGTATGGGTAAAATCAAGGTGCACATATACTGTGGATGCACTATATCATTGGGTACAGGGGTGGTGAACTTTAGTGGAAGTCTATGGGAAAAAGTAGGGATAGCAGCATAAAGAAATACTACTTCACACAGATGGTGGTGATTCCTTGGTGTGCAATATTGATTGACATAACAAGAGTTCAAATGAACCGACAACACAATTCTAAATGGGAGAAGATGGAAAAGGATAGTTTTAAAAAGGATAGGCTAAAGACCTTTTCCCATTGGCATCTCTGCATTATGCATGTTGATATGTCCCATTTCATTACCCACAGAGCGTGAGAGATGGTCTCTACAGTTAATTACACAGTGCTGTCTGAATAACATATGGTAATATCCTTCATAGCACTGATCATTATAGCTATACTGCCATTTTTATAAAGCATTATTAATGCCTCTGTGAAAACGTCTCTGATAGGCTTATTCTGTTGTTTGAAATAAATATTGAATAACATCCAACCAAAACAGTCTTAATCTATCTTCAAATCTTCTGTTTCAGGATTTCCCTCCAGATGAAATCGACTTATGCCATGTCTGTGTACAGGTCATAGGCATAGTGTTAAAGTTGCTTGAAGCTGGGGTAAGTTCTTTTAAGTTTTCTTCTTCTAAGTCAAGTAAAATGATGTAAGCGCCATCAGCAATGTAGAAGATCATATACAGGCTGGGTAGAGATATAATGGATATATAACATCAAAAATACCACTTAAAAAGTATACTGTAAAATGAAATTCAAAAGGTTTCCTTCCTAAAACACCAGAGTTTGAAGTATTACCCGAGGATTTAATAAACTAATTTCTCTGTGCAGGAACAGTGTAGCTGCTCCTGCACGGACCATGGAGGCCGAGCGATCCAGTAAACTGCTGTTTTGATGTGCACAAGCATGCCTACACTATTCCTGCATGGACACCACTGCATAATGCTAATTACCTCATTTGCTGGTGAAAACTATGCAAATGAGGTGGATTAGTAAATCAGGAAGCAGGCAGACATCTGTGCAAGAATGGTGTTAGTTGCAGAAATACTAGCCGAATACATTTCTGCAAAAATGAAAATGGAGGCATGACAGCTCAAAAAAAACATGTATTATAATCTTTAGGCATGCCAATGGCCAAATATATGGCCATTGGCATGGAAAAGTGTTTCATTTTTATAAAAATAAAAGTTTTTTTTTTCCTCCGATCTTGCCTGCTTAAGCATTAAGCTGCAAATGGGATCCTGCTGAAAATAAAAAAAAATGTGAAAACTTAATTATAAGCAAAATCTGCATTTTGTCTTTATAGTCTATTGCATGCAGAATCAAAACAATGCCAGGGAGCAGTGGTTGTCAAGGGGAAAGGCTCTGGGGTAGTGCAGTAACTATGGACTAAGGCAGCGAGGTATGCAAATGAGGGGAAATCTGCTGAATCACAAAAATCTTCTAAGTGCCAAATTGCACCTAACCATGTAGGTGCTATAGAACGATCGTGTAAGTAGCAGGAGCAACAGACATGAAAAGGGGGTGTGTCATGCATGGTGTAAACACATTGGAGCCCTATGGTGCACAGATAAGCTTAGCTAAGCACAGCTAAGCAAGGGGGGTGTGTCTAAGGCTGTATTTACTTATTCCATGAAATGAGCATGTTAGCATCCAGGGAGGGCCATTTCTCTGTGTTTACACTAGCTAAATGGGTTTGCATGGCACGCATCTGGTATAAAACAAAAAAAAAAAAAAGAAACAGAAATAGCAGGACTGTTTACATTTGGGCACCGGGTTTGCGCGGCGCACCTCAGTGCTTAAAAGAGGAGGAAATTGAAAGGGAAAAAAGGAAAAAATGAAAATAGCAGAATCAAAGCAATCAAGAACAAATTACATCACTAGCAGGTGGAATGCATCATAGTCAGCCAATCATGCAGGCAGCATCTGCAGCACAATAATATAAACTACGGAAACACCTTACAGTCTGTTTTGTCCCACAAACTCTGCACCATTGGTATGCACATGCAGGGGGCATTTTAACTGGAAAAATGTTAGGGGCTGCCATTACTTTGATCCATCAATATGTGCTAGAGACTGAGGGTGGAGAGGAGAATAATGCTGACAACCGCAAAAGACCAAGGAGGAGGAGAAGAGTGTTCAGACCCAGGATAACTTACCAGGGGCTACATGATCTGGAGATAGTAGAGCACTACAGGGTGGACAGAGGAATACTGCAGCAAATCATCGAGCTGTGCCGGCCTCAACTCAGACCCAGAGCCAACAGAGGGGAACCCATCCCAGTGGATACCAAGGTATGTGTAGCCTTAAGAATTCTAGCTACAGGTACTTTCCAAAGATCTACTGGGGACATCCTTGGGGTCTCACAGACATCTACATCCAGGGTGCTCCACCAGTTCCTGGATGTCATGCTGCCACATGCCGGTGAGCACATTTACTTCCCCAACACCAATGAGGAGAGGACCAGCAATATGCATCTCTTCCCAACTTGTAGCAGAATACCCAGAGGTACTGTGTGCGATAGACTGCATGCACATTCACATCAAAGCACCACCTGGTGAACAGGGTAGGGTCTACATAAACCAAAAGGGATTCCCCTCCATCAACTGCCAGGTCATGTGCAATACCCAAGACATTATCATAAATGTGTGTGCTGCCTGCCCTAGAAGCTATCATGACTCCCACATCTGGAATTCATCACAGCTGTACCAGGTGTTTGCCAATGGATGCATCCGGTATGGCCATCTGGTGGGGGATGCTGGCTATGCATTGGAGCTGTGGATGATGACACCCATCAAAAATGCACAAACACCCACACAAGAATGCTATAATGTGGTACACGCACAAACCAGGATCATTATAGCGCATGTGTTTGTGCTGCTCAAATCATGGTTTCACTGCCTTGACATATCTGGTGGAGCCCTGCAGTACTCACCAGCCACATGTCCATACATGTCCATAGTATGTGCCATGCTACACAATATGATCCTGTGGAAACAGCTGCATGTCAGAAAATGTCTGCTAAACAATCCCAGTACCCTGAGGAAAGTCCTGTGTACTCCTGAGAGGTATGTCTGTATCACAAAAAAACCTGGACTGGAGTAAAGCTATCTCTGGAAAGGAGTCCACCTTTGAATACAGAAGATCATACAGGGCATGCTCCTACACTTAGAGAATCACAGGGCACGGAACCAACATGGGAATATATGACTGTATTGTATATACATATATATATATATATATATATATATATATATATATATATATATATATATATCTGTGCATACAGACAGCTATGTACACCTTATCTGTTCACACACACACACACACACACACACACACACACACACACACACACACACACACACACACACACACACACACACACACACACACACACACACACACACACACACACACACACACACACACACACACACACACACAAACACACCAGACAGGATTACCCTCAGCTAGCTGTAGGTGGCCCATATGTGATATATCTGCATCTGTTGCGTGAGATACACATACATATATATGGGCAACAGATAACATATGTCAAGCATGCACACACATAGATGTGGGGAAGTGAGAGACAGACAGTGATTGAGAGAGAGAGAGAGAGACACAGGGAGACACAGAGTAAGTCACACGCAGGGATACCCTGAATAGCATACAGTGATGGCCTGCTGTGGACAGTGGCATACTAGCTGTAAACAGGTGCATGTGCCAGCATAAAAGGTGAGCCCCATTGTGTAATAGTACTAAGATTGGGTTTATAATATCACATCACCTGCCTCTGTGTGTGTGTGCATGTGTGTGTGCATGTGTGTGTGTGTGTGTGTGTGTATGTGTGTGTGTGTGTGTGTGTGTGTGTGTGTGTGTGTGTGTGTGTGTGTGTGTGTGCATCCGTAGGTCTAAGTATTAGCAGACTGTTCACACTCAGTACACTTCACATTGCCCTACTTCACAAAATCTGCTGCTGTCATTCACCTTAGAAGTACCATTGGACACCTATTACCCCTATAAGCTCTGTAGCACGTGTGATAACTGCTTAACACTATAGTACAAATAACTAGATAGGTAGGGGTTCTAATCTCAATACTGGCAGTGTGTGTGTGTGTGTGTGTGTGCGTGTGTGTGTGTGTGTGTGTGTGTGTGTGTGTGTGTGTGTGTGTGTGTGTGTGTGTGTGTGTGTGTGTGTGTGTGTGTGTGTGTGTGTGTGTGTGTGTGTGTGTGTGTGTGTGTGTGTGTGTGTGTGTGTGTGTGTGTGTGTGTGTGTGTGTGGTGTGTGAGTTAGGGTCTATATTAAATCATCGACCACTTAACTTGTCGAACGCCTAAATGTCGACAGCTAAGAGTTAAAAACTGACAATGTTGAACAGCCAGTTAAGCGAATTCATTCATCGGGAAAGAATTTGCTTGACCATGCCAAAGTAACATAAACATTCAAGCCGTAACAAAGTGGGCGGCTTTGGTTCCCACACCCCCCCAACTAAATTTACCAACTCAGAGGTTGCTCTACATTGGGGAAAGGGCAAACTCCCAATTATGGCCATTTGACATTGTCAGTTTTCAACCCTTAGCTGTCAATGTTTAGGCATTCAACATTGTAAGGGGTTGATGAAATAACATAGACCTGTGTGTTATACCATTTTGAGTTGTATACCACCCTGTACACTTCCCATCACTCTACTTTACAAGGCCTGCTGATGTCATTCATCTTAGAAGTACCTTGGGACAAGGTGAATTCATATAAGCTCGGTGGCATGTCTGATAACTGTGTAACACACTATAGTAGACATAACTTGATAGGTAGAGGTTCTAATCTCAATACTGGCAACTGTGTGTGTGTGTGTGTGTGTGTGTGTGTGTGTGTGTGTGTGTGTGTGTGTGTGTGTGCATGTGTGTGTTTGGGTTGTGAATCATACTGTGTGTGGGTTATACCATTTTGAGTTGTGTACAACCTGTACACTTCCCATCACCCTACTTTACATGGCCTGCTGATGTCATTAACCTTACTAGTACCTTGGGACAGAGTGAATTCATATAAGCTCCGTGGTGCATCTGATAACCATGTAATACCATAGCTGACATAACTAGATAGGTAGGGGTTCTAATCTCACTACTGGCAAGTGTGTGTGTGTGTGTGTGTGTGTGTGTGTGTGTGTGTGTGTGTGCGTGTGTGTGCGTGTGTGTGTGTGTGTGTATGTGTGTGTGTGTGTGTGTGTGTGTGTGTGTGTGTGTGTGTGTGTGTGTGTGTGTTTGGGTAAAAATCATATGTGTGTGTGTTATACCATTTTGATGTCTGTACCATCCACACCTGTTTACCACCTCTTGATGGCATTACTTTATATAGCGTGTTAATGGCATCTCCCTCAAATGCAGCATGTTAAACCATTGTACAGGCCATTTCAGTCATCTATTCAGATGTCTACGGAATATCTGGATGTTTGCAACCCATATGTGGTCTGTGTCCGCTAACAATGGCCATGTATGTGATATTGTTGCAAAATAGATCACAGTTAGTGTAGTGACACACATGCCAGCAAAATATATCATACCTGACTGAAACATCATGCTGATACAACGTCTGTTACCCTATCACTTGTCCAGGCTTGTAGTAGCAATAGATGACTCCAGCTGCTATTTATGGTGGGTTATCTCACCATCCATGAAGGCATTCACAACATTACGTGTTGTAAGAGGTAGTGGGTTGTGTCCCATGCATATAATCTATGTGGGGTATGTCATGTGTATGTAGCACTATAGTACAATAAAGTGGATTTGTAGGTTTACAAATCTGCCCATTGCGAACTATGTGTGTGTTACTGTATGTACATCCCCTGTGTCCGTCTTTTACTGTGTGTATGCAAAGGATACACCCTTTTGTCTCCCTGTTCCACCCTGTGAACTCAGGAATACATACCACAAACCTGTCCTACACAGGACCATGCATGCCCTCACCAACTGCATCAGGGTTAAGTGTATGGGAAAGAAATGGCAGGGGCAACAGGTGCTGACATGTGAATATGTTAAAGTCAATCTAATGGCTAAGCTGATAAGGGACCTACTGACAGTACTCCAGTAACCTGGTCTGTATGTATGAGCCTCTGGTACTACACAACACTGAGGTGACATGTCTGAAGGCTACCTGTCTGTGACAAGGGGTATGTATGCAAAGTCACACTGACAACAGTGCCCATCACACACTGTTGCATGCATACACACCTGGTAAATGTACATATAAAGCTGTACCTTGGCTATGAAATGGTCAGTGTAATTCCACTCTGCCATACTCCATGTTGGTAATGTCTGCAGGGCCACAGACTGCAGACACAATGACACCTGGAACACAAACAGAATACAGCATGTCAGACTGCATGCAGTCAGTGGTACTAACAGCAGTAATGCATCATGGCTAATAAGATACATACATTTTTGAAAGGATGTCCAGTTCTTTGCAATGTTACTGTTGCCCCATATTTCCACCACCATTTGATGACTGTTTTCACTGTATTCCATGGTATATGTAATGCTGTGGAAATGTGTGTGTACCCTTCTCTGGGCTGATACCTTTCCCTTGGAACTAGACAAACTTTCAACTGAAGCACTCAAACCATTCACTTCTCAGCCTGGCAGTTGCTCAAAACTCATAGCAAGCACTAATAAACCTTAGCACTAGACCCCCTATGCTGTAGAGAAGGACAGGGCTCTCATTTTGACCTTACAAACCAATAAGTAAAACAGTTCACTGTACATATCCAGGCATGTCCAAAGGGCAGTTTCAGGTGTACTCTCTGGTCCAACTGGTGAATTTGGGCATTTTGAGGCAATGTTACAACTGCCTCCTGTACACAGTCAACCCTCTCCTCCTACCACCAAACACTAACACATGCGAGAGATGCAATTATACAGCCAAACTGGAGGCTATGCTCTCTCAACCCAAGACTGGACCAGACAGTCAAGAGGAGAAGGGAATTACTTGCATCACACCACCATTCTCATACATACCTATGAAACCAGCACTGGCAAAAAATACACATAAATACACAAATACATACTCGGAAGCTCTAAATAAAAATCTGCAAAAGCAACAGAGACCTCCAAAGCAGACACCCAAGCAGCCTCCACCTCCCCAACACAAACCTTGAAACACATACTTTACAAAACCAGTGTGCCATGCAATCACAGCCCTTAAGGCAAAATAACATACCCAATACACTAATAATAGGTGACTCTATAGTCAGGCACACTGATGTCCCACTCACCAGGCTGAACAAGGAGAAGGTTACTGTTAGCTGCCTGTCAGGTGCCAGGATCCGCCACATAACACAAGCACTCAGGTCACACTAGAACAAGTACAAATATGACTCTGTCATTGTCCATGTTGATGTGAATGACCTGAGCCATACCTCCCTAGACTACATGAAAAGAGACATAGAAGAGCTCTCTGATCACGTAGCCCAAGCCGGTATGACCCTGACCTTGAGTAGCATCCTGCCATTACCAAGAATGATACCACGGTATAAAGAAAAAAATGATCAAATTCAACAATTGGCTAAGCTTCTGGTGTAATTCAAAAGGGACCCAGTGTCTGTCAGCCTGGGATGACCTGCTCGACAAGACACGCTGCTTCGCTAGAGATGGCTTGCACCTGTCACCCTTAGGCTTTCGAATACTGGCCAAGGCTCTTGCCACCCCCATAGTGCCTTTTTTAGGCAAGGCTCAAAAGACAAACCCACCACCGTAAATAGCACAAGTAACAAAAAATTGAGGGTAATGCTACTCAATGCCAAAAGTCTAAACCTCAAAAAGCACGCACTCGTGGCACTCCTCAATATGGAGAAAATCAATATATGTGCAGTAACAGAAACCTGGTTTAAGGCTCCAGACAACACCCCAGCACTACCAGGCTACAACTTATGCCATACACTTTGGCCACAAAACCCGGACCGAAATACAAAAGGCAGGGGGAGGGTATCCATATTCATCAAGGATACCCACACCTCCAGGTTAGTGGCACAGCATGATGCTTCAGAGATCATCCACATGCAACTAACAATGGGAAAACTGCAATTCAAATTGTGGCTTGCTACAGATCACCCACCATGCCCCAGGACCCACACTCCGCATTTCTGGAAGCACTGGGAAACATAAAGGTCCTACCAAACACCCTGATATTGGGTGACTTCAATTACCTAAACATTAACTGGGAGAACTACTCAAGTACTAACTCCCTTGCCCAACATTTCCTTGAATTTATAAACTCAAATGCCCTGGATCAACTGGTTAACACCCCTACCAGAGGTGACAACATATTGGATTTGGTCATCACCAACATAGGCGACCGGTGTTCCACACCAGAGGTCAACCCCTCGCTGGTTAGATCTGACCATAAACTAATCACTCTGGATATCCACATTCAGCCCCTACCCTCGGTCAAAGAAACCACCGTGAAAAACTTTTCAAAAGCAAACTTCATGTTACTTACGACCACGGTGGAAAGTTTCAAAGCACCCATGCTAAAGGATAATGCTGCCAATGCTGCAAAAATCCTTTACTAATGCACTCTACCAGCACCTACAAGAATGCATGGATCATGCTATCCCAAGCAAAACCAAGACTCACTCCTCCAAGAAAAGTAAACCAGTCTGGTGGACCCCTGCCATAAACAAACTATACAATAGAAGGAGGAAACTAGTACAGAAAAGAGTAAAATCCCAAGAAGAGAAGACATCCCTGATCAGTATCATCAAGAAACTATGATTCCTCATGAAATCATCCAAGGCTAGCTTCGAAAGAAAAATTGCGAAGGACTCCAAGGATAACCACAAGGCATTCTTTAGCTATGTCAAGAATATAAGTGGCATTTCTCAGATCTGCTCGGAGTTAATGCAGAATGGCACAAAATACACTGAACCGACCGATATCGCCAGCATCCTGGCAGACAGGTTCAGTGCAAACTTCACCCCCCCACACCCCCAAAAGGGCCCATAACCATACCAGAAGAATGTAGTGTCCCTGAAATCACAGACACTCAGGTTAAAACAGCCCTCTCCAAAGCCAAAAACACAGCATCAATGGGACTGGACAGTGTCCCAGGCTGCGTCCTACAAGAGCTCAAAGATGAAATAACCCCTCACCTAAACACACTGTTCAAACTCAGCCTCTCCACAGGCTACATGCCAATAGAGTGATGTACAGCAACGGTTATTCCACTCCACAAAGGTGGAACCACAACAGACCCTGGGAACTATCACCCTATAAGCCTGACTAGCTTGGTCTGCAAGGCTATGAGTGCATCATCATCATGGATCTCATTAGCAGAGACATTGGGAACCTCCAAACATTGGAACCTACCCAGTTCGGCTTTGTTAAGGGCATATCATGCCTCCTTAACCTGGTGGACTTCTTTGAGACAGTTACCAAGGCTATAGGCAAGGGAAAGGTGGTCCATACAGCCTACTTAGACCTCGCAAAGGCCTTCGACACCATTCTCAATGTTGGTATTATAAACAAGCTCACCAGCCTGAACATAAACCCCTACATCATGAGATGGGTTGCCAACTAGCTCACAGACAGAATCCACATGGTAAGAGTTGCAGGAGCTAGGTCTGACTCTAAAATGGCTACAAGCAGCGCTCCCCAAGTCTCATTCCTGGGACCCCTCCTGTTCGGCATATACTTCTCAGAGGTACAGGCAAGCACAGGAGGTCTAAGGCTGACCGACTTCACTGACGACTGCAAACTAGGGGATATAATTGACTCTCTGGCTGACACAGACATCCTCCAAAAGGGTCTCACTGAGACAGATACCTGGTGTCAAAACCATGGCCTCAAGCTAAATATCAAAAAGTGCATAGTCATCCCCTTTGGAAAAAGCAAAGTACCCACAAACTAACACATAGGTTGCAGTCCCCTAAATATGGAAGACGTAATAAGGGATCTGGGGACCCAAGCAGATAATAATCACTCCTTTGATAATCACATTGCCAAAGTGGTTAGAAAATCCTTCTATGTGGCCCACCTAATCACAAAAGGGTTTGCATCCAGATCAAATGAGGTAATTGTACCCCTCTACGCATCACTCATCAGACCCATCATAGTACAATGCCCTATTTGGGATGTACCTTGCAAGACACCTGCAACAGCTGGAAAGACCACAGAAGTACCTCACCAAGAGGATCACTGGCCTCAAACAGATGCCCTATGCAGCTCGACTGAAGAAACTCCAGCTGTACTTGGTTGCATACTGCCTACTCAGAGGTGATCTATGCCTGACATACAAGGCCATGTCCAAACCAGAATTGATGGACATGCTCCACCTAAAGAAAACCATATCCCCTCGAGCCACACACTCTAGGGATCTAAACCTCACCACAACAATAAATATGACATGCTGGAGGGATAGATTCCTGCCCAGAGACTTCCCATGCTCTGAAACAAGATTCCAGTCTACATTAGGCAGAGCTCCTCACTAGCACTCTTCAAGAGAAACCTTGACAAGTGGATGGGAAACAGAAAGTTTACCCTGGGGATCACTTCAATGACTCTACTGGACAGAGGCACAGGGATCTAATCTAAGGGGGCAGTGAAAGCCAACACATTCAGGCTAGGCTTATAAATGCCTTTGGGCAGATAGCCTAGTACCTACCTATGAACGTATGAACCTATGAACAAATGAGAACCCTTTGCTGCTTCATAAGCTGTATGCAAACTATGGCTGTTGCTGTAGCAGGCAAATGAGTAAATGTAGGATAATCCTGATAGGACAGCTGACTGTTATTTTCTGTTAATCAAAGAGTCTCTGTAATTGATGGCAGGTGTGTACCCAAGAAGGTATAATGCTGTAATAATATCAAAAGCTGCTTCAACACAGTATTAACTTCAGAATGTGCACACGTATACATCTAGCTTCTTGTAAAGTTTTTATGTGCCATAATTGTTCCCCTAACAGATTTGTTTGTTTTACAATTGAATTTTATAGGTTATAGGTCACATGAAAGGTTGGAAGGGTTTGGAAATGTGTTATTGTGCTCTCATTCTTGTATTTCACAAATACCTGGCATTCTAACAGGTGTGTGTACACCATTTACATGCACTGTATAATACTAATTTATAAAATATGTCCCTAGTCTTGGGCCTTCATCCTCCCATTTTGTCAGTCTTTATCCAGATTTCTTGCAATGACAGGTTGTGAGGTATATTACAGATATGTGACATCTCCTGCAAATAGGCCCCTGTGATGACCACTGTGATGTAATGCAGTTAACCCTACCACAAGTGAACATTCAGATATTGCAAAATAGCTGAGTGTAACAGCTGTGTGCATGGTCACATGCGTGACCTTAACATGCCTGGGGTACTGGTGAGCTACTACAGGAAAATCCCATACTCATCAGCTTTAGCCTGCTGTCCCACATGCAGACAAGAGGTACCTTTGTAGTTGTCGGGGAGAGGTATGGTCAGCAGACTCACATTTGGCATTGTTACAAGATGAATGCTATGTGTCTGCACAGGTAAAATACATGCTATGATAGTACACAATTTGCTGTCCCTCACCATAGATGTGCACTTGTGTAAACCCCACCCACAAATGCAGTTTGAAATGACATATGCATCTAGATACTCTACTGAAGACAGTATGACTGCTACATGAATAAATTGATGTGCACTGTAGCCTTACCTGGACACTCCTCGTCTGTTGCCTGGGTGCCACCCACCTCCACGACTGGTGTTTCATGTGTTGGGTGTTGTGTGTGGGCAGCCTCAAGGTTGGTAAGAAGCTCCTTTTTTGCCATAAGTTGGGCTTGTGTGGCTGGACCCACCTGTAGCAGTACGGTCCCCAGCCATGGCAGCAGCCCTTTACTGGACATGACATATCAGGTCAGTTGCTCAATGCCTGACCTGATCATATGTGCGGCCATGATGGCCGAAGGTGTTCATTTTGTGGACAAGGTCATCCCACAGGCCAGTCTGCTCCCACAGATTTTGTCAGCTCTGGCTGAACAGCACCGTATGGTGCTGTATTATTGCTTCAGTAATACCTACAGTTTCCTGTGCAGTGTATGCCGGCTGATGCTGCATGCCACCTGGAAGACATAAACATCGAAACACATCACAGGACCTTAGACATTGCCCAGAGTAATTTACAGAGCCAGCACATCAATATTGTCTATCATTAGCCACCACTTACAACCACATCATACCCCTGTCATCTATCAGCACAGAATGAATCTGCATTGCATTCCTGGTCCTGATGTGCCATGTTCCCCCTAATGAGGGGCAGTACATTGCATAAACCACCATTCATCATTCATGTTTGTGTAGAGGGATGACAATGGCCATCTTCCTTGCAGATGGGATGTCAATGGTGCTCAGGCTTTGCTTGAATACAGTGTGTAATGGAGCTGGAAGCATATGCTTGAGTTCATGTAGGATGCAGACAGGAATGTTCTCAGGTCCCATGGAAACTTGCTTTTGTTGACTTTGATTAGGCAGTATGCACCTGCTCCCTGATGATGAGGGGAGGGGTGCAGGTGCTGCGCATATCCACCTACACTGATGGTGAGTCAGGGGGTGATGTTTGCCCTAAACCTGTTTGCAGCAGGTTGACTATAGCTATAGTCTGTGTGTGGTGTGATTGACCACCATTATAGGGTGGGTTGGGTTGTTGCCTCTGAGATTGCAAACATATGTGAAGACAGCCTTGTGACTGCCCTTGGTGGATGTGTCCAATCTGTACTCATAGTCAGCCTTACAGTAATCCACCTGTGACCTTCTGGATCTAGGACTATTGAACGAAAATTCAATAGTCCGAATCCACAATAACCGGATGCACTTTAACGAAAACGCTTTCACCAAAAAAGCGCTTTTGTTAAAGCCCGTTCGAAAAAAAAAAAAACACAATAAATCTTCTTTTATGCAGGGGTCAAGTCCCCCTGCAACCCCGATGTGGGGGGCTGTGCCCTCCACACCCCCCCTACTTTTATATTCTCACTCCAAGTTTGCACTACAATGGGGAAAAGGGAATTCTCCCTTAACCGCACCGTAGTGCGACCAGCACAACCAGCATACATAACCGAAAGTGCTGCTTTGGTGAACAGCACTTTCAGTTATGTATGTTCAGTGATTTCTGCTTCGGCAGAAAGTGCCGTCAAGGATCTGTATGGATCCTGACCTTAAATGCTCGTTTAGAAAAAGGTTGCCTCATTGCCAAGTTGGTGCCTGCTCCTACTCTGACCTGTACCTCCAATATAGTGACCAATTATGTAGTTTGTGTATTGATGCTGTCCAGCAAAGGGGATTACTCTACTTTGGTGGAGACAGGTTTTACAGGTAAGGTATTGCTGAGTCCATACAGCTATGTCAGTGGTGAAACAATGAAAAAAGCAAGCAGGCTGTAAATACACCACACCACACTGTTTATTGTGAGCGCTTTCATCAGAGGCAATGCTCCAACTTCATTAGACAAACCCAAGACAACAAATTACCACTTTATATAATTACAAGTGGATCCAATTAAAACAATTAAGATGGGTATTCATTAAATTAAACCCATTAAATCATGTACATTAGTTAAAAAACTCTAAGTAAGTTATAAAGCAAATAGTTTAACCTAATGCAATGCATATAAACTCAACATATAAAATGTATGTTGTTAAAACCTTGTACAATATATAAACATGAAGAATGACTATAAAAATAGATATATACATATAAATAAAGAGGTAAAAATTAACAAGATAGAAATTGATAACAATTGAACTAGGATACTAAGAAGGATGAACAAATTATGTGTGTATAGTTTAGTGTAAGGTTAGGTGTAAGATTTTAGGTGTGTGTGTGTGTGTGTGTGTGTGTGTGTGTGTGTGTGTGTGTGTGTGTGTGTGTGTGTGTGGACTGCTGTTTGTTTGGTGTGCATGTGTTGTATGTATGTGTTTTGGAACAGTGATTTTTTTTCCCCAGGAAAAGAATTCGCTGTTCTGAATGTTCGGTGTTTGGTATTTTCGATTGGTAGGGTTCGATATTAGAACACTTGACATTTTGAATGTTCGGTGTTCTAATATAGACCCGTTAAGAAGGGAGGTGAGGATTAGTGATCAGCAGTATGGCTTCATGCCAGGAAAGTACAGTACAGATGCGATGTTTGCTCTGAGAATGTTGATGGAGAAGTATGGAGAAGGTTGGAAGGAGTTGCATTGTGGCTTTGCGGACTTAGAAAAAGCATATGACAGGGTGCCTAGAGAGGAGTTGTAGCATTGTATGAGGAAGTCAGGAGTGGTGGAGGAATCTGTAAAAGTACTACAGGATATGTACAAGGATAGTGTGACACTGGTGAGTTCTGTGGTGGGAGTGACAGGTGTGTTTATGGTGGAGATGGGATTACATCAGGGTTCAGCTCTGAGCCCTTTTTATTTGCTGTGGTGATAGACAAGTTGACAGACAAGATCAGACAGCAGTCCCCGTTGAATATGATGTTTGAAGATGACATTGTGATCTGTAGTGAGAGTAGGGAACAGGTCGAGGAGACCCTGGAGAGGTGGAGATATGCTCTAGAGAGGGAAGAAATGATGGTTAGCAGGACTAAGACAGAATAGATGTGTGTGAATGGGAGGGAGAATAGAGGAATGGTGAGGACATAAGGAGCAGAGTTTGCAATGGTGGATGAGTTTAAATACTTGGGATCAACAGTTCAGAGTAAAGATGAGTGTGGGGGAGAGGTGAAGAAGAGAGTACAGGCAGGATGGGAAGGGTGGAGAAGAGTGTCAGGAGTGATTTGTGACAGGCGAGTACCATTAATAGTGAGAGGGAAGGTCTACAAGACGGTAGTGAGACCAGCTATGTTATATGGGTGGGAGACAGTGGCATTGACAAAAAGGCAGGAGTCAGAGCTGGACATGGCAGAGTTAAAGATGTTAAGATTTGCACTGGGCGTGATGAGGGTGGACAGGAATAGGGATATGTATGTTAGAGGGTCTGCCCAGGTTGGACAGTTTGGAGAGAAAGCCAGAGAGTAACGGGATTATGCTGGTTTGGACATGTGCTGAGGAGGGATGTTGAATATATTGGGAAAAGGATGGTAAGGTTGAAGCTGCCAGGTAAGAGGAAAAGAGGAAGGCCTAAGATTAGGTGTATGGATGTGATGATAGAGGACATGAAGGTTGTTGGTGTGACAGAGCAAGATGCAGAGGACAAAAATAAATGGAGACAGATGATCCACTGTGGCAACCCCTAATGGGAACAGCCAAAAGAAAGGGAAGGAGATGTTGTAATGTCAGTCTTCACAGGTTGCCAATGATTTGCCAGACATAGCACAAATCTATGAGTAAATGACTACAAATATGAGCACACATATGGTCAGTGTGCATAACATTGAACAGTTGAATGGTATGAGCTTAGTATATCACATGCAGTTCAACACATGCATCTGCAACAATATTTCACTATGCAAATACCCTGTATAGGTCTCTCACATTTCTGAGACAAACGTATATCATAGTTGTATTCACAATTAACATATGGATATCTACAACATCCCAGTAGCTGGCCTAGCAGTGTCACAGTCAGCATTGTTCAACACACACTCCAGTAGTAGTCATACATGAGGAATCCTTCCCTGGGGTGACTCAGGGGCCTGAGCTGTGATCTATGTCACTCCAGACAGACCCAGCTGCTATGACCATAGGTTCTGATCAGCAATATATCAGTACCGCAAGTCTTGTTGAGACATATTTGTTGAACTTCCTATTTCCTATTATTACATACCCCCTACTGCATTCCATTACATGTTTACTCGTTTGACATACCTTTTTTTCCAAGTATGGCTGGTTTTATTCCAATATGTGTTGCTTAGTTTCTTTGTCTGTCCATCTGTCTGTCTCTCGATCTCCCAGATGTAGGGTATACATCTGTTTTGCATAGGCAGCAGCTTGCCATTTGTAGGTAATGTTCATGAGCAGCTGATGGCCTGTGCACCAATTGGTGTCCCCACTTGCTAATTGCATGCAGAACAGCTGTGGTGTTATTCCTATAGCCAATGACATGGCAATGCACTCCTATAACTGAGTACTTCATGTGGGCATTGCCCCTTTTCCTTGCCTCCTCGTGAGGAGGACTTCATGGAGGTGTGTGAACAACAGCATCACAGAGGGTAGTTGAAAATACCTCTTACAATGAAAACTGTGGAGACAGCCCAACAAACTTGGGGAGAATGTTCCAGACATAGGGACAGAATGTAAGTATTGCTGTTATACAGTTGAATTAATGCTAGTTTAACAGGGTTTGTGTGGACATGGCTTTTCTGCATGATTTTAAGCCTGGCAGTGTTATGTGGTTGACATAACTCTCAACTGTAGGACTATCTGCAGAATGGACAGATTTTGGACTCTCATGTTTGGTGCATTCCTTAGACTTTTTTTTGTTTTTGTAAAGTCAGTAGCATACTGTGGGGATTGCAGTCAGTAAATGGTATCATCCATTTGTGTTTCTGACTTCATATCCCTCAGAAAAAATATGTTACAACAAACCCTGTTACACCAGCTACTGTCTGAGTTTATAACAACAATATTTCACTTATGCCCCTGATTTTGGGCCTCTGTCCCCCAAGTATGTAAGGCTTTGTCCAGATATTATTTAGTGCCTTCGTTCCTGATACCATCCCGGTGATGTATCAGACTGCCAGACATGTTATGTGTAAAAGGCTTTATATATAAGGACAAAGCCTGGACATTCTGTGGGACTCTGAACAGTTGAGAGGACTGTGTATTTATGGAGATTGTTGACTGACTGTCAGGATTGTGTAGCAGTGTAGTGTGTAAATGTTATTTGGCCTGTGTAGGGTCGGGATAGATGTATGTGCTATGGCTCCTTTTCTATATGCCTGTGCATACTGCTTCAGTTTCTGGTGGTCTATCGGCTGTGTATGTTTGTAGAGGCAGACTGAGACATGTCCCATACCATGGTCAGGAGTCATACTACACTGTGAATTGGACCAGTATATGTAGGGGTAGTGTGTGATCAGCAAACATGTTGAGATGTTTTTGTTCACACAGTCCTTATACTGTACTGTTCATCTGGCTTACCGGTATTTCACTGTGACTGTAGTGGAATTGGTTGTGGGTATGCACTTTCACACTGGTGTCTGTTTTTCAGTGCTGTTATATCCCTGTAGTGCCTGATATATTTGCAAATGCATGTGTATTTGGGTTAGTGTTATGTCAGTCTGACTGTAGTTTGGAAGGTACTGGGCAACATGCTTAGCAGCTGAGTGTAGTTTCCCTAATGTGATGATATGTCCAGATATTTGTAGGATGTACTGCTGCCTGGCCCCCATAAGTGTCATGTATTTCTGACACATCAGTGGGATGATGTGAGGATTTACGTCATTAACTAGTGAGAAGTAATTGAGTGTTAGATTTGTGCTATTTCAGTCAATATATGTTAGGACAGACAGAAAGGTGTTACTGCAGCAACTGTGTCAGCTTATCTACTACAGTATTTCAGATATGTCCCTATTTTCATGGCTTTCTCCCCCAACTTTGTCAGGCTTGGTCCAGATTTATTGCACTATGGGATTCTGAGCCTACCTCTCAACTGGCCAGATTATTTCAGAATGTCCAGGTTTATTGCTCATATTTCTGGTCTGTTCCACATATTCATTATTTTTATTTACCTGGTAAATCACTGTGATGATCTGAGGATTTCTGACAGTAAATGATGATATACATTTCAATTTCAGAACTCACATCCTTCAGAACATGTATGCTGAAACAAACCCTGTCACTCTGGCAACATTCTACATTTATAAGAGCACTATTTAAAATATATCCCTAGTTTTGGCACATTATCCCCCCATTTTGGACAGCCTTTGGACAGATTTCTTGCACTAAGAGGTTGAGAGGTGTGATTCTGTGGTATGAGTCCACTACATGTTATGAATGTGTATATATATATATATATATATATAAGTACTGCGGTGGTGGTGCTGTGGTAGCGTTGTTGCCTCACAGTAAAACATTGTCCTGTTCGATTCTCAGCTAAAGCATCTTCTGTGTGGAGACATGCGTGAATGGGGAAAAGCCAAAAGATACAACAACATATATATATATATATATATTATTATATATTTATATATATGTATATATTTTATATATATATCTCTTTTTATATTATGTATATATTTTCCATATATATGCGTCTCCATACATATATACATGTGTATATGTATATATACAAAACCTGACTGATTCTACAGAATCTTTTCCCTACTTTTGAATGACTCTACTGCATGATATGTTTGAAAAAACATCAGCAGTCCTAACAACTCAAATGGTGTACTGGTACATTCCTCTGACTATGGTGTCCAGGACTCTGGGCTCAAAACTTAAAGGCCTGATTATTTTTTTGCTAGGCAGAACAGTGGCTGATGGAAACAGATTGATTAAAGCTGTTTTAAGCAGTTGTAATTGGGTTTGCTTGACGCTATGCGATGCCAACACATGGTTAAATGTACAATTGCTTAATCTGTGTTGGCTTCACTTAACATCATTCAAACTGCTTACTCCTGCTTATTACCGCTTACTCACACTTACACCTGCGCTAATATCTTTAAAAGAAAAGGGGTGATAGGAAAGTGATGAAAAAGGGGCAAGTAGACAGAAAAACAATATGAAAGATAGCTAGGGATGTGCAGGACGAGTATAGGGAAGGTCCATAGCTGTCCATTTCTTATACAGCAACAGCTGTGTATTTGTACAGAATCTGGAGGTGAATTTGGACACTCAAACCCCAGAGAGAGGAGTGAGGACAACAGAAACATTTTGTCAAGCCATTTGGACCAGATTACGTGTGTCCACTGGACATGTTTGAGAAATGGACAGCTATGTATGGGGCGATATTTTTTTTGGGACAGATGCCCTTTTCTTTTTTTTTTTTTTTAAGGTGAGAGTGGGATGTTGGGGAAGGATTGTAGGTATGTCTGGGGAGGTAGGTTGAGTAGGGAGACAGACAAGACAGCAGACAGGGTCAGTATATGACACATGAGGGGGTAAACACATTTGACGGGGTGGATGGTTGGGAATTTGAAGCCCATGAGCCCCCATATGGTTACAGTGGGACTGAGATCCCCACCCATGGGCAGTCACCATTGCACCTTCATGGCTCCAAAGGTGGCTATGCTGGGGGCTGGACAGGTGGGGCGGCCTGGCCTTCAAAGTGCACCAGGCAGCCCTCAATCTGGTGCAGCTGCTCTTAAAACTCGGATCGAATGCTGCTGAACACCAAACCCCGGACCTGACTACGGGTGATGGCCTCCTGTTCACGCCCACTCCCGGGGCGGGACAGGCCCCGTCCCCTGCAGCGGTTCCACCCAAAGGTGGTGCAGGACCAGCAGATGAGGGAGATCTGGGTTGGTTCCCAGACGTGCTGGGGCCTGGTCCCATGGCCAGATGAGGTGGGACAGGCAGATCCGTTGGGATCTGCCTTCCCAAATGTGCTATGGTGTTGAGGTTTTACAAAATATGTTGGTTAGTCATGAACAACACATTTCAAGATTAGTTATAACAGCATGCATGAGTGTTCCAATTAACCCCATAAAATTGATTTTAAACAGTTGCAAATCAAACAGAACACATGCATAAATGGAACAACAGTTTGCATCGTAATAGCATGTCAGTAAGATTGACGGCAACAGGCCACCAACAATGGTATTTGAATGAGATATGTTAACATGCAAGCAATCAGACATATTAACAATAATATAACACAAGTCCCAACATTGGGTTGGAGCACAACATACCCGTAGTATATGAGTAATAATTATTGATGCAGATGGGGGGGAGACAGAAAATCCATTATCAACTGTTTATGCTTCTAATGGGTCTGCACTCACTTTACACCTACCTATGGCCATAGCTTCTGTAGTACAAACATACCTATTAAACTGTCAGCCTGGAATGGTATGAGGCAAACTGTGACAGCTCTGGGTGCATGACTAAAGGGGACTCGCACATGTCAGGGTTATATATCTGGCACAGGAGTGGTACCCTGAACTGCTGTTATGTGAGTGTGCTACAGGCATACCTCAACTGGTTTCTTATCTGTGTCCAGGATTATTTGCAGCAGTGACCACTAGCCATGACAGCGTAACACTTGAGAGACATGTATCAGAAACATACCTCTCAACCTCTTAAAGCATGAGATTCTGGACAAAGCCATAAATACGAGTGGGACAAAGGCCCATAAATATGGACAATTTTTAGATATTGCTCTTACAAACTTAGAAAGGTAATGACATTACAGGTATTGCATTTGCATGGCTGTTCTGATGGATATGACATCTAACACTTGTATATGTCATTATTTTCTAACTTCAGTCTATAATGGTTTGCCACTGATTTGCCATGACACCGCTACTTTCTGTAAAACTTACCACAAATCTGAGACAAATATCTGTACATTCAGTGAATATCTGTACAGTTGAGAGGTATGATCCAGGAAGAGTGCATATTGTATGTACCTACACTGCTGTCATTTGCAGGCATGTGGTGGGACAATTGAACAGTTGTACACATTTTATTAGTATGCCCTTCATACAGCTACTGGCAACATTTACTTACCTGTAAAACCTGTGGTGAAAATATCTGGTAATGCTACTTGACTGTTTTTACATGTATTCCTTACTCCTTGTGTGTAGATATGCACACATCTTAGTACCACTCCTTGGATTCGAACCATGTCTGAGTGTGCAAAAGTAAAAATAAGCTATTTTTCATCACACTGACCTACTGGGGAACTACTGGTTCTTGCTTCAATGGTTTCTGTCTAATAGCCTCGTGGTTAGACAGTCTAAACTTGTAATTCTGTGATGCATGCATGGCAGATAGTTATTGTACTGTGCATTACTTGCTTGGATTACTACAACCTGGAAAGCAAAGGTTAACACAAGGCAATGCTGGATGGAACACACTCTGAAACTTGACATATTACTATTTAGGGTTCAGAGCTTAGTGCAGTATATATTTCACATTTTATTTATATCTCATTTTATAGCTTCACCATCTATGGTTTCTCCTGACAGCTTGTTCACAGATGTACCTCAGTTAATGTATGCTGTCACAGCCATATTTGCTGTGAAGAATCTGTATACATTATATATATATATATATATATATATATATATATATATATATATATATATATATATACAACAACATACCAGAATAAACACAACATTTTTTAAAGGTCTTTATTGGACTTTAATTTTCGTCAGTCATACTTTTTTATTTATTCATTTCACACAGTAACAGTATACCTACTAGCAGTAAGCAAAGGACTCCTTCTTAGCTATTTTAACAATATATTGCAAAATAGATTTGTACCCACCAGCCTGTCAGTGCAGCCTCAGCAGTCTGTTACCGTGGGCTTCAATGTTCACAGCCCTCTCTGCAGCTGTAGGGGAGAAAAACACACATTATGCATATCTGTTCATCACATTCTCAGGTTAGTATTTGCTACAAACTACTTGATACACTACTTGATACTTGCTACAAACTACTTGATAGTGATACTACTGGAGCATTCTGGGTCTGTCCATCTTGGATCCACTGGTCCAAGAGCACCCCCTTCCTATGCTTTAGGTCAGCATAGTGGTGCCATACCTGTTCACCAGTCCGGGGGATGCCAGTAGCACTGGTGAGGTCATGTGCAAGATGGCTCCAGGCCTCTGCTTTGTATTGGGAGCCCTGGTACTGGCCCTGCAGGAGTCTCTCCTCATGTTTTTTAACAAAGAGTCCAGCCATGAACCTGGACTGCTGTATGCTCCAGCGTTGCATCCGAAAGCATACTCCCTCTCCAATGCCAGTCATTGTATCTGCACAGATGGCCTATAACAGATTATGGCTGTATTTCTGCCTGCCCCATTTAAATAGTGTGATATCCCTGCCCTATGCTGTAATAGGACCATTTTGAAAATTTTAAGCTCTGCTAAGCAGTGTGCAAATCCGCTGAGCCTGTTTTAACACTGCTTAAAGGAGAAGTTGTTGAGCAGTGCTTAACTGTGTGCAAATCCACTTAGCTGAGCTACCTGCTGCTTAGCAATCATGTCTTAACAATGGTTAGATTAGACAGAGGACTGATTTCATTTAAGTGTTTACATGACATTCCTCTGTGTGCTTTCCTTACATTGGCAAGGGGCGTGACTATACTGTATGGGGCACTTGTGTGTACATGGGTGGTTTCACATGTTATATGCACTCACACTTACAATGTACACCAGCTACACTACCCTGGTTGACAAAAAACAGTTGCTACATAATTTAAGTTTACAAAAATAATTTTAACACTACTTTCCCATAGAAAAATAAGTCACCTGTTTTGGTACTCAGACCATGAGCACCTGCATGTAAAGCTGGGACTCTAACCACTACACTATCTCAGCTTAGAAATTTCACTAGTATATTTGTATTTATCTCCTATGGGATGTTTAAGCTATGGTAAGTGGTGGGCCATAACGCACACACCCGGTTAGCTATGCTTAAACATTCCTTAGCCTAGAAAAAATATATAATATTATTATTATATTATTATGTTATATAAGTGAGTATTGTGGTGTTCTGACAAGTTATTGAGGACTGCAATCGGGAAATAATGGCATTCATTTGGCTTTCAGGCTTCTATCCTTTAGAGACTCCTGCTAATACATATCATGTTTTCTATAAACTTTCTAAGTGTGTGAGGGCAGTTTTTCAGAAGTGTCCCTATTTTATTGTTTTCCCCCCATTATTTGTGCCTTTGTCCACATGGACTGCTGTCAGGAAATATTGGCATACATTTGCTTTCAGACTTCTACCATTCGGTAATTCATGCCAATGCATGACCTGTTTTCTATCAACTTTCTAAGTTTGTGATGGCAATATGTGTGTTGTGTCCCTTTTCAGGGATTTATCCCCCATTATTTGTGCATTTGCACACATTTCCTGCTTTAGCAGGTTGTAGAGGTGTTGTACAGCACTTTTGCAATGCAGGGGATGTGTCACCGAATCTGTCACACACCCCCTGCATTGCTTTCCTGATGCCATGTGTATTTATTTCATTTTAGTGTCCGTGGACACTGAAATACTGGCATAAGAGTAGAGTATTTCTCTAATATTATGCCAGATCCTATTGGAAAGTACCGTATGGCACTTTCTGAGTGCAGGTGGTGTGTTCAATGTCTGTGCACTACTTGAACACGTCCCCTGCTCTTGTTAATAGTTCATGTCCGTATAAGTTGAACAGCAACACGCCTTTATAAATATGCAAGGCGAGCTGCTGTGCTATACAGACATGAACCACTCCGTGCAAGAATAGTGCTATTCTTGCATGGAGTTTATTGAATCCCAGGGTCAGACAATGCTGCAAGGACAAACCATTCTGAAATTAAAGAAAATAGATGACAGTATCAAAACCAATAAAACTCAAACATGTCAGGTTTTATAATGTGTAATGATGGTATTAAAATATGTATTGCATGGATCTGTGTTATAATGCAGCTTTTGCTTTTACAGTAAATTCTCGGTTAACCGGCCCCCATGGGGATTGGTAGATTCCAGATAACTGTAGTTTCTGGTTGCTTGAGAGTTGCTATTAAAAATAGGCCTGACTAATATTGTACCTTATATTATTTGTTTGGTTTAACTTCTTCATAGGTTGGCGAGAGCGGGAATTTATTCCTATCTTCCTTTTTAAAACTCTAAATCTCTAAAAATGTAAGGTATGTTCTGTGTGTGTGTGGGGGGGGGGGGCAGAAAGTGCAACACATGAAAATTGTACTGTATTTCTTCGATTTTTTGTTCTGGTTGTTTGAGTTCTGGTTAACTGAGAGTTTACTGTATACAGTAACTCCATGTACAAGCTACATTTTGCAGTATAATATAACATTTTTCTGTCAGCCAGGCAGGGATTGTAAAGTTAGCATATCTAAATTCTGGAGTAATGGGGTGCCTAGCATCTCACACAGATTTTGCAGATGGTCCACCCCCCCCACACACACCTCTATATTATGCTGTTTTGTTTTGTTTTCTAATAAACTGGCATTGCAATATATTCTATTAATTAGATTTCTGGGTTTGAATTTGATTTGATAGGATTATTTTTAATGATATTCTATTTTATATAACTACATTTGTTTATATTCAAATGTGTGAATGACTGATCTGATATTAACAGTGACTACTCTGATATTTACAGTTTAATAAATTAATTTATGTAACTGAATTACTTGGCTATATTCAAGTGTCATTTCTTCATTGCTACTTGCATTTCAGTAAAAATTAATTAAAACCTGACCGATTATTATCAGCTTAATGAAACAGAATATGACAGAGCACTGCCACTAAGTCTATGTCTCCAGTTAAGAAATTATTTCACTTATCTTATTTAGTAGACTATGGTTGGAATTCTTTAATATCTTGTGTAATTGTTAGAGATAATTTTCTGAAGAAGTTCTCCCTTGTGTGAATATTATTTAGATAAACTGATACTAGTTATATCAATAGGCTTAGATTGACACATCCCTGGTTGATGGCATTTCTACTGCCTCAGAACAGTGTGTAGGTAGGGAGGAACCTATCGCTAGCACATTATTTTTTCTTGACAGCACAGCCAGGCACCAGAGGAATATGTATGAGTGACCACTGCACTATAGAAGCATTTATTCATAGTCAGAATCTAGCCATGGCAGGAAGAGGACACTGGCACTAGTCCTCAGTGCTTTGCAGCTCATGGTGTCTCTGTATTTGAATGTTTTGGAAGGCGGTATTGTATGGTGTCTACAGATGCGGTAATGTGCATTTGAGTGGTATGTGACCTCTGTAGTGCAGCAGCTAGCATTGACACCTCACAGCAAGAGGTTCTTCAGTTGGATTCTCAGCTGGGGTGCCTTCTGTGTGGCGTCTGCATGTTCTTCCTGCGGTCGAATGCATTTCCTCTGGGTGCTCTGGTTTCCTCCCACATCCCAAAGACATGCTGCAGGTGGGATTGGACACTTTAAATTGGCCCTAGTTGTGAGTGTGTGCATGTGTGTGCCATCTGTGTAAGGTTGGATGCTGCACTGGCAACTCGACACTGTAAAACTCCACTGCCAGTCATTCTGTAGACAGTTGTTCCACTGTGGCGACCCCTAACAGGAAAAGCCAAGAGGACAAGAAGAAGATACATATTTGTTTGTAGAACCTAGCTGTGGAGCAGAAATCTGAGTTTTATCAGCATTTTTTTTTTGGCTGAGGATGGTTTGACCTTGAGAAGCATTATTTAATGTCATGGTGTAGTGAACAATCACTACCACCCCTCCACTCCCTCGCAAATAAAATAAGGTAGTTTTTATGAGTGTCCCATGTCAGGAAAGTTAGGAAATAACCTATTGACATTTTGCATATCATCATATTGTTTTTCAAGTTTAATCTTTCTCTGCTTAGCTCCACTATAATTTTTAGCATTTCAACTGTACTATAGACCACTGATTTTTTTGCATGCCATTTTTACATTGCTTATGTCAGTTACTCAGGTAATTCACCCTCAGAATGGATTCACAATTTAACTTTCTGTTCTCCCAGATATAAGATATTGTTAGAACTCCTTGCCCTTCATACTTCAGACGTATACACACATCAGATGTTCACAAACTAGTCAGAATGGAGCTTCCCATTGTGCATGGTGCATGTATACTCAGACATATACACAAATCAGATGTTCACAGACTAGTCAGAATGGAGCTTCCCATAGTGCATGGTGCATATGTACTCAGACCTATACACACATCAGATGTTCACAAAGTAGTCAGAAAGGAGCTTCCCATAGTGCCTGCTGCATGTACACTCAGTCCTATACACACATCAGATGTTCACAGACTAGTCGAAAAGAAGCTTCCCATAGTGCATGGTGCATGTATACTAAGACATATACACACATCAGATGTTCACAAACTAGTCAGAATGGAGCTTCCCATAGTGCATGGGGCATATGTACTCAGACCTATACACACATCAGATGATCACAGACTAGTCAGAAAGGAGCTTCCCATAGTGCCTGCTGCATGTATACTCAGTCCTATACACACATCAGATGTTCACAGGCTAGTCGAAAAGGAGCTTCCCATAGTGCATGGTGCATGTATACTAAGACATATACACACATCAGATGTTCACAAACTAGTCAGAATGGAGCTTCCCATAGTGCATGGTGCATATGTACTCAGACCTATACACACATCAGATGTTCACAGACTAGTTGGAAAGGAGCTACCCATAGTCCATGATACACGTATACTCAGACATATACACACATCAGATGTTCACAGACTAGTCGGAAAGGAGCTTCCCGTAGTGCATGGTGCATGTATACTCAGACATATGCACACATCAGATGTTCACAGACTAGTCAGAAAGGAGCTTCCCATAGTGCATGGTGCATGTATACTCAGACCTATACACACATCAGATATTCACAGACTAGTCAGAATGGAGCTTCCCATAGTGCCTGGGGCATGTATACTTTTAGCATAGAAAACAACATACATGATTCCGATATTCACTATATTCACTCATGGAGAGGTTTCTTTCTTCCACTGACCTCATGACTGAAACCTGAAGCATTTAAAATCTCCAAAATGAGGGAATATAGGTGCTGGCTACATGACTAAATGTATAGCTTAATTATATGGAGGACTACAATTTCTTTGTATAAATATTTCAAATTTTATTAAATCAAAAGTTGCTCCTTGGCTGCCATACAAATAGGTTCATAGGTTCATAGGTAGGTACTAGGCTATCTGCCCAAAGGCATTTATAAGCCTAGCTGGAATGTGTTGGCTTTTACCACCCCCTTAGATTAGTTCCCTCTGCTTCTGTCCAGCAGAGCCATTGAAGTGATCCACGGGGTAAACTTTCTGTTTCCCATCCACTCGTCTAGGTTTTTCTTGAAGAGGGTTTGCGAGGAGCTCTGCCTAATGTAGATTGGAATCTTGTTCCAGAGCATGGAAAGTCTCTGGGACAGGAATCTATCCCTCCAGCACATCCTATTTATTGTTGTGGTGAGGTTTAGATCCCTGGAGCATGTGGCTCTAGGGGATGTGATTTTCTTTAGGTGGAGCATGTCCATCAATTCTGGGTTGGACATGGCCTTGTATGTCAGGCAGAGATCACCTCTGAGTAGGTGGTATGCAACCGAGTACAGCTGGAGTTTCTTCAGTCAAGCTGCATAGGGCATCTGCTTGAGGCCAGTGATCTTCTTGGTGAGGTAGTTCTGTGGCCTTTCCAGTTGTTGCAGGTGTCTTGTAAGGTACATCCCAAATGGGGCATTGTACTCTATGATGGGTCTGATGAGTGATGTGTAGAGGGGCCCAATGACCTCTTTCGATCTGGATGCAAACCCTTTTGTGATTAGGTGTGCCACATAGAAGGATTTTCTAACCACTTTGACAATGTGATTATCAAAGGAGAGGTTACTATCTACTTGGGTCCCCAGATCCCTTATTACGTCTTCCGTATTTAGGGGGCTACCACCTATGTGATAGTTTGTGGACACTTTGTTTTTTCCAAAGGGGATGACTATGCACTTTTTGGCATTTAGCTTGAGGCCATGGTTTTGACACCAGGTATCTGTCTCCGTGAGACCCTTTTGGAGGATGTCTGTGTCAGCGGGAGAGTCAGTTATAGCCCCTAGTTTGCAGTCGTCTGCGAACTTGGTTAGCCATATTCCTCCTGTGTTTGCCTGTACCTCTGAGAAGTATATGCTGTACAGGAGGGGTCCTAGGACTGAGCCCTGGGGAACACAACTTGTAAATGGTTTAGAGTCATACCTAGCTCCCGCAACTTTTACCATATGGGTTCCATCCATGAGCCAGTTGGCAACCCATCTCGTGACATACAGGTTTATGTTCAGGGTGGTGAGCTTGTCTATAATACCTGAGTGAGGAATGGTGTTGAAGGTCTTTGCGAGGTCTAGGTAGGCTGTGTGGACCACCTTTCCCTTGTCTATAGCCTTGGTAACTGTCTCAAAGAAGGCCTCCAGGTTTAGAAAGCATGATCTGCCCTTAACAAAGCCAAACTGGGTAGGGTCCAGTGTTTGGAGGTTCCCGATGTCTCTGTTAATGAGATCCATGATGATAGGTTCCATAGCTTTGCAGTCCAAGCTAGGCAGGCTTATAGGGCAATGGTTCCCGGGGTCCATTGTGGCTCCACCTTTGTGGAGTGGAATAACTGTTGCTGTGCTCCACTCTGTGGGCATGTAGCCTGTGGAAAGGCTGAGTTTAAACAGTGTGTTTAGATGAAGGGTTAGTTCATCTTTGATCTTGTGTAGGATGCAGCTTGGGACACCATCTGGTCCCATTGATGCTGTGTTTTTGGCTTGGAGAGGGCTGCTTTAACCTGAGTGTCTGTGATTTCAGGGGCACTACATTCTTCTGGTATAGCTATGGCTCCTTTTGGGGTGAGAGGGAGGTGAAGTTTGCACTGAACCTGTCTGCCAGGATGTTGGCTATATCGGTCAGTTTGGTATATTTTGTGCCATTCTGCACTAACTCCGAGCAGATCTGATAATTGCCACTTAGATTCTTGACATAGCTAAAGAATGCCTTGTGGTTATCTTTGGAGTCCATGGCAATTTTTCTTTAGAAGCTAGCCTTGGATGATTTTATGAGGGAACGTAATTTCTTACTGCTACTGATCAGGGATGTCTTCCCTTCTTGGGATTTTACTCTTTTCTGTACTAGTTTCCTCCTTCTATTGTATAGCTTGTTTATGGCAGGGGTCCACCAGACTGGTTTCCTTTTCTTGGAGGAGTGAGTCTTGGTTTTGTTTGGGATAGCATGATCCATACATTCTTGTAGGTGCCCATAGAGTGCATTAGTAAAGGATTTTGCAGCTTGGACAGCGGTATCCTTTAGCATGGGTGCTTTGAAACTTCCCATCTCGGTCTTAAGTAACTTGAAGTTTGCTTTTGAAAAGTTTTTCACAGTGGTTTCTTTGACTGGGGGTAGTGGCGGAATGTGGATATACGGAGTGATTAGTTTATGGTCAGATCTAACCAGCGAGTGGTTGACCTCCGGTGTGGAACACTGGTCGCCCATGTTGGTGATGAGTAGGTCCAATATGTTGTCACCTCTGGTGGGGGTGTTGACCAGTTGATCCAGGGCATTTGAGTTTATAAATTCTAGGAAATGTTGGGCAAGAGAGTTTGTACTTGAGTAGGTCTCCCAGTTAATGTTTGGGTAATTGAAATCACCCAATATCAGGGTGTTTGGTAGGACCTTTATGTTTCCAAGTGTTTTCAGGAATGCGGAGTGGGTGTCCTGGGACATGGTGGGTGATCTGTAGCAAGCTATAATTTGAATAGCAGTTTTTCCCATTGTTAGTTGCACGTGGATGATCTCTGAAGCATTGTGCTGTGCCACTAACCTGGAGGTGGGGGTATCCTTGATGAATATGGATACTCCCCCACCTTTTGTATTTTAGTCCGGGTTTTGTGGCCGAAATGTATGGTATGAGTTGTGGCCTGGTAGTGCTAGGGTGCTCTCTGGAGCCTTAAACCAGGTTTCTGTTACTGCACATATATTGATTTTCTCCATACTGAGGAGTGCCTCGAGTGCATGCATTTTGAGGTTTAGACTTCTGGCATTGAGTAGCATTACCCTCAGTTTTTTGTTGCTGGGGTTGTGGCAGAATGTGGATATACGGAGTGATTAGTTTATGGTCAGATCTAACCAGCGAGTGGTTGACCTCCGGTGTGGAACACTGGTCGCCCATGTTGGTGATGAGTAGGTCCAATATGTTGTCACCTCTGGTGGGGGTGTTGACCAGTTGATCCAGGGCATTTGAGTTTATAAATTCTAGGAAATGTTGGGCAAGAGAGTTTGTACTTGAGTAGGTCTCCCAGTTAATGTTTGAGTAATTGAAATCACCCAATATCAGGGTGTTTGGTAGGACCTTTATGTTTCCAAGTGTTTCCAGGAATGCGGAATGGGTGTCCTGGGACATGGTGGGTGATCTCTAGCAAGCTATAATTTGAATAGCAGTTTTTCCCATTGTTAGTTGCACGTGGATGATCTCTGAAGCATTGTGCTGTGCCACTAACCTGGAGGTGGGGGTATCCTTGATGAATATGGATACTCCCCCACCTTTTGTATTTTGGTCCGGGTTTTGTGGCCGAAATGTATGGTATGAGTTGTGGCCTGGTAGTGCTGGGGTGCTGTCTGGAGCCTTTAACCAGGTTTCTGTTACTGCACATATATTGATTTTCTCCATACTGAGGAGTGCCTTGAGTGCATGCATTTTGAGGTTTAGACTTCTGGCATTGAGTAGCATCACCCTCAGTTTTTTGTTGCTTGTGCTATTTCCGGCAGTGGGTTTGTCTTTTGAGCCTTGCCTAAAAAAGGCACTATGGAGGTGGCAAGAGCCTTGGCCAGTATTCGAAAGCCTAAGGATGACAGATGCAAGCCGTCTCTAGTGAAGCAGCGTGGATTGTCGAGCATGTCATCCCAGGCTAACAGAGACTGGATCCCCTTTGAATGACACCAGAAGCTTAGCCAATTGTGGAATTTGATAATTTTTTATTTATACCGTGGTATCATTCTTGGTGAGGGCAGGATGCTACTCAGGGTCAGGGTCATACCGGCCTGAGCTATGTGATCAGAGAGCTCCTCCATGTCTCTTTTCATGTAGTCCAAGGAGGTACGGTTCAGGTAATTCACACCAACATGGACAATGACAGAGTCATATTTGTACTTGTTCTGGAGTGACCTGAGTGCTTGTGTTATGTGGTGGATCCTGACACCTGACAGGCAGCTAACAGTAACATTCTCCTTGTTCAGCCTAGTGAGTGGGACGTCAGTGTGTCTCACTATAGTGTGTTGGGTATGTTATTTTGCCTTAAGGACTGTGATTGCGTAGCACACTGGTTTTGTGAAGTATGTGTTTCATGGTTTGTGTTGGGGGGTGGAGGTTGCTTGTTTGTCTGCTTTGGAGGTCTCTGTTGCTTTTGCAGATTTTTATTTAGAGCCTCCAAGTATGTTTTTGTGTATTTATGTGTGTTTTTTGCCAGTGCTGGTTTCATAGGTCTATGTGAGACTGGTGGTGTGATGCAAGTAATTCCCTTCTCCTCTTGACTGCCTGGTCCAGTCTTGGGCTGGGAGAGCTTAGCTTCCAGTTTGGCTGTATAATTGCATCTCTCACATGTATTAGTGTTTGGTGGAAGGAGGAGAGTGTTGGCTGTGTACATGAGGTAATTGTAACATTGCCTCAAAATGCCCAGATTCACCAGTTGGACCGGAGAGTACACCTGAAACTACCCTTTGGACATGCCTGGATAGGTACAATGAACTGTTTTACTGATTGGCTGGTAAGGTCGAATAGAGAGCCTTGTCCTTCTCTACAGTATAGGGGGGTCTCGTGCTAAGGTTTATTTGTACTTGCTATGAGTTTTGAGCAAGTGCCGGGATGAAAAGTGAATGGTTTGAGTGCTTAAGTTGAAAGTTTGTCTACTTCCAAGGGAAAAATTGAAGAGTAGACTTTGTGGAGCCTGGAATAGTTATACCCTAGCTAACTGGTGCTGCCCGGTGTGCAAAAACTGCACAAATCTGGGTTTTATAGCAGGGAAATGAAAGAGATTGAAATTAGCCCAAAATGGCCAATACACTATTAATTTCTGGGCTGAAACCACTCCTCCAGCGACAGATAGGCTGCTCAAAGCTCCCTCTCTCACAGTGAACAGAGAAACTTCCTTCTATCCAAGTAAGGTATGGGCAAACACAGAAACTTGTAACACAGCCCTGAATTCAGCACTAACCTAAAAACTGGACTATACTAGCTTTTTTTGTTTGTTTTTTTTCAGAAAATAAAGCAGATACAATCAAAAAAACACTTTTAATGCACAGAAATGGCTATCACACTTGAGTGTGTAGCCTACAACAGTTAAACAGGTAATTTAAACACAAAAACGATTTTGTTAAAGTGCAGGCAGTAAAATAAGTACAATATGCAGCTGAAACAAGCTTTGTAATCATAGAAACTCCAAAAAAAATGTTTTTAGGTGGAATTAGCTAAAGGCAGCAAGAAAATGTAGAAAAATGATACTTAATCACTCCAAAGTCTCTCTTATGTCTTTCTGCTGCTGTGGAACTCTGCAAGGCACCAGGCAGGAGCTTGCTGAGCTGTATACAAGCACAAAAACCTCGCAAATGTGGGTTTTATAGCAGGGAAATGAAAGAGATAGAAATTAGCCCAAAATGATGAATAAACTACTAATTTCTGGGCTGAAACCACTCCTCCAGCTCTCTTAACATTCCTGTGTTGCGTGATAAGGGAAAAATGCATTGCTGAGATTATGTAACCACCATCTTTTATTCTACTCACTACCTGCACAATGTTGGCAAAGTTATAAAAACAGAAGGCAAGGTGACTACCTCGCTGGTCATTCTTTGGCTTTTCAAGTAAAGGCATTTATTTTGTACTTTTTCTTTTTCATTGTTTTTGTGACTCACATACCTCATTGTAAGTGATTATCAACTGGTGCTGTGGTTAGGGCTGCTATTCACTGTACTTGATTGTCCAGTTCATTTCATGGCTTAGTATCTTTCTGTTTAGCATTCGTGTGCCATCTCTGTAAAATGTGGGAGTTATACTTGGTGTTCTGGTTTTCTGATATATTGCACAGACATGCTGTAGTTGAACCATAGCTGTGCACTCTATGAATGAGTGAGATTGTGTGTGTGTGTGTGTGTGTGTGTGTGTGTGTGTGTGTGTGTGTGTGTGTGTGTGTGTGTGTGTGTGTGTGTGTGCACGAGAGAGAGATCTTTAAGAGGTAATTGTCTATCCAGGTTTACTCTCACTACCACTGAATGCTGGAATAGGCTTTGACTTCTCTACTCTACAACCACAAAGGATTTAGCTGGTAGTCAAAAAATAGATGAAAGAATGAAGGACTGTACATGACATCAGTTACCTTCTGAAGCTGGTACTGCAAGCGTACTGTCTCTTCATCAGAGTGGTTTGCCACTTAACCAGATTTGAATCACTGAAATTCTGTTCACTTTGCACAAGAAGGGCTTATATTCAATAAAACCACATCACTCCTACATGATGAACCCAAGTCATTTATTCTTTTAGGGTTTTTAAATACTGTGACAGGAGTGCACCCCATTCCTATGTCAGAGCATAGTTCAAGGTTGTGAAGGCAGCATTTCCTTTGTCTTTGAAATGCTCTTAATGCCTGGAATGTATTCTTTGTTGTTCAGATTTCCACTGCTTCACAGATATTTGTGTAATGTTTGCACAATCCACATTGAAGTGCCTAAATAACTATATCAAAGCAAAGCCGGTAACAAGATGTGTAATGTCTAATTATGTACAGCAGAAACAACATTTTGTTTGTTTCTTCCACTTTCACTACAGATTTTGTTTACCAAATTCTATGTAGTCCACAGTCATGGGTTGTTTGTTTAAATTCACTTTTTCGTAACCATTTATGGGCCACATCCTGATCAACGTGTTGTTCTTCTTCATGTTCTCTATACTTGCCATTAAAATATTGGCATTTGAATTTGGTTTCATTTTCTTCTGGTCATGAACTTTATATTTTTTGCTTTGCTTTCTACCACTTTCTTTTCTACTTGTTTTTGTCCACTTCTGGTTTGTTTTCCAGAATGATTCGACAATGTCATCTTGAGAATTTTCTTCTTTACTTACAACTTTCACTCTGCATGGATCTGATGATGTTAACACATATGTATGCAATCCCACAATTTCAAAAAGGCCTTCAGACCAAGGGGTAGATAATCATGAATTGCACTGGTTTTATATATCATTTAGTAATTATAAAGTAGTTTTTCTTTTTTTTTTTTTTTTCCAAAATGGTCCAACACTTTTTGGGGACTAGTCAATTATGGTAAAGCTACAAGTTCGAAGCATGAGGGCAAATGGACTCATAGTTTGAGTTTTATTTGTAGATTTCAAGACAGTTTTCAGAATTCATTTTAACCTTCTTAAATAATCCTTTCTAAGCTTCTTCTCATTTGTTCATGTTGCTCTGCTACCATTCATCTATTACTAGACATTTACACATTCAGTCTTGTTCCGGTCTTTTCTGTCACATTTCTATCTCAAGGTGCTGTTTTCTTGATGCTTCAACTCTCATGTTGTTTTCATAAATTTATCATGGCTAAATGTTATTATCATATCATCTAAAAAAGTTTAACAAGTTGTAGTTGCACATGCAGTCATTTGTCAAATGAGCTTAAAATCATTCACAAAAATAAAATAAGATGACATTAAGCAAGGATGGTTTCCGGAAATCTTAGATTCCATTAATGGACACCTGCATAAACCAATATCACAAACAAATACAGCTAATTAAATTGTATATAATGTAAATAATATTCTTTCTTAATATTTTCTTTACATAATATGTATAAATGTTAATTACAATAGTGTGTGCTCTGTGTAATTGTACCACATTTATTTTATATAATCATGACTTCAGCGTTTGTATATGTCATGTTTATTTTATTAAATTCTCTGTATCATTGCCTTTCACCTGGATCATGACTGAAAAGGGTCTTCTGACCAGCATATCTACTCAGTTAACACATATTTCCATTTGTTAAGTAACCTCTGTAATGAATTGGAAGCAAAACAGCAATGGTAATAAGGAATCAGTCCAGAATATCCCTCACTGGATTTCTATACCCAAGATAGCAGTTTTCCCCTTTTATAACTCAGTTGTGAAGTGCTTTGCCACTATTATCTATGGTGCGTTTTACAAATCTGCAAACATTCTATGAGACACAGCCGTAGAATATTGTCATTTGTTTTGTATTCAATCCATATGATAATTAGTTTCTGCCCCCCCTTTAGCTATTTCTTTTATTACCTTTTTGTTCGATTGCCAGAATTGACTTTTTATCTAAATGACTGTGAACTCATCAATGACAGTATATGCTTTG
Source organism: Protopterus annectens (assembly GCF_019279795.1). Lineage (NCBI taxonomy): Eukaryota > Metazoa > Chordata > Ceratodontiformes > Protopteridae > Protopterus > Protopterus annectens. The sequence continues at coordinate 1,311,802,214 of NC_056743.1, read as the reverse complement.
TCTGTTTTTGGTAGGTGGGATCTTGTTCATTACTTCTTAAGATATCTTTAGTTGTTGGTGTCAGTTCAGTATGTGCACTTAGTAGTTTTACTTGAACTAAATCATAGTCTAAAGATGCTATTACTTTTAATCGGAAGTTGTGTATGCCATCTGGAAGTGTGGTTTTCCGGTTAGGAACGTTTCTTTATTTTGTCTCCAGATCAGTGCATGTTACTTCATGCCATTTCATGTTTTTTGCATGTTACTTCATTCTATTTCATTCATGTTCCATGCATGTGACTTCATTCCATTTCATGTTCTGTATGATAGCACATCTTACTGATTCTTCTACCTCTTGTATACGTTCAGCATCTTTATTACATTCTACTCAGCAGGATATTCACCCCCTTTTGACAGAATGTATCGATTTCTTCTGGTTTGGGTGGTATTGTTGTTGTGATTATTTTCTTTCTCTATAATCTTTTTGGGTCATTAATTAATTACTTGTTTTTTCCTTTTTCTTCAAATTTCTCTCTGTACCTTCTGAGTTTTATTGCTTGTTGTGATGCATTATTTTTTTTATTAGAAATGGTATAGCATACATTTTGATCTGTTTTAATGTATGTTACTTTTACCACATCAACCTTTCTTAGGTGTTTTGATGATGTATTCCCTTTTGTATATTTTTCTGGTAGTTGTACTTCTCGTCTCGATATAATAGTCCTTGTCTAATTGTTTTTTTTTCTCTGGTGGGAATCCACTTGTTCCTCTCTTTACATTTATTATTCTACATTTTCCTGTTAAAATGTTATGTGTTATTAATTTAACTTCACAGTAGTGTATTCTATTTATTTGTCTGACAGCGTGCAGATCTACATTAATGGTCCCAGTTACTGCAGTCATCTCATTTTAACAATGTTGTCATTCTCTTTGCCTTATGCAGTATCCATTGTAATACCGGTTGATTTCTATTTGATCAAACGTTTCTTCCCTTGGGTGATTTCCTTCATCTTTGTTTTCCTTTTCCTGCTCTTTCTATTTTACATGCAAGTACTGCTGTGAAGTTGTGCAAACACAAAGGTACCTGGAGCAGGTATGCAAACAAAGCCCCTTACCAATTTCATAAAGTATAGGAGTATGGACCAGCCAACACAAACATGCTCAAACACATACACAAAATAAAAATAAATAAAGGAAAAGAAAAAAGAAAAATCCTTGATGGGCCTTGAACATGATGTGCTTCCCACCATACAATGGAGTAATAAAATTAGCATCACAACATGTAGAAGGAAATGTATACGTACATATATAGTATGCCGCATCTGAACCTTTTTTCGGAAGATGTGCTGAACAGGACAACACAATGAGACAACCAAAGCAAAGTAAATTTTCTCCAGTTTTAGGTGAATCAACAGAGCTGTAGCCAGTGGGAGCTCCTATAGCACCAAAGCTCTTCATTGTCATAATATTCAGATTCACATTAATGAATCATTTGTTGTCATGACTGCAGAGATGGCGATAATCTCGGTGCACAAATCCTCCTTCAAAGTGATGCCCATCTATAGTGGATGTAATACTATCACACTACTGAGCACTATGTATGCTGTAATTACTGCTACGAGCACAGGTCACAATACTGAGCACTATGTATGCTGTGATTACTGCTAGGACCACAGGTCAGTGCTGCAACTGTGCTCCGTTATAGTGTTATGGCAGTTAAATATGTACTGCTGTATGAATAATATGAAGATCAGTATGGAGATCTGGCAATCAAAGTTCTATGCTGGGATGGATTTAAAGTATTATAAGAGTGTGTACCCCTTTTTGCCATTGTACTGTGTATGGGATGCTATAATTTACTGACCTGCACAACTGCTTAATAACACAAATTCATTATGTTACAACTGCACTATGTGCTGGAATGTTCTTGTAATTACACAAAGTGCCTCTTCCCATCCAGTTATATGATGTCACCCTGAAAACAGATGACCTTCACTGAATACTCTATGTCTCTTAGCAAACCTATTTTTTTTTTGCTTGAATGAACATTTGACTTTTTTAAAAATATTGTTTAGCAGAAATATATACATTATCATGTGCCAATGGGGTTTTCTTTATATTCTGAAACTATATCACTTGAAAAGCTTCATTTGCAAAATGTACACATATGTTTACAGAACTTATATGCAGTTCAGACCATTAAGCCAACTATTCATCTGTTTTACACACTGGTATGATTAACTTACTTAGCAGAAATCACTGTGTTTATGAATAAAAATACTGAAATAGATGATCCCTTAATCGATACTCCCACTGTTTAACATATCAGTGGACAGGATTATTTAATTTATTTACTTTACTTATTTTTAAAATGGTGGATTACTAGTCTAAGAGATAAATGTAGTTTGAAAAAAGTAATTGTAAACCATAAAGATACATTATTTGTACAATTGACATACAGGCATTACAGTGACAAAGATACAGGCATACACTCAAAACACATGACTGTTTTATTAAGTTTATTTAATATGTTCGTATGCTGTACATATTTTCATTTGTTTACAACCATACAGGATATTATTGGAAGTACGAGTGGAATGTATTTGAAAGATGCAAGCCTTAATGATAAAAGATGCTCCTTGTTTATTGGAATTTTATTTGCCTGACTAGTCCAGCTCACTTGCAGTGTAATGGAACATTTGCATAACCAAAACCAATGGCTGGAAGCTTTACAGAAAACATTTGTGGAAAAACAGAAGTCAGCTGCTTTAGCGAAGAGCTGTTGGCCCCAACAGTCTGCCTTCTCATGCCAAGGGGAATCATAAGAGAAGGGTGATACTGTGGGTGGTACATCATTGCCCCACATTAGCTAAAGAGACCATGACTGATGAGCGATATGTGATGGTAAGGAGTTTTGGGAGGCATAATGAGTGATTTTTTAATTAATGTTTATATAACTCTAGTGACAAAACAGCAGATTTTTCAGGGTTTAACATGACCTTGCAGATACTATTCCTCAACTGTTTAAGTTAAGTTTAGCTACTGGTTTTTGGCCCTGATATGTGACACATAGCTATGGTGGTGTCCCTCTGTAAGGATGTCTTTACAACTGATCCCAGGTAATTACAGACTTGTCAGCTTTGCAAACCTAATCTGAAAATCCATGAGACATACTACAATCAATCTCATAAACTGTCATCCATGAGACATACTATAATCAGTCTCATAAGCTGTCATATCAAGAATATTTTTAGACTTGACCACAACAATCTGGTTTTGTGAAAGGTAGATCCTGTCCATTTAATCTGTTAAATTCCTTCAATAGGATTATGGAGGGTGTAGAGGGTAGCCACACAGTGCACAAGGCTTATCTTGATTAGGCTAAGATCTTTGACACCATTTCCCATACCGGAAAAGCTAAAGGCAGAAGCTCTGACTGTGCTAGATTTTTAACTGAATTTTAATACAGTAAAAATGAACATTTTCTGTTCACTGTGTATGAGCTCTCATGAAATGAGATGGAAGTGGATGACCTCATTAGTACAGAAAAACCTACAGGAGACTAAGAAGTTGCAGTGTTTGGAAATCCTTTAAAAAGGGAAGAATTTCCCTCTGTGATCACAGCTGTTGATATACATCTTAAGATACGTATTTCTTATGGACCAGATTCCAAAAGACTTTCTCTCAGTGTAAGTGACCACTCACACTCAGAGGAAGCTGAGAACAGGTCTTTTGGAATCTGGTCCTTTGTTAGCTATAAAACAATTTTTAAATTGACAGTCTACTGGATTCAGTACAATGAGAAAATGAAATGCTAAGATGACAAAAGTCATTGCTACAAACTACTGTAGTGGTTAGATGATTGGGAATTTTTGACTCAGACAGCGAATAAAGTCCTCTTATGAAATATGTTTAGACTTAACTATTAAACCAAAAGAGAAGATAAACAAGATGTTTTGAACATTAGCAGCAACTAAGTAGAGCTATTACTGTGCAGAAATACCTTATTGCATTGCACATGTTACAGACATGACCAACATTCTTAAATATTAAACAACAGCAACAGAGAAGAACGTATGATATGCATGAGCACAGCAGAATGGTGGGAAGTAAATATAGGGACACTGAACTACAACTCTGAAGTGCATTTTGTAAAGTACACTGGAATGTTATAGGGACACTGAACTGAAAGACAGAACATAGTGAAGTGGCAAACTATTTAAATGTCAGTACTCGAAATACCGAGTGCCATCACATTAAAAAAAAGACCAGCAATCCAGAAGAAGAATGAATCTCGAACGGTGATCTTCTCCTTTAAACTTATTTTTTGTAGGCAGCAAGCCACCCTGCACCCCCCCGCCAAACTTAAATGTACCAACTCTGTGATTGCCATACTTCAGAGAAAAGGGAATATTCCAGGAAATGGTCATCTCAGACTTGGTGTATGTAATATCTCTTTTTTTGGTCATTCAGTCTCCATTTTTCAGGACTTGCTGTAATAGGTTCCAACATTTCAAATAATTGCCTAGTGAAATAGGTTGAATGTGACAGGTGACAAAGAAGGCTTAACAGTGGGGGAATGTGAAAAGGTAAGTGGGGGTCTCAAGAGGGTTATAGGTAAAAAGTGGGAATCTAGAAGATGGTAGATAAAGGATGTCAAAAAGAATTATGTTAAAACAAATAAACAGCAACCAAAGATGACAGTCCAACAGGTGTTTATTAAGCGCTTTTTGTTCGGTCAAATAACCTGAACTTCTTCAGATAAAAAGGAACTAAAGATAACACATTTAAAAAACTTTCATCACTCACCATGTGTTCTAGTCCAGCCCAATGAAATAGGAAGCATTCTTACTCCTCCCCCTCCCCTTTCTTAATACGTACTAAGCACTTATATTTATGCATGAATAAATAATTGAATTAATTTACTTATTGATATTATATACAAATATACAGAAATAAAAATATAAAAAAATAGTTAAGATATAAAACTTGAACATATTATTATCTAACGAGACTTTAAAGTTTTAATAAACATAATATAGAACATGCATCACTTATGCCTGGGTAACAGTAAGCATTCAGGAGTATTTACCAAGACAATTCCAATTCCTCTAGTCTCAAAGAATAGGGGCCCCCTCTACTATAAGGGATAATTGGTAAATAACTCAAAATTTAATGAAATGATCTTTTTCTACTGAAACATGTTTTGCAAGTGCATTCTCCATCTTGCCCTTATTGTTAGAGTAAATGTGTTCATACACTCATTCTTTAAATTTTCAATCCGTCTTACCTATATAGTAGATGGGTCCTTGGAGTTCCTACTAATAAGAATTATGTTTTTTGGGTGGATATTTTTGGAATTTGGGGAATGAAGTTAAGTGGGTATTTAGGAATTGAACTATTTCCCATGTGAATAGCATGAACATGGCCATGTTTCCATCAGCCATTGTTTAAAATGTTTAAAGGTGATGAGGTTATGTGTTTGGTTTAAGATGAATAGGATGATGTTGCAGTATTTTGATAATAGGAACAGCAAAGGAAGTTACCTACACAATTAATAGATTTTGTAACCAGCAATAGCTGTCTGTCTGTGGAGTAAAGGGTTATATTGGTAGACTAAGGCTGAAGTATGCTGCCGATGCTGTGGCATTTAGCTGATTTGTAAATTAGGCTCTGTGCGACTGAGAGAAGGTTAGGCTATGTTGCATTTCAGTCCATTAGAGTTGTTTAAGAGTTAAGCAGCAGTATGGTCTGTATGGGGTATGGGCAGCACATTTTGCTACTTTATTCTACCATCTCGATTGTGTAGCTTGCAGATTTCAAAAAAATGTACTGTATTGAATGGTTGGGAGTTGATACATCTTTACAATGGTTTTCTTAGTGTCATCTGTAATGTGAAGCTTTATCCTACAGAGAACACCAAGTGTTTGATTTTTTTTAAATACTTGTTTTAAGTGAAAAATGGGTTTCATATTTTCATCAATTAATCCATAGAAGTGTTATGTGAGTTATTTGTTTAGTTTTGGTGCAGATAGAAGTGGTTGTGGTTGAAAAGATTCTTCTATTGAGAAAATTTCTTGAGGGTGAATAGCACTAGTTTAGACTTTTGGGGGCATTCAGGGGGAACTGAGAGTCACAAAGCCAGTATTCAATAGATACTAGATATTCTTGAGTTATCTGTTGTAGTTTTTTTCCAGATTCTTGGCACAGCAGATTAAGTCTGAGTCATCTGCATAAATGATGGTAACATGTTTACTTGCAGTGTGAAGACTGTGTATGAATATGTTGAAAAGGACTGGGCCCAGAATCGAACCTCAGGGGACACCCACTACTACAAAGAGATAAAGGATGAGACATATACATTTGTCATATGACTTCCTGTTTTTTTTTTTTGCAGTGATATACCTGCTAAACCAGGAGGGAGCTGGTGGGTCTACTCTTAATGGAGGGAGCCTACTGAGCAGAAATTTGGTGGGACACAACATGGAAGGCCTCGGGTATGTCTATGAATACTGTAGATAAGAGGATGTCTAAATTTCAACTTTGGCTGATAGAGGTGGTAAAGGGTAAGAAGGGCAGAGTAGTGTATAGGGACAAAATCTGTGTTCTATATGTAAGATAGCAGTTTATTGTTAAAGACAAAGTTAAGTAGTTGGGTTTGGATACATTTTTTTAGTACTTTAGAAAAAATGAATATGGTCCAATATTTGGAGATATCTGTATATTTCTCATCTTTATGTAGAAGAAATACATAGGATTCTTCCAGAGTTCTGGGGTATGGCTTTGCTTGATTGAGCAGTTGTTTAGTTTGGAGACACAGTAAGCCATGGATTCAGCTGCAAGCTTGATCTAGTCTGTTAGCTGGTTTTCTGTGACACGAGTAGTATATTTTAGATTGATGAAAAGCCTTTTGATAGTAGATGTGGGTATGAACTGGAAGCATAGTTTATTATGGTATTACACAGGCTCAAGGGATGAGGGAGAGTCTGAGGCTTTATTGCTTTTGGTATAGTAGAGTGGTGCTAGTGCTGATAAATTGAGCTGAAGCAACCGGCAATGTTTTTAAAGTGATTGCTTAAAGAAGGAGATGTTTGAGTGGACTGACCTGGGTGAAAAAGCTGATTGACTGAGGACTAGATTAATGTTAGGGATGAATCACTGGATGTTTGTAGGTCTGAGTAATTATTGATTTTGTCTCATTTGATTTTGCTTTTAGGTTAGTTTCTCAACTGTTTATATTTCAGTAGGTTAGCTTCAGGTTTGTCCTTTTTCCATTAGTGCCAAACCCCATCACTTCAATTCATTAATATTTTAGTTTACCTCGATAGCAAAGGAACTGGATTAAATTTTGCTCTTTTAGTTTTGACAGGACCCAGTTGGTTTAGAATATTTAGAAAAGAATATGTTGAATGGGATACAGCTGCATCAATTTGGAGAGTATGTAAAGACCTCCACTTGACAGATAATATGCTAGAGATTAGACTTGGAAGGTGGATATGTCACTTACATGATTGTATATAATGGATGTTGTGGATAGTGATATGCTCTCTGATAGTAAATGTAGGGAGGTGGACTCGAGATGAAAGGGATTGAACCCGAGGAAAAAAATTTGCTTGGGTTGATAGTCAGTACATAGTCTGACATAGAGTTTCTTTTATCTTTTTTTGTTGTATCTAGTTGATGTGGAGATTAATGTTTTAATTTGCCTTCTGGGAACAGACCAGATCAGAAGGTCTAAAGACCCTTTTCGGCCAAAACCTGAAAGTACAGGAATGAGAACAACATGAACGATCAAGAAACATACAATGCACAAATGCAAATTCAAACTCAAATGTTTTTAAAGGGTCTTGGAACAAATGGATGCTTGTTGTAGGCGCTGATGCTTGTTACAGAATCATACATATACAGAAACTTTGCAGAGATAAGAGTCAGCAGTAAAACCAAAGTTGTTTACAGTATTTACAGTATATACATAAAGCTCACTTTGAATTTCAACATTTCTGGAAACAAGCAGGGCACCATGTAGGAAATTAGCAGGTAAAACGGTCATACTGGAGGTAACATTTCATGGTGACTCTATTTAAACACACAAGTTTATGGCATTCGGTTTGGACTTGTTTTTTCTATTTGCCAATCAAAGTTGAGGTTACCTAGCATTATGGTTTCCTGAGGGATGGAAGTTTGAGACAAGAAAATAATTTTTCCACTGTAGCAGTATTATTAAATGGGGGGGGGGTACATAAATACATAAATACTTACTAAGTTTACTGTTTCTCATTTATCGCTTTTTAGTGTAAATATAATGATTTCTGCATTCTTGATTCTCGGGGGGAGGTGATAGGATAGAAAAATATGTTGGCAGTGTTTTTGTAAAATATTGCAACTCAGCATGTACTACTCTTTTTTTCTGTCTGATTTGATGTTATTGTATCCAGGTTGGGGAATATTTCTTATTCCAGTCATGCTTCAGTAAATATAATGACATTTGTGCACTGATGTGCTATTCACGTGTAGATTTCGGCTAGCTTGGTTCAAATCTTTCTTACACTGGCATTAATCAGATATAGAGTAGTGTTAGGAGTGGAAGGTTTTGGTAGAGTGAGAGCATTTAGTGGATGACAATGGGTCTGAATAGATATCTTCACTAAGGTTGATAACCAGAAGGTAGTGTGAGTGGGTATAGGATGACTTTTATTTAAACTTCAGGTGTTTAAGACATCACGCTTAACTAAAAACCCTATTGATCACCTACACTACAAGCAACTGAGAAATGTGACTAAAAAAGCAATATTGCCCGATAAACAAAACTATTACCTACAATCTCAGCAAACCCAACATAATAATCCACAAAAGTTCTGGGCAAGTATTAAGCAATTACTACAGCCCGGTCAATCTATCACACCCAACCCACAAGGTACTGACAAGGAGAATCCCAAGCAAACGGCTAATGCCTTTAATACCTTTTTCACCAAAGCAATTCAAACTCTTGCCAGTCAGCTCTCTAGTCATAACACAACTACATCCAATTCTAACTCAAACCCATCACATCCATTTCTCTTCCAACCTGTCCCAACAGCTCATATTCTCTCCCTTATCCAAAAACTCAAACCATGCACTCCCTCTGCTGACTTACTACCCGCAGAATACTTACAGTTAGCAGCGAAATCCATAGCTTAACCTATCTCCATACTAATCAATAGAACCATCACTGAAGGGTATGTCCCTAAACTCTGGAAAGTTTCCCATATTATTCCCCTTCATAAGGGTGGAAATTCCACTGAACTCTCCAACTATCGTCTCATAGCCCTACTCTCTCCCTTATCGAAGATTATGGAAAGGTGTATCCACAAGCAACTGCTTGACTACCTTCTCCATAATAACTTGCTCTCTAATACCCAACATGGTTTCAGACCTTCCCATAGCACTACCACTGCCCTCCTTTCCTTTACGGACACCATCAACAAAAACCGTAACCTTAACATGCTTTCCTCTGCACTTTTCTTAGACCTGCCAAAGCTTTTGACATGGTTAATCACCAAATACTCATACATATTCTTAAATCTCTGTCACTTGACACACTAGCTATAAAATGGTTCCAGTCCTACTTAAATTACAGACATCAAGCTGTACTCTGGAACTCCACTCTCTCTACCCATCTACCTGTTAACATTAGTGTTCCTCAAGGGTCCATACTGGGCCCCCTCCTGTTTACTTTATTCATCAATGACCTTCACTAAGTAGTTCCCCAAGCTACATGCATACAATACGCAGATGACTCCACACTTATTTGCTCAGCCACATCTGTGTCTGAACTTCACTCCCTAACACAACACACATTTAACTCTGTAGAACAATGGTTTACACAACACTGTCTCTTACTTAACCCAAAAAACTAAACTCCTCCTTTTCACACCTACTAGTAAATCCCCCCAAGTAGACTTCACTATATCATCTAAAATGGTACACCTATATCCCAAGATCTTACTACCAAACTGCTAGGTATCACCATAGACAACAACCTTAACTTCAACACCCATATCAGCAACACTTTGAAAACTATTAATAATAAAATAGGCTCTCTTTACAGAATCAAACCCTTCCTCACTCCTGCAACTAGAATAACTATTGCCCACTCCCACCTAATCTCTACCCTTCTCTATGCCTCACCCATATTCACCAATCTCTCAAAAAATAACCTTAAGAAAATAGAACTCTCCTACAACAATATACCCAGGTTTGCCACAGGTAACCCTTTCAGAACCCACCACTTTATTAATCTAAAGCAACCAGGGTGGCTTGAATTACAGCAGCAGCTGAAATTTAATCAACTAGCCATCGCTCATAAGATACTTTATCAACCTGCCAAAACACCCATACTATCTATTCTTATTCACCCCTTCCATAACCTGAAATCTCTTAGATCCTCACAAAATCTTCTTGTAAATATCGACAAAGCAAACAATAAGGCCAGAGACTCTCTCTTCTCTAATACTGTTGGAAAAACCTGGAACCTGCTTCCCTCCAAACTTTCTACACTCCCCTCTATAACTCTTTTTAAAAAGAGCCTAACGTTCTTCCTCAAAACACATTGGATGTGCCCATGTACGAACCCTGACTGAGCAACTAGCTCTTGATACTTGACTCAACCCTACCTTCTCAACCCTGCTTTTACTTCATCTTAACACCTAATGATCCACTTTTTCATCATAGTATTACATACTACTGTATCATAAAAAAAAGAAATTGTAATTATTGGACATGTTTTACTATTAGACGTATTACGTTACTGCTACTTCTCTTAACTTTCTTTTTATCTACACTTACTGTACATTATGCTATTTTTCTTTCTGAATACTTATTTGTAACTGCATTTGTACTGTCAAGTCTAATACTCTGCATTTTTAAGCATTATTAATATGTGACCAGTTAAAGTTTGCTTATCTCCTGTACTGTGAATATATTTGCATTATGAACATGTACTACTTTTGATGAGAAATTATTTTAAACTGTTTGGAACTTATCTCCCCGGGCCTCTACTGAAAATGGACATATATCCAGCTAGACTAGCCCGGTCAACAAATGTAAAATAAATAAATAAATAGTTTGTTAAAAAAATAAAACAAGAATCAAACGGAGTAAATGCTCTACAACGGACAGCAAGAAGAATCCAAATAAAAAACAGTAATGTCCGTAGAGCAAAACAATGGAGAGAATATCAATAATTCCAAGGTATACTCTGTCCAATGCAGCAATGAATCCCAAAACTTCTGTAGAATAAAATTCAGGTTTACTCGAATAGAACGTGGTGAGCGCTTTCGCTGGAATAGCTTCTTCAGACCAAATTACAAATCATTCCACAATGTAGACAGTTTATATATAAAAAAAGGTGCCAAAAATGACATGGCTTAAAGAAATATTCCTTAAAAACAATTCATAAAAAAAAATATCACTTAAAAAATATATATTTGTATAAAAATGTGCATCAAATTACAAAAATACAATACATAAAATATTTCATTTCATTTAGAAGCCTTGAGTCTCCTGGATTTTAACAATGGACGTAGGGGAACCTTGCCATTAATACCAGGTGGTACATCCGCTCTAAATTTGATTATCCAATTTATCTCACGGATCTCTGTATAATTCTCAACATCTCCCCTCCTATGTGTCCTAGAAATTTGTTCAAGTATCCTAAACCTAAATTCATGGTTGGGACCACATTCCATAGTGTGCTTGGCAAGTGCATTTGAGATGTTTCCTTTCCTAATGTGATAGGCATGTTCGCATATCCTGTCTCTCAATACCCAATTGGTCTTGCCTACATAATAGGCTGGGCAAGAGGTACAGGATGCCAAATATACCACATCCTTGGACTGGCAACTGCCTGCAATACGTATCACGTAGCTACCTTTCCCATAAGGATACCTAAACATGGGATCACTAAGAATGTAATTGCAAAAGTTGCACCTGTGACATGGTACCATGTGTGGTTCTTCTGTGAATGATCCAGTGGTGCTGATATTTGGATAGCATAACAATTGTTTGATGTTCTTTTTGTTACGATAAACAAATCTTGGGCGTTCACCAATAAGTCTTCTAATGGTAGGATCTACTGACAAAACATGCCAATGTTTGGTGAATACATCTTTAATAGTGCCTACGTCCTTAGTGTAATAAATGGGAAAAATAACTTCATTCCCAGGTAAAATATTATCTGGGGATGATGATGCAATGCCATCATCTGAATAGAACCTAGAAGCACCTTCAGAAAAATATGGCATTGCTCGATCACCTCTAAGAGTGGTGATGGCTTCCATCCCTTTACTAACATCCAGGTCACTATAGCCACGTTCCTTCAATCTTTTATCTAAATCCTCTAACCCTGGAAAAAAGTGGGAATCGTATGGTGTATATCTAGACAGTCTCATAGACTGTCCACGAACTATGTTCCTATAAACATAGCCCGGATGCATACTGGTACGGTGTAACAGTGTATTCCTATGGCTGGATTTTCGATACAATCCAGTATTAACCATACCTCCCGTTAGCTTCTCAACATATATATCCAGGAACGGAATGTTCGTACCTGACCATTCCATAGTGAAGTTAAGGAACCATAAGGAATCATTGATTTGTCTAAAAAATTCACTCAAAAGTGTAGGCGTACCTCTCCAAACCAAAAACAGGTCGTTAACAAAACGCCTGTAAAAAGGTACACATAACTTGTACAATGCATTCTCAAAGAGATGTTGGTATTCCCATTCAGCCATTACCAGGTTGGCATAGCTATTGGCACAAGAAGTGCCCATAGCTACGCCGTCCCGTTGGAGAAACATGTGTTCCTGAAAACAAAACACATTAGATTCAAGAACAATGTCCAGCAATGAAAGTATCAAATTAGTATTTAAGGAAGAAGGGGGAGCTGATCTAATCAAAAAAGACTTGATCATGTCCAGTCCCTCTGCATTAGGAATCACAGTAAAAAGGGACTGGACATCCATGGTGACCCACAATAGATCTTCTACATCTGTGGTGGAACTAATGAATTCATAAAAATCCAAAAGAAATTGTTTTGTGTCTCTAAGAATAACTATATTGGCTTCAACCAGAGGTCTTAATTGGACTTCAACATACAGGGAGAGTGGTTCAGTAATCCACCCTCTCCCCGCAACAATTGGCCTCATAGGAGGCACCACTGGGTCTTTATGAATCTTCGGGAGGCCTTGGATGGTTGGTAAAAGTGGATGTGCAACATGAAGGAAATCATAAAGCTCCTGATCTATATCACCATTGGTAAGTAAATCGGAAAGTGTAGAATGAACCCTATGAATAATTATATCTACCATCTGTTCAGAAATGGATTCATAATACCTTTCATCCATTAACATATTTATCATATCTATCCTATATCTATCTGTGTCGAATACGACCATTCCTCCCCCTTTATCAGCCGGGCGTACTACTATGTCTTGGTTACTCCGTAAGGTGTCTAATGCTTCTCTTTGTTTATAATTCAAATTATAGCTGCCTCTATGAGATTGAGTGTGTCTAGTATTCATATTGTAGATGTCGTCCTCAACTAATTTGCTATAAGCGGCAACCAATGGGTGAATTGGTGGAATAAAGACACTTGGTTTCCTAGGCACTCCATTATGCTGCATAGATCCTGAGTCTTTGTAAAAAACTTTTAAGGAAAGGTTCCTAATGAACAATTTAAAATCCTTCAAAGTCTCCTCAAGTCTACTGTTCCTACTGGGAATGAATGTAAGACCCTTGGAGAGTACTTGCAACTCGTAAATATTCAACACATGACTTGATAAATTAAAAACTGACTCTATTTTTTCTTCTCCCACATTTTCTTGATACTCCGATTGGTGGAGGTATCCGGGGAGAGCTTTCTCTTGTGCCGCCCCCTGCTGTTGGAGCGGGTCCTCCCCTCTCTGGTATAAGTTCTGATGGGAAAAGGAAGTTTATTAATAGATGACTGTATTGGAGTCGCTGACAAAGAGATAACAGTTTTCGCATTGTCAGTCGTGGGTGCACTACCCTTCCCCACTGCCGAACTAAAAGTTTTCCTGCGCACTACTTGTTCAGAGGGTGGGGTATGAATCCCTTTATCACCACCTGTGAGTGTCACTGAACTGCCGGTCGCAATGTTAACATTCTCTCCCAGTGGAACATTTAACACAATGTCCATAGTGTTATTAGTAACATTATCATCAGAAGTAGTCGTATTGACATTATCCAAACAAACAGCTGAATTAACAACATTAACTAAACGTGTTTCTGTAGCATTATTCACATGCATTTCAGAACTAGCAGTCACATCGTTATTTCTGACATTCTCATTAAACCTAGGCCAAGTGAAGATCCGGCCTGTTCTGAAATCAGAACTGTCCCTCAATAACTTCGCTCTTTTTTGATTAAAGAGCCGTTGCTCATATTGTAAAACATTGTCAAGCATACTATTAAGTGCAGTGTCTACAATAGACTCAGGATAATCAGCATAAATTCTATGTTGACAGTTATTAATGTCATTTCTAAGTGTCTCTTCGATCGGTGCAAAAAACTCATTCATCAACCTCATATAGTTGAGGCTTACCTCTATATTGAGTTGCTGCCAGTCAAAAAGTAAATCAGGATACAACGTGCCCGTAGTGGGCATTTTAAGCACCCTGAGGCCTCTCGGAACTAACCGGCGCTGAATACATATTTCAAAATGTTGCCTTTGCGTTTGAAGGCGTTTGAGTTTAAACATATCTTGTTCTAATTTCTCCGTTGCAAGCCGCAAACCTTCACGGTTAAACTCCAGTCTATCGGTGGTGTTCAAATTGTCCTCAATGCCGCCAAACGACACTAGTGGATTATTCTCTGCTCTCAGGCAGTCCCTTAACCGATCGGAAACTGTTCGTGACAACATGGGAACTTCCTGTTGATTATGCAGTACATACGGTAACTCTATCTGCACTTGTTCCTCTCCAATCATGCCTCCGTTTAAACCAGAAAAGAAATTGATAAAAAAAAAAAACAAGAATCAAACGGAGTAAATGCTCTACAACGGACAGCAAGAAGAATCCAAATAAAAAACAGTAATGTCCGTAGAGCAAAACAATGGAGAGAATATCAATAATTCCAAGGTATACTCTGTCCAATGCAGCAATGAATCCCAAAACTTCTGTAGAATAAAATTCAGGTTTATTCGAATAGAACGTGGTGAGCGCTTTCGCTGGAATAGCTTCTTCAGACCAAATTACAAATCATTCCACAATGTAGACAGTTTATATATAAAAGAGATCCGAGAGATAAATTGGATAATCAAATTTAGAGCGGATGTACCACCTGGTATTAATGGCAAGGTTCCCCTACGTCCATTGTTAAAATCCAGGAGACTCAAGGCTTCTAAATGAAATGAAATATTTTATGTATTGTATTTTTGTAATTTGATGCACATTTTTATACAAATATATATTTTTTAAGTGATATTTTTTTTATGAATTGTTTTTAAGGAATATTTCTTTAAGCCATGTCATTTTTGGCGCCTTTTTTTATATATAAACTGTCTACATTGTGGAATGATTTGTAATTTGGTCTGAAGAAGCTATTCCAGTGAAAGCGCTCACCACGTTTTATTCGAATAAACCTGAATTTTATTCTACAGAAGTTTTGGGATTCATTGCTGCATTGGACAGAGTATACCTTGGAATTATTGATATTCTCTCCATTGTTTTGCTCTACGGACATTACAGTTTTTTATTTAAATAGTTTGTTAGACAAAGGGTTAAGTGAATTTTGAGCATGTGTTATCTTGAAGAGGCGATTAATACAGTTGCAGCTACGGAAAATTAGCAGGAGGAAGTGTTTGAAAAGACTGTGTGGAGGATTATAATACGAGGTATGAGTGTGGAAAGATGTTCATGTGCAAGCTGTAAGGGAGGTAGTAACAATATTAATGGTGATAATAATAAAATCAAGCAGCAAATAAAATATCTTTATATAAAATGGAAGAAGGTTGGATTACAGAAGAAAGACCAGTATGCCAAGTGTATAGAGACTGCTGTAGTTTCAAAAGGCGGAAGAAGAAGAAAGGATTAGCCCATGTGGTCCTTTACTTTATATATAATTATATTTAATTTTGTTTTTATGTTTGCTGTCAGTAAAGTCGTTCACTTATTTAAACTTGACTACATGTGATATGCTTATTATCTTGATACTTCACTGTTATGGTTAGTGCTTTTAAAAGATGTGGGTTTAATATGGTCAAAAAGAAGATAAGAGTTACTTAATCTACATGGTTATCAACAAGTACCCATTGTGTAAGGAAGGTGCTCTTCATGAATAAAGAACAAAAGGGAAATACACTATGCTTCTGATGAGATGTACGCCGGGGGCTGTAAACATATGTGAAGCAATGGAAGTGTAACAGCATTTTTTATATGGTTTGCACTGTCAATAAAATTATGCCTGACAAAAAATAGAACATCCTCCTGTCTTTACAACTGCATTATATATTATGGGTTATATGCTTCTTAGGTCATAATTACAAGTACAGGTAAACGCAGTATCACAGCATTGCCATGCAATTATCAGAAACAGCTGCTCAAAAGACCTCTGTCTCTGTTGCAAGAGTAACAAAACATGCTAGAAGAAGAGGTGTGTGTCACAGAGAATACCATATTTGTGGAACCATCTTCTTTTACAAGAGCCATCATATCAACCCTAACCAAAACATATGGTTCAGTTCCCATCACCAGGTACTCTGTTGCTGTAAGTACATGAGTTAAAGCAGTCACCATACACATCCTATATCTTGCTTTTCAGGTACAGGAGTCCTCAGAAATATTGAGGATGATTTAGTATTTTTTTATTATGTATAACATGGATGTCAGATGTTGGATCACGACACATGCACATCTAATTTGGTCAGTGCACAAATCTGGCATTGGATATTATTGAGCAGAACACTGTGGGCCTACAACTGAGCAACGATGGTATCAGTGTTCGATTGGTCAGTCACAATCTATGTCTTCTCCCTATGTTATGCTATTTTTCAAGCAACTGTGTGCCTAGGGGACAATAGGAGTCTTTTCATTAGCAACAAAGTGTGACACAGCAAGATGGTGAAATAATCAGATAGCGCTATAATCCTGACAGAGCTAGCATTCTTAATTCCACTTGATATTGCTCTTGTTGATTTTATTATTTTAATAGAGCCTGACCTTTTGTGGACCTTAAGGACTTTAGGATACCAGGCATATCTGTCAAGCACTGCTGCTTTAAGTTCTTGCAAATACATATTTATTATTTTAGTAATGCTATCAATCCATCTTAGCTTCTGCTGCCCCCTTCTTCTTTTGTCTTTCATTTTTTTCCCAGCAAAAGTGTCGTTTCTACTAAATCCTGTCTACACATTATATGGCCAAAATATATGAGTTTTAGTATGCCATCAAACATTCCAGTGACCGGTATGGACTTATTTCTTTAAGTATTGATGGGTTTGAACTTCTTGCAGTTTAAAGGTGATAAGGTTATGTTTTTTTTTTTTTATTGTAAATGATTTATTCTTAAAGTGTAAAAAATATAAACAGATATATACATAGCCAGGTACATACAAACATACAAAGACACACACACAGACACATATTGACTCACATGTGCATGTGCACACATAAGTACGAGTGCGCGCGCACAAGCACACACACGCACACACACACACACACACACACACACACACACACACACACACACACACACACACACACACACACACGTTATAAGCACATGACATGTGGCATTCACGGTACTCACCTCATGTGGTTGCTCAGCACACCGTCATGCTGCCCCAGACTTTACAAACCAACCTTATATAAACCCCTCACTGGTACATAGTGAGCATCACCTGCTACTTAGCTATGAGTGTTTGACATTCCTATAGATCACAGACAACTGAAGTTATGGGATTCTAGTAATAGTTTACAAGAACAAAGGGGATATTCACAACTATATGCAGTACAGAGGTACCAAACTCCTGTAATACTAGACAGAAGCACTACAGAGGATGACTGATAAATAGGACAGAGAAAAGTAAGATGGGATATGAGCACTTTGGCTTTAGGTCAGGATGTAGAACACCTAATGAGATATCTGTTGTGAGACACGCAAGTGCCAAAGAAATTGTTAATGTGGGCATTTTTAGATTCAGAGACAGCATATGACATCATCCCAAGAAAGCTGATTTGGGCAGGCCTGGGATGGTTCAAAGTCCCAGAAACATTGGTAGAATTAGTGCAGGCTATGCACCGAAAGCCAATGAGACAAGTATGATCTGTACTTATACTCACAGAGGGCTATCCAGGGGAGTAGGTGTGCATCACAGTTCGGTCCTGACCCCACTAATGATCATACTGGTGATGGACTACATTAGCAAACAGATCAGAGGAGGCACATCAGCAAAGCTACTATATGCAGATGACGTGACATTACATGCAGACTCTGAGCAGTTACTTCAGCAAACAATAGGAGGCTAAAATGCAAAACTGAAGGCACAGGAGATGAAACTGAATGCAGATAGGACAGCTGTAATGGCAGCAAATGGGGGGGGGGTAGAAGAAGCTGAGAAATGACATAGAAGAGATAAAGTTGAACAGATTAGCAGTTTCAGGTATGTAGAAGGTGTGGCTGAGAGTAGTGGAATTTGAATGAGATCAAAGCTAAAATCACAGGTACTACAGTCCACTGGTGCTAAGTGTCATGGGTTGTCTGTTACAAAAGAAGCTGAAAAGTAAGGGATACAAAACAGTGGTGTGTGTGTGTGTGTGTGTATCGTAATAAACCTTAGCAATGAAGGCAAAACAGCTAGTTTACCTTCAGGTGATATTGATAAAGCACCTGATGCAGGTAATAGAATGCATAGCCTGGGACAGATGAAAAAATACAGACATCAGAGCAGAAGCCAAAGAAACCCCAATTCCGAGAAGGTAAAGGAGAACAGCTTACAATGGCCTGGTTAGATGTGTATCAAAACAGAAGATGACTTGGTAAAGCAGATTTGGGAAAGATAGAAGGCAAAAGAAGATTAGAATGTCAAGGCACCGGATGAATGTATTGTGTGATAGAAGACCTGCAACAGCTAGGCATGACTGTCAAAGAAGTTAGGAGGGTCTGTTATAGTCAAGAAAAGTGGCAACAACTGATGCCACATTCCAAACTAAATATAAAAGATGCAAAAGTTGGAAAAATGTTATTGATATGGAAACAGCAATATACAATCCTAGCAGGTATACATGACAGCAGACACAGGAATGACACAATGTATACAAAACAAGGCACACTTTTGTAGTCCTATTTGTGTCTCTTATGGGAGATTATGAGTCAGATGTATTGGACTAGCTGGATCAGTACACAGGTATCAGTGCCACGATTAACGATCCTAGGCTACGAGCATCTTGTCTTCAGATATCACATCATTTTAGATGTTAGAGGGATACATGTCTCAGATATCTATGCAACCACACAGAGGTCATATACAGCTTTTTTACAACATAAATAAGCTCTCACACATTATTATATAGTTATTACTTTGCAGGTTAAACAGCAGGAAGTGTTCGTACCTGTCAATATCCACATTTTTATTGTAACAAATTCTACCAGATGCAGCCATATACACAGCATATGACAATGCATATATGACAAAGTCATTTGTGAATTACAAATATGTTTATGGCACTGTGGCCACAGTTTTGAGCTTAATACCTCTCTACATCTTATGTGTTGTGTGCATAAACATTTTGCATTACAGTGTCTATGCACATTAGGAGTAACATCACCATTGCACAGCATATGCATCAAGATGCAATTTAGTCACTAGAAGCTTTAGATTCTGGCTAGGATACATAATTCTTTTGAATGCATGTAAGTGAGGTGTTGTGCTCAGTGGAATGTGTCTCAGGCACTTGTTCTACATGTCTCCCTCACTTTATTCTATGCCAATGCTCAACAGATACCACATGGTTACCAGTAAAATCTGTGCTATGTGAACTCACAGAGATTCTTCTCATATATTTTTTTCGCTTGGATTATCCTCTTCATTGCCATTCTGGTGGTTAACCTGGAGTATGTTGTGCTTCGCTGCTGTGTTATCATTTTGTTGCAGACCTAGTAAATTCATATGGCTTAGTCAGAGACATGTTACACACTCCATCTTAAGCTTATAAAATAAAGGAACTGTCCCTTCAGCTGTCCAACAGCATCTGACCACATTACATGTAAGATGGTTGCCAATGTTCTATTTTTCTAAAGCAACTGCCTGTGAATAGCATATCAATGTGCTTATTCTGACTGCAGTGGTAAATGACTATTGTCCTGTTCCACTTCAATAAACACACAACACCAAATGACATTTGAAGACCTTTATTAAACTTCCATAAACATGATTGTTAACCAGTAGTTATAAATTTCAACCAAAAACATGACACAGGTGATAACATCTATGGAAGAACACATGAAAAAACCATAAGGGCAGTGCAACTGCTCACCCTTGATAAGCAGCATCCCCCACTTGCTCACTTATCCTTGCACTAATGAGGCAGCATTCCTGCTCACCTTCAATTTATTGAATTACACCACCATCCATATAAGCAGCTCAGCTTGCTTATTAACTTGTCCACCAGAGCAACTGCTCACTTTCCTTCCAAACTTATTGAATTACACATCCATTACCAGAGGGGGAACAGAAGACGGCAAGCCTGCCCCTCTTCTACACCCACCAACCTGACCAGGCTGTTCCCCCTCTTTTCAACAAAGCTTCCATTCTAAGGCCAAACATCATTCGGTGTACCCATTTTATAGAACTTCAGCTAGATCATAAAGAACAGCTCTCATCTGTAAAGAAACACAACAAACCATGCCTTTCTTAAGCCTCCCTCATAGAGACAGTACCCAAATCCTCAACTATCCCCTAAAACACCTGCATACCCGCAATACTCGAAAACCCTGCTATCTCAAACCAGTGTAAATTCAACTGTGCCTCAATGAACCCGAATAAAGTAATAATATGTACCACACCAGAACAACACTGCAACAAAATTCATTACCTTTAACCTCAGTTTCCTTCAAGGATTGCTCATTCTAACTGCCCTCAACAACCTCATTGCACACCACTCTGATGACCAAAACATCCCCTGTGACTTGACATATTCAGAACAGCAGGAACAGCCACCCGACAAAACCATCACCTTCCAACTCAACTTCCTTCCAGCCCCGACTGCTTACATTTGTAAAAGAAAGAACACTGTAAATTCATGACTCTTACCCAACACACGTTCTTAAAGACATTAAGCCATATGAAAAAGTGCCCTTTTCCTCGAACTGCCCCTATTACACTGACCTATTTCCCTTACCCCAGCCCAACCCCACCTTACACACATAAAATCCTTTCACAGCCAAAACAGGAGCATACAACAAAAGCAATCCCACAATAAGCAGCAAAAGTAAAATGAAACCCACTGAAGATGTTCTAAGTAATCACTGTGGAAAGATAAGTTAAATATAACTATACCTTACCTGCGTCCTCTACTTATTTCCATATGAAACAATCTAATAGTCTGCTGAACATTTATGTGACCAACACTGCAAAAATATCCCCACAGATTCCCGCAAAATGTGGTAAGGGCTGTTTAACTCACAGTTGCCATATGTAGTAGAAGAAACAAATTCTAAGTACTCTCTTGCAATTTAATTTACCAATGCAATCTATATAACAGCCATTCGTAAACAACCCCAATTCCCCCAACTAAACTGAATAGCATGCAAAACATCCGCTTAGCAGCAGCCCTCCTAACCACGAAGAACCCCATCTTCCATAAACAGAATACATATAACCCTAAATAACTCCCTATTACCCCAAATCTGCCTGTCCTCCCATTTCCACTGCCTCTATTCCTCCAATCCCACCCCAGTGATCCAAAATAATGGTGAACAGTACTAAAGTCACACAACAGACTGCCACCAAGGACCACTTCCTTAACACCTAAACTTTTCCAATAAAACATCTGCTTGCCATCAGAGAGCAACCAGCCTAAACTAAACATTAAAATCATTCCTTCAAATTCCCTTCCTGCCAGCTGCAATCTGAAAACTCCCCTCAAAGCATCAAACTCCCCCGCTGAACCCATCGACCAATCCTATACCCAAAAACATAAAACGCCACTCCCATGCTCCCAAAAGATGCTCCAAACTCATGTGACAATAATTCCGTCCTTTATAGTCAGCTCACCTCCCCCATGACACCGCCATTCCTACTTCACCCTGTGTATGTTAACTGAAGTCACCTTTCAGCACCCTGCCACAAATATGACATGTCAAGTAAAATACTTACCAACTAGGCTTAGCAACAATCACCTCTCCAGAACGTATACGCAATCCACCAACTGATGATCCTCTGCCCTTCCTATCTGACCACACAAACACCTACAGGCCATCGTGGACACAGAGCTTGCTGTAGCAAGTTCACACCAAAATGTGAAAGAAGTGGATGGTGACTGTAAAATCACCTCAGCGGTCCCACCCATGCCCTTCCTGAAAGACAATTAGAGCAGCATGTGGAGACCGCTGAGCTTGGCTACCTCACCATGCCCTGGAACCATTAACCTCATTGCCTTATATGATCCCATGATTGTTATGCTCCTCCCTGCCTGTGGAAAATGCTATACTCCTCATAAACAATCTCTGGCCTAGCATCCCCACATCCCACCCTACCTACACCTCAACTTACCCATACACCACCTCAAACTATCCCAACTTGGATGTGCCCTAATGACCCACACAGCCAGATTACCTACAACCTCACTGTGCACCATTCCAACAATCACAACAGCCTGGCAAGCAGAATCAATTACCTTTCAATACCATTTCTATGAGGGCACTGACCATTGTTCATTCTGTGCTCCCGCGTCTGTAACCTCTTTGCACCACCCATACAACTGGGACCTCCACTGAAACAGCCTTGATCACCTGTTGAACCCCATTCCTTCAAGTCACCAACCAATGACTGCTCCATTTCCATATCTCGTAATCTTCCAAATCCGTGACCCCATTGTGCAGCACCAACGTGACCAGGGCATCCATTGAAACAGCCTTCACCACCTTTCAAATTACTTTCCTTCAGATCACCACCAATACCACATCAACTCCCAAACCTCTGCAATCTGCAAAAGAAAACAGCATAAGCATCTTGCATCTTCAAGATTGAACAAAACAAGTCTCGAACCCTGTACCTTGTATCTATAAGGCAAACCCCTTGCCTGTATAACCCCCCCCCACAATGTGCACCATAAGTAATCTGTCAAATTTGAGAACCCAAACAGAGACCCCCAAAGATTAAAAAGGGGCCTAAATGGACTAAATCTGTCTCTTCTGCCACCTCACTGCAGCAATGTCCATGTACTGCAAAATAGCAACAAAATACATGCTATTCATCCCTCTCAAATTCGCTGAAGAAAATGTGTAAGCCAGGCTATACGTAAAGTGGGACAGTTCTGCAATGTAGTGGCAAGTTCTAAAATATTGCTATTTATAAGCTAGAAAGCAGACAGGCAACCGGTATCACATCAGTGTAAGTCCCACTATTGCTGTTACCAACTCCTGTCATCTGTATGTACCTCCAGGCTGTAAAGATTTGCCAGTATTTACCAGCAACCACATAAAGATGGAACCCAAAGTAAATGCCACTTCCAAATTTTAAACCTAAATGGTTAGCAACTAATCCTCCAGAATACTCATTTATGTGAACTATGAAGTGTGCTGATGCCACCCCCCTCCCAAAAAAAACATTAACACTTGATCTCTGTTGCACCAGCACCAGTCATTGCTATAATCAAAGGACTGTTGTCATATCTCTCAAACTCCTAAAACAAAAGTCTGGACAGAGCCATAAATATTGGGGAGACAAAGACACAAAATAGGGACACTTAAATATTGCTCTTGCAAATTAAAAAAATGATAGAATAACAGGTATTGCATTAGCCTGACTGCCTGAGGCGTATAAAGTCTGAAACTCAAATGTTTGTCTTTATTTTCTGACTTCAACCCTCGACCAAAATCTGAGGTGAAAATCTGAACATTCTGTGAAAATCTGTACAGTTGAGAGGATGGCTGTCCTTTGATAAATCAATGGCAGAGAAACATCTATTGCTCCCTTCATTAACAGAGAATCCTGAAGCAAAAGGGCTGGGAGTGTGGCCTAATGGTTAAGGTGTTTGCCTTACAAACACAAGGTGCAGGATTTGAGTCTCACAAGGGATAATTGGCTAGGCTTAAAATGGCTTGCAAGGGCCGTTAGCCTAATACTAATCTATGTTCTATGAAAGTGCCCACCAATAGCCATTTGCACACTGCTGAATGATGTAGTTTGTAAGGCACTATAAACAGGTTCCTTACCTTGCAAGCAAGCTAGATCTCTCAAGTTATAGGAACAACTGAAACTGTACAATACCACCCAGGGTATTTCTTCCCCTTTTTTGTGTAACCAAAACCTAAGTTGGCTTTCAAACATTCTGAGAAAATCTCGACCGATGAGAAGCATGCCCCTACTGGCTACCCCTAAAATGCACATGGGCGGACATAGCCAGTCACTCATGTGCTGTTGGCAGCTACCAAGCTCCCTTAATAGCCAGGTGCACCCAACTATACTCCTCGACCTCAAAGCAGGAAAGCTGGACAGAGTCATAATCAAAATAACTGCCCAAAACTGGTGCCACTTCAGATATTACTGCCATAAACTCAGAATGTTGTTGGAATTGCAGGTTTAGCTCTAATCTAACTTTTCTGTATAGCATGCAGTCTTGAACTCCAATATCTGCCATTCACTTCTAATTGTAATCTTCAATGAATTACCACTAGTTCGCCCAAACCACTTAATCATCGTTTAACCACTGCGACTGCCTAAAATATGAAGCAAAATCCTGAACATACAAGAAATCTGCACCATTGATATGCAAACACCCACCAATCCCCACTATATGAACCAAGCTAATAGTTAACCAAATAGGTAAATGCAGCAGTTCCCTTTCCAAATAAGAATATCAAAGTTCTCTTGTTGCAGAGATGAAAATATATAAGATTGCTATATTAGACAAAATTGTACACTAGAAATATAGTGACTGATTCTTTGCAATACTCACGTATATATTTTCTCTTTGGCTATGTAAATAACAAATAACACCACGCATTATTTGTATTCAAAGCCCACTTACAGAATTCAAAGAATATAGTTTTCTAGTTCTTTACTGTTGATAGTCTTGTAATAATCCAGTACAACAGTGTTTACTAAAACAGTATTATCATTACTAAATGCAAACATATTGCATTCAGATTATATTTCAAAGCACAGTCTGTTTGTTGAACATATATACAGCCATCTGAGTCTCCATCTAATGAATACCTGTAATTTGTTTCATTTTCTGCCCATACCCTCACAAAGCACAATGGTTGTACTGGCTCAGATGACTTGCACAGCAATGAATAACAACATCTGCAGACTGCAATCCAGATATGTCAGTGAATGGTTCCTCAAAGTTTTTTTTTTCTTTCTTTTTCTATGTTGTTATAGACATGCAGCTATCATTTAAACTGTGTAACCATGCTCCTCTTTACCGAATCTCTCTTTTTTTTTTTTATCAAGCTGCCATCACCTGTAAAGAGTGCAATGGTAAACTTGTTGTGGCCCGCCTAAAACCAGGCCACTGAAAGCATGTAGCCAGGGGGACAGGCCTGCAAAGTAAAACTAGACAAAAAGAAACTTTATAATAATATATAAGTTACCTATATCCAACCACCTGTCACCACCCAATACCCAGAGGCCTACCTCTTCTCCCTGAATACCTGCAGGTCGTCGTGGACGTACCTTGCTTTAGCAAGCTCATGCCAAAAAGTGACTCCTACTTTCGTTACACTTGACAAAACCATCTAATCCCCTCCCTATTCTTACCACATTTCCTCCTAACATCCCTCCCTCACATTTAACCCTATCCTACCCTTATTCTTTTAATCCCTCCTATCCCATGTATCGAGCACCACACTGAAGATGTCCCAGGACAATAGTGTCTGTTCCAAACCTCATTTGTCTTTCTGTTATATCCATCTATCACAGACCATGGATTTATGCTCATTCTAATGTTTCCATCATGTGTGATGCTACCTGTTCTGTAGTAATCCTTTAGTGTATCATCTATAACATGCCAATGACAAGGAGTATATTTTGTGGTGTAAAACTTCCTTTTGCTCTCTGTAAACTAGGAGTGACACTGCATGCAGAATTGTTTTCTACATGTTGCAAGACTGAAATGTAACATGCTTGTGCATCGGTTCTCCCACAACATGCACATTACAGTTAAACTGGAATTTGATACTCACCAGCCAATTGTATCACTGTGTTCTTACCCATGAGGGGAAGGTTATATGGGGTCTCTCATATGCAAAATCTCTCTATGTAGCTCAGGAGTATCTAGGCAAATATATAAGTAACAAGACTATAGAAGTCATTCTTATGGTGCTGCATAAAGATGGTTTGATTCAATCATCTGTACTGCAGATGCCCTGAAGTATGTTACAGGAAACTTTACACCACTTGCACCATTCAAGTAATGCATTATGTATACAGATTTGTTCTGAGACATGCTGTATTCTATGGCACAAAATGACAAAAGTATCACCAATAGTTTGTTAATGTTCCTGTTACCAACACAGATGAGCCATGGATACCTTCTGTGTAATTATGGCAAGCATTGCAACTCACTTCACTATATACTCACCACAGTCTTCTGCTTATTCAAAGGCATGAACTGCAATGTGCTCTACACTATCTTTATGTGACTTTCTAGGATGTGCCAGTTCAGCTCCTATCATTTGACACTGCTTCCAGTTGGCTTAACTTGCATAAAAAAGATACACTGTTCATCCTAGCTAAGATAAATATAGTTTACCCTGTCATATGCCAGCATTCAGATGTTGTGACATCTCACCCTATACACCACTTTACACCAAGCTACTTCTTCAGTCTGTTTGTGCACTGAACACTGTGTAAGTATATGCTCATCATTAATAAAAAGTCTTGACTTATTTGGCTTTCATTTTTTACTTTTACTTATTGTTCGTACAAAGTACATGTTCACTCTCATTTTGCAAAATATCTCCACACTGCCACCTTTGCAATTTCCTTAAGATCTTCACATACTAAGAAGGTCAACTGATTTCCATTTGCAATTGCTTTTTCATATGATTTCAACAAGGTGAGTGTTAATTAATTATGTTTGATGGCTCTGTATTTATATAGTAGAGTATCTGACCATTTGACAAGAACTCATTTATATATATATATATATATATATATATATATATATATATATATATATATGGATCCATGTCAGATCCACGAAAACACACTTCAACAACGACTGGATCACCGAGTATATATATATATATATATATATATATATATATATATATATTAATATATATATATATATATTACAGAATGGAATGTATTCCCATGTGTGCAATACAGTTATAAAACAAAAATAAACATGTGTATAGCAGGGTAGCAAGCCCCCCTGTGCCCCCACACCCCCCTACATAAATATACCAACTCCGAGATTGCACCACATTGCAGAAATAGGAATTCATCCCATTTCCCACTACTCATCATTGTCGGCGATGCGTTGTATCGGTGATCTCATCACAGTAATCCGGTTGTCATTGAAGTGTGTTTTCTTGGAACTGATAGGTTCCCGCTGTATTTCATTGAAACACCCAAATACTGAAGTTCACAATATCAACCATAAAAGCTCAACTTTGCAAATGTTGACATGCTACTATGCATGTACTGAGCAACAGTCTAAGTGCTTGCAAAACATAAGTTCAAAAACAGCATAAGACATCCTTGGTAATTATATATCATTGCACAATGTTGGGAATATGCATATTTGCCAATCCTGAGAATCGTGATATCTTGCACACCTGCTGACCATTTGCGTCAACTAAATTTTGTGAACTTAACAGATGTCAACCAAAGGGTGATTCAACAATACTTAGTTCCCCCATATATCTGTATCTATTTATTTATTTCTATATTCATTTATTATTTATTTATTTACAGTTTGAGTACAGGGGAAGTCCACTGGGACCAGAGAGCCCTTTTTCAGTGGAGGCCCGGGGAGAAAAGCTCCAAGAAACAGATTACAGTAAAGATAGCAGTCCAATAAAAATAAAAGTACAAGTACAAATACATATCAAATAATACAAAGCGTGAGCAATATTGCCCATAGTGGAAAAATATTGTGCAGATACATTTTAGTAAATTCACACAGTTAAAGTCAAAAGTCAAAAGCTATTTGCAGAGTGTGAGAGATCGTATGGGAATTAGCTATAGAAGGTTATAGTCAGCAATAAGGTGCTTAGGAACTCAGGAGGATATTCTCCCAGGAGCTTTTGTTAAAGAGTTCTAGGTAGGGAGAATGCAGTTACATTTCCATTTGGAGGAAAGGTAGGCATAAAGCTGTTTTGAATTTGTTTGTGTTTAACATTGTCCTTAGTGTGGAAGGGAGAGTTCTTACCTAAGGAGAAGGAGAGGAGAAGTTGTCCAGCAGGACATTTAGGTTTGTGAACAGTAATTAAGTTTTGGTGTTCAGATCTGAGAGTTCTATTTGGGGTGTATGGGGGACAGATGTTAGTTAGAGCGGGGAATTTGGTTGGATTAAATATTAGTCTATGTGCTGTAGTGAGCTGGAGGAAGTCCAGGTACTTTGTGAATTCTAACCAGTTGAGGGATTGGAGAGTAACACAGTGATGAGTGGAATGTTTGGCTTTGGTGGCAAATTTAGAAATTTTGTTATAACAGCTTTCAAGTCTGGAAGTGATGGAAGAGGATAGGTTAGTTAGTAGCGGGGTGCCGTACAGAAGGGAGGGAAGGAGGTAAGAGGAGGCCAGAGTATGCCTGGTAGAAGTAGAGAGGAACTCGTTGTTCCTGTATAGCATACCTAGTTTTTGGCGGGTTTTCTTTATATTTTGTAGAATATGGATGTCAAACTTGAGGTGTTTGTCTATAGTTACACCGAGTAGTTTGGCAAAGGGAACAACTTTGATTAGAGAGTTGCTTTGGCTAAGGACTTGGAAGGAATTTTTATCAAAAGAGAAAGATTTTGAGGATGTGAATAGTAGTATTTTTAGATTTGTTAATTTGTTAGCATTGAGAGAAAGTTGATTTTGGCGCAGCCAGATCTCAGTAGTTGAGAAGGCAGTCTGAGTTTTAGATAAGAGTTTAGGGAGGTTAGAGGCACAGCAGGCAAGTGTAGAGTCATCTGCATATTGGATGACTTTTGCATTAGGAATATCAGAGTGAAAGTTATTGATAAAGATATTAAACAACATTGGTCCAAGGATGGACCCATGTGGTACTCCAGTAGGGGTGGGTAAGAAAGGTGAGGGGCCTTTGTTCCATTTCACAACCTGAGATCTATCTGACAGATAGCTTGAGAACCAGGAAAGAGTGTTTTGGGAGAGATTTAGGTTTGAGAGGTGACTTAGAAGGTACTTATGGGAAACAGTATTGAAAGCTTTAGAGAGATCTAGGAGTACTGTGGATACTAAGTTCACAGAATCTCGGGCTTGACTGACAGTTTCTAAGAATGAGAGTAGCGCTTTTATGGTGCTACATTCTGGTCAGAAGCAATGTTGGGTAGGGGTAAGAAGTTGTTTTTTAGTCAGAAAAGGCATAAGTTGGAGGTGGATGCATTTTTTTCTAGGATTTTGGAGATTGGAGAGAGAAGAGCTATAGGGCAGAAGTTTGAAATCTTAGTGTTTTTGCCTCCCTTATGGAGAAGAAGAATAAAGGCAGAAGGTCAGAGTTTAGGGACATAGGATTCCTTTATGGATCTATTAATTAGGATACTAATTGGGAGAGCTATATCATCGGCAGCAGACTTGAGAAAGGAAGAGGGGATGTTGTCAGGTGCATTGGAGCAGGGTTTAAGTTTGGATAGAAGTCTTTTTATGTAGTTTGTGGAAATGGGTTTAAGCTCAAACATAGGAAGAAATGATTTGGGGACTTAGATGAGGTGGAATGTAGGAAAGATGGGTCGTTGTTGGGAAAAGTTTTCATTAGGTCAGATAGTGACTCTATAAAAAAGAGTTGAATAGTGAGGCTAAGTCAAGGTCAGATTTAGTTGGCTTTGGATAAGGGTTATTTTTGGAGCCTGGGTTGAGGATTGAGTTTATGGAGTTCCAAAAATGCCTAGCATTTTGGGGATGGTTGGACTGGAGCTTAGTGTAGTAGGATTTTTTGTCTTTGAAGATTTGTTTTTTGCAAAGTTCCGGAGCTGTGTATCTTGGAGAAGGGTTTTGGGAAGTTTATTCTTTTGTTAAAGCTTCCAGGATTTGTCTCTTTGCATAAGTTGCTTTGTTTCTTTGGTTGGCCAAGGGGCAGTTATAGTTTTTATTCTTTTTTTCCTTGGTGGAGCTAGGGAATTTAGAGTGTCTAGGAAAGTAGAATTAAAGTGGTCTATGGCTTTATCGAGTGGAAGGATTTTTAGAATGTGCCAATTCATTTGTTTGAGATAGAGAAGGTTTTGGGATCAAATTTACTAAGTTTGCGGGTCTGAATATATTGATGTTGGTGTGGATGGCAGGTGGTTGCACGGTAAATGAAAGCTGGAAGGTGGTCACTAATAGAGTCGAGGATGGTGCCAGAGTTGGTCATTTTATTTAGATGGGTCTCTAAGCTCCAGTCAAGAGTGGATCCTGAAGGATTTGTTTTATTGGGTCTGGTGATGGAGTGGGTTACTTGAGTAAAGTTAAAGAAGTTAATGGACAGTGAGGGCATGAGACTGTTGATTTTATTCCAGTCGATGTTTACATCGCCTAGTATATAAGTTTCAAGGTTAATTTCAGCTGAGGCCATTGGAGTATGTCTTCAAGGGTTGAGACGTTATTTCCAGGTGGGATACAGAAGCTTTTGTGATTATTCATTTTTAATAGACCGACAGGTCTGCACTGGCGAATTTAGAAATGTGGTTTGGTAGGGGAATTAAGGTAAGGAGATTGGAATAGATTAATGCAACACTTCTGCCTTTTTTTTTGGGCGGTCACATCTAAGATTGTGAGGGTAGGATTTCTGAGTCAGAAATGTGGGGTAGTTTCAGAGATGCCTACAATGTCAGGTTGGTTGTGACTTAGCCATGCTTGAAACTGATGTGTTTTGTTGTTGAGACTGTGGGCACGGAATGTGAAAAAAAACATATATACATATATGTATATATATATATATATATATATATATATATATATATATATATATATATATATATATATATATATATAAAATCAACCACAGTCCAGCACACTAATAACAAATAGCAAATAAAGCCAACATGCCCTCGAGTAAATAATTCAATATAGGCAAATAACGAGCAGAACCCAAACTTTCCTGCTCATTATTTGCCTATATTGAATTATTTACTCAAGGGCATTTTGGCTTTATTTGCTATTTGTCATTAGTGTGCTGGACTGTGGTTGATGTATTTTTGGTTTGGTCTGAGCACCAAGTGTGGATCCGTGCACCGAAAGCTGTATGTATATGTATAGATCTATCTATAGATAGATATATATACAGATGTGTGTGTGGATGCACGACTGCTGATGATTAATTTGCATATATACATCTCATGTACTTTGTGCTCTTTATAATTTACTTACCTATGTTGTGACATTAGTTTACAGATTTTGTGCTATGTATGATAGTCTTTCATTGTGCATAAAATATTCTTGAATGCCATGCTATCTATTTTCTGATCAGTAAAATTCAATCGATACAGGAATTACACAGTTGACCTATAGTCAGAATTGAGGAAGGCTTTGCACTTTACATCTATCCTGCTGATAATTAAAGGTGAAAATGGAAGCATTTATGACAAAAGGCAGTTTAGATGGAGCAAGAGAAAAAATTTTAAAAAGAGACAGCAGAAGAAGAAAAGTAATGACAGAAAGAGAGAAAGAGTGAGAGAGGGACATGGAAAGACTGTTCTGAAGTGCAAAATGGAGCCTGACTTGAGTAATCTCATAAAGCTCTGATTTCAAACAAATATAATGCAAGCTTAATCCAAATAACCTGTTTGCTTTCAACTCTAAGTTGGTGGAATGGTGTCCTATGATATTGTCTGATGTGTGAGCCAGTGGTATAAATAAAAGCTTTTGTTCAATGATACCTGCAATGCAAACAGTAGACACCAGAAACAACTGTTTAAAAGTTTGTTAAATTTTGTCTCATTATCCATGACAACATTGAAAGATTCGATAACTTTTCTTTATCCTGCAGACTAAATTTGAATACGCGCTGAGACAAGCATGTGATCTCTTGCCATGGTACCTGAGCCCTGAATGTAAAATGATTATATCTGCTGTATCAGAGGCCATCAAATATTTGATAGAAAAAGGTGCAGATGCCAAAACAATCTGTGTTGCAGCCCATTTTTGTAACAGAAATCAACATGAAGGTATGAAAAAATCTATTACTTCTGTTTTTCTTTTCTGATAAATGTGCTCTAGTCTGCAACACTGTGCAAGTGTGTGCTGGCAAATTATGAGAAACACTTTAATAGCATCATTTTGTAAAATATTAAACAATTCATCTGGGATTTCATCATTTCCTACAGCCTTGTTATTAGAATGTTTTCTGGGATTTCATCATTTCCTACAGCCTTGTAATTAGAATGTTTTCTGGGATTTCATCATTTCCTACAGCCTTGTTATTAGAATGTTTTCTAGGTTCCATTTAACATTATCTGAATGGATGTTTTGTATATCAAAGAATATGCCATTGTAGGTTTAAGATATTATGGTTCTTCTTATATAGTTCTTATATATACTGCTACCAGGTTCCTATTAAATGATCGAAGATACATTCTTTCGAATGTGTCTTGATCGAACTTGAAAGCACGAAAAGGCAAAACACTGAAACGGCATATAAGTGAATTCTTTCCCTGGGAAAGAAATCGCTTGGCCACTCCCGTTACTTTGCCATTTTCTAGACTGTAGTGCAATCTCGGAGTTGATATATTTAAATGGGGGGGTGTCGGGGGCACAGCCCCCCCCATACACACTTTGCGTTATGTTTTACAATTTTTTTTTTGTGTGAACAGCGATTTTTTTTTGAAGCGTTCGAGATTGTAAGCTTTTGCTTACATGGGTTTGATAAATCATCATTCGCTTTTTTAAACATTGTATAATACAGCACCACTTGTTAGAGTGTGTTTTAAATTTATAGTTTTAAAGATTTTTCCAGTAAGCAATGAACAAAACATATGAACCAATGACAAACTGCCCAATTCAAAACTTTTCAGCTATAAAAGGCCATTCAAACTTCTGCCATTACAATCCACCAATATCAGTCGATATGTACAATCTCTGCAGAAGTAAAAGTCATCTGAATAATTCCACATTAAAGAGATCTGAAACTAATGAAGAGGTTATTGCTAGAAATCTTTATATTTCAGTGTTTTATCTACAAATTCAGTGTTTATTGCCCTTGAAGAATAAATTGCCTGTTACATTAACAAAATGGCATATACACTCACACACACACACACACACACACACACACACACACACACACACAGACACACAGACACAGACACACGCACACACACGCACACACACGCACACTCACGCACACACAGACACACACACACACACACACACACACACACACACACACACACACACACACACACACACACACACACACACACACAAAGAAAACTTTATAGCTGAGGAGTTTTGGCCTGCTTTGTACAAGTTTGTCATTTTACATGTTAAACTGGATGTTCTTTCTGACACAGACTTCTGGGCAAGGTATAAAATGTCATTAGATATGTAACTGATTCTTTCACACGTTTGTTTTGTGACATCTGATCAGCTAAATTTTCCATTTCAGAATACCATCGCTTTCCAGGTAAACACTGCTATTCTAATATATCCAATTTCATTTTCCTCTCTGTGATTGTTACATATCCTGCATACTTTATAATTATCATTTATATAAGCAAAAAATGTGTTTACTTATGTATATTTGTCATATTGATGCTTTTCTCCTGGGTCTCTGTTGAAAAGGGACTATTGTGCTCAGTCCAACTATCACAGTCAACAAATGTAAACCAAAATAATAAAAATAAATGAATAGTACACATTCATAACTTTGCATGGTATAATTTGACATTGTTAAGGTGCATGGTTCTATGGTACCCCGTTTTGCTTGTAGTCAGTTATATCATTTTACTATTTTGTAGTAGTTTCTCCACCAACCACAGGAGCCACCTCCAGGAACTTGGAAGACCTAGAAAGGCCATATGAGAAGTTGGACTTAACTAGCATGGGCTAACGAGCAATCAGGCATTGTGGATGTGACAGGGAGGCTAGTCTACACCTACACCAGTACAGGCACTGGGTTGGGAATGGGAAAGGGAATGGGATGGGAATGTGGAGGGCACTAGACACTAGGAGAAACTACTGGCCACTCAGTCTCAAATGCCCTGCTTTCATGTTTTGGCACCAAGCTGTTAGCTGCCATTCAATATACAAAAAAAAATTACCTCAGCTGAGCTCAGGATCTTCTTTTTTGCCTTTTACTCTGACTTTACATGTGATGGGCGGCCACAGTGGTGCAGCGGTTAGCGTTGCTGCCTCACAGCAAGAGGTTCTCCAGTTTGATTCCCAGCTGGGGTGCCTTCTGTGCGGAGTCTACATGTCCTCCCTGTGGTCACGTGGGTTTCCTCCGGGTGCTCCGGTTTCCTCCCACATCCTAAAGACATGCTGTAGATGGATTGGGCACTCTAAATTGGCCCTAGGTGTGAGTGTGTGCATGTGTGTGCTTTCTGTGGAAGGTTGGGTGCTGGGCTGGCAACTCGACACCGTAAAACTCCACTGCCAATCATGAGCGGACAGGTGATCCACTGTGGCAACCCCTAACCAGGAAAAAGCCAAAAGAAGAAGAACTCTGACTTCATGTGTGATCAACCTACCTGACAGCTTCAGCTGGCTTCTACAAAACTACATGCTGCTGCACTCTCTCTTACTCTTTTTTGTCACAAAATTAAATCTTCAGCCCGGGATACCAAATACCATCTGCCGACTGCCTGCCGCCCACTTTCATCAAAATTCTACTGCAACTGTTAATGGTCGGGGATACAGTATGATGAGGAATTCATACGGATCCACCCACTTTCATCAAACTCTACTGTAGTTGTTAATGGTCATTTGAGGAGGAACTGAGGCTCGCTCGACATATGGATCATGTCACTGCAACCTGCCAACCTGCAATAATATTATATCTCCTCCTCCGATGTAGTTTTCACAGAGAAAAAAAATGTAAGTTGACATGAAAAAATGTACAGATTTTTCCAGTACATTTTCCGATTTCAACAAATGACAAATAACTTAGGTCAAAATCCAGGGGGTGTGCACCCCCTTGCACCTGCCTGCAGGCGCCCTTGGCTGTGGTAGGCTTAGTCAAGGTAAAGCATACATATTATTGGTCTGTCTCTGTTTGAATGGTACAGCAGTTGACCTAACACATGTCTGTCTCCTACCTGCTCAAAATCAGGTTCATATTTATGTTTTTCATATGTAGTTTACACTCCAGTATTGTATTTTCTCTTCTTTATTCTAATGGGATCATAGCTGAAGAAGAGGCCCTGGTTCCAGTCTACTTATGTTAAAAATAAATAAATAAGCAGATATATAGACACCTAAATGATAAAACAGGAAGCAGTATTTGGAGCAATGACTAGTAATCAGTCTTGATATTTCATAAGAGGATGTAACTCATATATTGCTACAAAAACACATAGTTACAGCACTTGATGAGAAATCAGAGGAAGTGCTGGGAGCATATTGATAGGTCTGGAAAACAGATAGACAGACAGACACATTCAACTAATAAATTTAACAGAAGAAAATATACTATTAACGCATAATCCATAATGGATTTTATTATGAATTCCTTGACCTTGAGCTGTATTTTGAAGAAACTCAGTATAGAGGACTCTGTGCTGTAAATATTCAATTGAAAAAGTAGGAAGCAGGCTAGCTGAAGTTAGGTATAGGCTCATAGGTGATTACTAGGCTAATGACATAAGAGCTTTTACAAGCCTAGCAAATAATATGCAGGATATGATAGTATTATATGTTAATTCCCCAGATATGGGATGGGGTAGTATCAGGATAGTGGGTCTTTGTGTGTTGGAGCCTTGAATCATTTTACAGACTGTGTCTGTCCATAAGGGACATGGGAAGTACCCTGGTGTGAATTTATGGTTCCCCATACATTTATCCAAATTGTGTTTGAAGAGAGTGAGGGTCGGGCTTTGTATTATGAAGATGGAATGTTTATTCCATAGACAAGATAGCTTTTGGGATACACATCTGTCTCTCCAGCAAGTTCTGTTAGAGTCACAAATAAGGTTTGTGGCAAGGTATATCATGAAAGTTAATGTAAAAACCCATGGTAGTAGTGCAAATGATAAGGAGTACATCAACAGAGATGCTAATCAAAAGTATGTTTAATTAAACTAAATAAGTAAAGTGCTGCTAGTAGGCAACAACATGTATGAATCACTAAGCAGATATGGTATAGTCAGTAAACATACATGGATCAGTTTTCATTGACCTTACAAAAGTCTATAACCTTTTAAATTATGAATTACTACTAATTTATCTCTTCTCAGCAAATATTAACTGAAATGTCTTCCTATGGTGAAGGGCTACCACATTAATATACAGTTAGAACTAAAAATCAGGTCTGCCATCTCCCCCTTCACAACTTTTATCAAACGGGTTCCTTAAGGATCAAGTTTATTCACCACTTCTATTTTTATTGTTTATCAATAAACTTGTAATAGACCTGTCTCAGATCAAAATCATTCTTTATACTGATGATATTGTTCTGTATAGAACCCACTCTTCTCCAACCACCATCCAGGACCACTTAGAAGAAGACCTTATCCACTTGGCTCACCAAAAACAAACTTATGTTAAACTCTAAAACAAATGACATGAATGCTCTTTGGCACAAGGCAAAAATTCTCATCCATGTCCAAATACTGTGCCATACAGTACAAAAAGCATATAACCCTTGAAATACCACACACTTTAAATACCAAAAGATTTGGCTGGACCAAAACCTACTTACAACATCACATAAAAACAGTGAAGTCAAAAATTAACTGAAAATGTATTCTCATTTTGTCTCTCCTGAAAGCAGAGTTGCCATTGGTAAAGATATTCTACCAGCATAACTCAAATATAGCCTACTAATTTAACTAATGCATCTAAACTAACTAACTAACTAACTAGTTAACTAACTAACTAACTAACTAATCTTTACTCTTGCCAGACTTCAGCCTCTAGCATCTATCCCAAGAAAGGATGCTAACACAGTGTTCTGTCCAAAGCAAAATGTCATTCAATTCTACAAAGAAGCACTCTGCTTCTACCATTCACATGGAAACACCAGAGCAATGAACATTTCCCTTTTTATTGCTGTTGATTAACAAAAAGGATGTCTAGCTGCAACCTAAGATCACAGTCTTATAACACTTACCCTAATACTTCATAGAAATAGATTATATAGCACTCACCATAGCTCCTCAAATCTGGTAACCTGCAGAGGGGACTTCATCTCACTAAATATCCATTCACTTCCCAGCAGCAGTCCTCCTCAGTAAAGCCACCTGTGCATGGTACAATAAAGGATCCATTATACAGGGGCCTCATTTTCCATTTACATCCAAAATGGGACCTGTGGTTAACCCCGTATTAACTGCTCAAGACCAGATAACCATTTTTTTCTACTTTCTTCTTCCTCCTCCTTCTCTGGTCCTTCTCACATCTCCTTCCTCTGTTCACCCCCGCCCCCCTGTTGTCTCACTTCCCTCTCCATTTTGTCCATAATTATAGCATATATGTTCAACCCTTGTACCCAGTAGTTATAGTTAAATTGATGTCTGTGCACATCTCAGATGTCCATCTTAAATAAAACAAAAGAAAACAAAAGTACAACCATAAAATCTATTTGATATTTTATCTCTGTTTTACACAAACACTCAGCCACTTGCCATCCACTTCCCCATAGTAAAGTACACTCTCTCAGCAGTGCTGCCCATCAATGACTAGAGTACATCTAGTTTTTTTTAAATTTCTACTCAAAATTTTAAATCCACTGCCTCCACGCCCCACTCATTCATACTCCCCATCATGATGATGGCCCACCTTCAAGCAAATACATCCATAGCTTAAAACACTCTGAATAAAACACTATGAATTTGTGCGTACCTCAATACCAAACTGTCATGTATCTTCCTATTTGATGATTTAGTAACCTATTACTCCATTCAAATTTCTCACTTACGTGACACCTATTTTTTATTTAGTATTTTATTTAGTAATAGTATTGCACTGCAATAAATCCATGTAACACATTATGATAGCTATTCACAAAGTACATTCATACATCTGAATGACATTTAGTAACAGTCTTGCACTGTGAAAAACCATTGTACCACAATAAAGTAGTTAATTCTACAGAAATTCACTCAAACTGCTCCATTTAAGTGATTCAATCAACTATTTGAATGACTGTTAGTAACACTGCTATAAGCCCGTACACAACTTTAGGATATGCAGTCTCACTGAGATCAAATCTCACCACCAAGAACTGTCATAGCTGTGGATGCTTTCAACAGGGGTTCCATGTACAGTTCAGAAATGTATTTAATGCATTTATTCTTTAAGTGAAGGAATATTGCACATCTTTACATAAAACAGTAATCAAATAAATATAGAAATGGCACAAGGTGCCACAGTTCAAAGCAGTTGCTAATGCATCTTTATACTCCTGTAATGGCCATGGGCTCCCTTGAACTGTGAGTTTATGGGGCCACCCAAATTGCCCCTATTATAATCTGCACCTTCTGCCACATTACACTCTTGTTACTGATGATGTAACGGTTCTTAACTAAGACTCAGGAAAATATTCCTGCTTATAGTTCATGCCCACAGTATTGCCAGTTGTATGCAGGGTGATTCATTAAGATAAATGTTAAATTATTTTAAATATAGACTATCAAAGATAATCAAAAATGGTACAAGTTTTGAATCTAAAAAAAGAATAAAACCATGACTGTGACAGTGATAACCCAAGACTGACACATAACCTGGGCACTGGTGAAGCTGGTTGTGGAGGATGAGGCTGAGTGGCACATGATAGCTGCTTGGGCTCTATCATCTTGAGTGGGGAAGGAAGCCTTCCTGTGTAAACAGATGCAGCTGAAGGAGCAGGCGGCATTACATATTGACACGAGTGTACCCACAGCATGTTCATATACTGCAGGTGGTATTACATATTGATACGTGTGTACCCACAGCATGTTCATATACTGCAATCAGGAATAGATGCATGAGAGGAAGTGTCACTGGTCCCATCATTGTCGGGGTTCAACTGCATGTTAAGATATCATTAGGGGTATAGAAGGACCAAAAGATACAAACTTCTTGAAGGATGCTGTTGGCAAGCCCCACCTACATTTGCCTTCATCTGGTATCCAAGACATGCATGCAGAAGAACTAGTAAACAAATGGTCTTATGGAAGATGGAGCTTGTTGCTGAGCAGCAGAGGTGGGGCTTCAGTTATGAAAATAGAAGAGAGCACTTACCTTCTGTAATCTGAACTCAGTGTTGCAACATGTTACAATGTCTGCCCAAATGCTGGTGCTGGCTTAACCACTTTTGTCCTGCATAGTCCTGTAGATAATAGTTGGTAAAAATACCTGCATCAAAACTTCTTCATGTAAAAGTGAGAAACCTTTCCAGCAAATTCACTACCTAGTAGTTGTTCATACTTATAAAGTCTTCTACATATCAGAGTCTTGAATTAAAAATCCTCTTTCTGATATGGCAATAACTCCAGCAGTCAACCAGATTCCCAGGCTTTATTACTGTTATGAAGTGCTAGAGAGAGTAGTACTAAGAAAAGTGTCCAGCTTATCACCCAGTAGAACACAATATCTACGTCTACTAATACAGGTATCCTTCAAACTGCTGAATTATACAGAGTGCACAGCATGCACACACACCTTCACACCTGTTATGAAGCTGTTCATAAACCTAGTCCTTGCTGAGGTAACATCAGCATCAACTTAGTTACTAAAAGTGTGTGTGTGTGTGTGGGGGGGGGGGGGGGGTTGAAAAAGATCTGAAGGAAGTCAAAGATATTTTAGTAGTATCCACAGATGATGGTCTTCAACCTACTTTGTTTACAAATGATTGTAAGTCCCAGCATACCTAGGGATCTTTGTCTTTAACAGAACCACTAAGTAAAGTCACTACTTGGTTAAAACAAGCTCATATAATGCCTCTTTGCAAGGGATGCCCAACTGACACCTGTGTCAGTTACAGATTAATATAATTTTTCTGCTCAATGGTTACAATTATGGGAAGTCTTACATAAAACTAGTGTAGTCTATGCTTTAGCAGAATATTGTTGGTGAAAGATATCTCAATTTTAGAGCATGTCATACAGCTGATGCTGCTCTTTTCTGTTTACACATTTTTTTACAGAACAGCTCTGTAAGAATAAGGTTACCGCAGCATTAGCATAATTTTTTTAAGCTTAGCTATTAACCTGAGCTCAGAATCAAATGATGTACCTTGTGTTGATGAATTGAAGATCTTAACCATCTTGCTAAAACCCTCTTACAGGGCATAATTGTCAAACCAGCAAGGGATTCATAGTTACTAGGCATCTTAGCCAAAGGAGGACACCCTAAGCATTGCATCAACCCCATTCCCCTTAAAGGGCACTGCAATATCCACACTCCATCTACATGGTATGGGAGTAAAATCCACAGCCATCTGCACCAAAGTTAATTATGTTATCTGTTGTGTTACTAACACTGTATTCTTCGATACTTCTTGACATTTTTATGTTGTTATGCAATACTGAAATTTTTTACTGTGGTGGTGGTACTGCGGTAGCATTGTCACCTCACAGTAAGACGTTGTCCGGTTCGATTCTCAGCTAGAGCGTCTTCTGTGTTGAAGGTTGTGCATCAGGGCTGGCAACTCAGCAAGTAAAAATCTACTGCCAATCATTAACGGACCGGAGTTCCGCTGTGGCGACCCCTAACTGGGAAAAGCCTAAAGATACAACAGCAACAACATTAGCTTTACTCTTTTTACTATGTGAGAATTTTAGGTAGGCTATTTCTACACTAAGTTGAGTATGGCAGCCTGCCAGGTTACTAGAGTGACAGCAGTCATAATAGACAATAGTCAAAAGGCAAACTGGAGAAGAAGGGACACTTTTCAAATATTTGCTCTGGTGACCAAACCATCTAGAAATAGCACTGGGATCAAAGCTACTTAAATTATAGAAACAATTTTTCCAATAGAATGAAACTGTCACTAACCTTCGTAGGCATCACTGAAGTCCCACAAGGCCAGAACCTGGGATGGCCCTCCTGTTGTAAAAGGAAGTAGCAGTCCACAAAAATCACAAAAATTGATTGGCCAAAGAAGAGTCATAAAGATGATAGAGTGGACTATTAAGGATAAGAAATAAATTATGTATTGTTACTATTATGTAAAAAGCCCAGAACTTCCAGACACAAGATATACAAAATGATTAAGAGAGAAATTAGAGGAAAGAAAAATACTTCCACAGGAGAAAGTGTCAAAAGCTTCAAATAAAAATTTGTGTTCGTTAATACGACAGATTTTTGAAAAACATTATATAGATGAAGAAACTTTGATCTGTTTGGAAAAAGAAGCATCTAAGGAAGTGCGAAAATATAAACAACAAAACTAAAGATAGTTGAAAAATATAAAAAAGAAATATGGACATGGGGACGAAAGAGAGATTTGATATGATGCAATATTTATGCAAAGGAGAAAGCCAAGTTAACTAATATAGAGAAGGCAGCCCCAAAGATATTCAAAGAGAAATACAGGCAAAGCCATCCAGATATGGAAAATTTCACAATAAAACATTAATATCACAGAGATGTGATATGGAAAAGAAGATTAGTAAAGCAGAAGTGAAAGAGATAAAAGTTGAAGTTATGGTGTGCCTGCAAAAGTGAAGGATTTAATGTAGAAAGTCTAAGACAGACTACATCACAGCATGATGGAGTGAGTGCCCAGAATATGGAAAAGCAAGAAGATCGGGAGACATGTGAAGGAGAAATATGGACATGGGAAAGGAAAAGAGATTTAATATGGTGTAATATTTATACAAAGGAGAAAGCAAAACTAACCAATACAAAAAGAGCAGCACCAAAGATATTTGAAGAGAAATACAGGGAAAGGAATCTGGACATGGAAAACTTTACAATATAAAAAAAAGAAGACTAAGAGGAAAAGTAAAAAAAGAGATTAGTAATGGAGAAGTTAAAGAAATAGAAGTTGAAGTTATGGAGTGCCTGCGAAGTGAAGGATTTAATGTAGAAGGTCTAAAACAGACTACATCACAGCATGATGGAGTGAGTCCCCAGAATATGGAAAAGCAAGAAGATCAGGAGACATGTGAAGGAGAAATATGGACATGGGAAAGGGAAAGAGATTTAATATGGTGTAATATTTATACAAAGGAGAAAGCAAAACTAACCAATACAAAAAGAGCAGCACCAAAGATATTTGAAGAGAAATACAGGCAAAGGAATCCAGATATAGAAAACTTTACAATACAAAAAAATAAGAAAACTAAGAGGAAAAGTAGAAAAAGAAATTAGTAATGGAGAAATCAAAGAAATAGAAATTGAGGTTATGGGGCAGCTGCAAAGAGAATGATTCAGTGTAGAAGAATGAATACAGAAAGTACCACAACAGGATAGGGCAATGGATACCCAAATGAAGGGGAAACCAGTGGAACTGGAAGCAATTGGTCAGGTGCCATATCAAGATATTTTGGAGCCTTCCACGGGAAACCAGTATAAACATTCAATTGAAGGTAGACAGCAAGGAAAGGAATGGGAAACTGTGGAAACTCTGATGCAGTCAATGTTGAGGAGTGATAGGCCAGTGAGTTCCCATATGACAGAGCAACAAATGACACAGGATGAAATTGAAGAGAATGTGCCACAGGAAGATGCCATAGAACTTTCTATAGAATGCCTGCAGGAAACAGAAAACAAGGGATGTGCCCTCAGTTTGGAAGAAAATGAGCAATTGATTACCATCATGGAAGAATCAAATGGCAATTATGACAAGAAGTATCACTGTTAGAAGATTATAGAAGAGGAAATAGATCAACAAAAATACTAAGAAGGATAGATGTGAATAAAGCAATACACAGTATTAGAACAGACCAGGATCTATCATGCACTATCACAAATAAATAAAAAATGTCAGCACAGGTGGAAAAATAAGCAATTTATTGATGACCCAAAAAAGTTTTATAGAGAATTGGAAAATGAGGTAAAAAGAATTGAAAGACCGCCAAAAAAGGGGGAAGTAGAAACATTATGGATCAGAATC
Organism: Protopterus annectens; assembly: GCF_019279795.1. Classification (NCBI taxonomy): domain Eukaryota; kingdom Metazoa; phylum Chordata; order Ceratodontiformes; family Protopteridae; genus Protopterus; species Protopterus annectens. Next base: position 1,311,758,665 of record NC_056743.1, on the reverse strand, counting down.
TATGAAGATCCTGTGGAACATAACAAAGATGAAAAATGGATAGAAGAAGTAAAAGAAAAAATAAGAAGTTTAAAGCTACAGGATATGAAATGGGATGAAATAGCAGCCAGAGAGATCAAAACAAAGTTAAGAAAAGCCTCTAACTGGGACACCCCAGGCTCAGATGCAGTACCTAACTTTTGGTTAAAAGTATTAACATCTTTGCTCAAGGATTTAGGCATGAGTAATAGCTATTTACATGCGCACCCCGAACAGACATAACACTGGCTAAGACCAGGCAAAACAATCCTCTTACTTAAGAGTGAACCAGCAAGCTACCCTAAAAATTATAGACCAATTACTTGCCTTTTGACAACATATAAACTATACATGGGAATTGACGCTGACAGAGTTTATAGTCATTTAGAAAAAAAACTCAATTATGGCAGTAGAACAAAAGGGCAATAAAATAAAGTCATATAGAACAAAGGATCATTTGTTGTTAAATAAAGTCATAGTGGAGAACTACAAAAAGGAGAAGAATCTAAGTGTGGCATGGATTGACTACAAAAAAGCATTTGATAGAATCCCACATTCATGGATAAAATGTGCTTAAAAATGTATAAGATACACCATACACTGAACTGATTGACTACATTAGAGTAACTATGAAACAATGGCAGACCACTTTGCAATTAAGCCATGATAAAGGACAGATTATTATCCCAGGGATAAAAATTCAAAGGGGGATATTCCAGGGCGACTATCTGTCACTGTTGCTATTATGCCTTGCCATTAACCCATTAAGCTGTTTACTTAATGGCTTAGGCCATGGCTACAATTTGGCTCCTAGAAAACAACAAAATCTAATGACTTTTCATCTTCTCTTTGTTCATGATTTAAAACTGTATAGCTCATCAGATGAGGAACTGAAAGCACAGCTGCAGGTTGTCAAAACCTTTTCAGATGATATTAGAATGTCATTTGGTCATGATAAATGTGCAAAAGCAACCTTTATAGCAGAAAAACTGCAGGATCAGGAAAACTTCAGTTTGGGACATGAATGTGATATAAAAGAACTTGATCAAGAGGGAGTGTATAATTACATGGGAAATGATGAAGGATCAGAAATAAAACATGAACAAATGTGCATAAAACTCAGTAATGAATACTTTAGAAGAATTAAATTAACCCTGATAACATTATTGACGTCTAGGAACAAGATCCAAGCTATACATCAATTTGCTCTTCATGTCCTAATGTACAGCTTTGGAGTGATTGACTGGCCCCAAAAAGTGTTGGATAGATTAGATATTAAAACAAGAAGAATGCTTCATGCTCACCAAATGATTTATAAAAATCAGTGTATACCAAGATTATGTATTCCCCATTCCGAAGGAGGGATGTGCCTCCTTGAAATTGATTACATGTATAGATCTGCAATTGTGGGACTCCACACATATCTACTGACCTCACAAGATCCAAATGTAGTGAAAGGTTTGAAACATGAGGAGAATAAATCTAAGATGACTTCTCTGCTTAGGTTAGCAGAAGCATATCAACGTCAAACAGGAATGGAAATCAAACCAGACGTAGATAAAAACCAGGCAGCAACTTAATGTGCTAAAAAACAAAAGAAAGAAGATAAGGTGAAGGACCAGATGAGAAGGCAAGAAATGTGGAAAAAACATAAATATAGTTGCAAGTATAAAAAACTTCTGGAAGAGCCTCATGTTGATTAAGAACAGAAAAAAATCAGAATTATGTTTTTTTTATTTCTGGGTTCCACTATAAGAAGTGGAATAAAGTTTGGAGTCATTGTTGATAAAAAACTAAAATTTAACGTTCTTATACAACATTCTGTCAGGAAAACATATTAGATATATGGCATCATGTGCAGGGACAGATGTTACATATTTCAGTATCAGAATTATGTTTTTTTATTTCTGGGTTCCACTATATGAAGTGGAATAAAGTTTGGAGTCATTGTTGATAAAAAACTAAAATTTAACGTTCTTATACAACATTCTGTCAGGAAAACATATTAGATATATGGCATCTTGTGCAGGGACAGATGTTACATATTTCAGTCTGGTTTGGTTAATTGGTAAATTTAATTTTTGGGGCTAAAGATCTTTTTGTTTACCTTCCTGCTGCTGACCACCAGCTGCCTCCTGCCCTTTTCCTTATTAACTATGTCTAACAGACCTGCCTTAGCTTTTCCAGGCCCGACCTGACTCATGTCCAGGACTAGTGAGGCTATCAAAGACACTGGAGCAGTGTCATACATTGGTTGCAGATTGCACACTGGCTTCCACCACCCCACAACACCCTTGTGAGCTCCACAGTTGCTGCCTTTGAGAGGTGCATCCTCACTTCCACAAATGCTCAGCCTCCTGCCCAAGTGGTATACCAGGCCCTTAACACTGCAATCGCAGCAAGCCTAGGTAGCTTCCCTCTCCCCAGGATGGGAAATCAGATATTGGCCATTCCATCCCACCCTCACCCTTCTAGCCCTTCCAGAGTCCATGCTGTTAGTTGAACATGGGTTATCTAGTCATAGGAAGGGCTTTATCCCTCTGATTCATGGGATCAGATGGGTTAAACCTTTCTTAATATGTTTCTACTTACTTTAATTGACAAGCATGCATCCTCAGATAATAAAACAGACATATTAACTACAGATATCCAAGTAGACACACATCATTGTCGTTTTCTGATATACCTAATCCATCAGGAATGGGTAAAGAACCTAAACATTGCCTATCTAATAGTATCACACAAGTTGTTCTGGGCCACACTATTGCTATCCATCTCACACTAAAGCAGCATGTATCAGCAAGGATTATCTGTTCTGCTGTTGACAGCTGGACTGAAACTGTACAAAGAGTTGTTAAATATGGAGATGACATATTTCCCTACTATGTAAGGCACATCTGGCAAAATCCTAGAGACAAAAGTGTGGTATTATCAATCTCAACAAAGAATAGAATCATTAAAGTGGATATATATTTGTTGCATCACACATTTGTCACCCTGTTCTTCCTACCTCTAAGCATAGTCATATTTCTGATTGACTCTGTTCTATGTAATCACAAAGCTAGTTTCTTCAACTTTTTTCCACCTTGTTTTTCCTTCCCCTACCCTGTATAATGTACCATCTGTATTCTCTGTCCTCTTTTTCCATACTGCCTCTATGTTTTCACTATCATAATTACTTTTCCTTTCTGTACCTGACTGCGCTATCTGCTCCAAATTATAATTCTTTTTCTTCTTTTTCCATACTTAGAATTACAGAAAGTTTTTCCACCTAGTGTTGCGTCATGGTAAGTTACTGACAATGTTATATAGATAATGCTATACTATTGATACTCTCTGTATTAACTAAACTGCAATGGCAAATTTCAAACCTCTGCCTGTTCTTAGCCTGCTTCCATTCATAATTTATATTATATTTACACACAACTTTCTAAATGATTTTTGTTTTATCTGCCACAAGGTATGCACCATCTTACAGCGAATTATATTATTTGATATTTGTGAAGCAGTCTTTCTGGATATTTAGAATATTTCTGTATCTAAATATCATGTTATACATTTTTGTGTATATGAGGTTCATTTCAGCAGGCATCTACTGAAAATGGGCCTGGCCCATTTAAAAAATCCATGTCAAAATGTCAAAATGTAAAATGTCAAAAAATAAAAAAAGAAATAAATTAAATAACAGAACTAGTCAGTCATGGATCCAGTTCAGTCACAACAGGGGCAACAAGGGGAAGGGCAAATGCAGTATACAAGGAGCATTTTATAGTACTGAGTCCAGCACCAGGCTTTTTGGTGACCAGGAATAACTGGGTACCCCTATCACCCTTACAAAAACAATACAAATATGGATACAGGGAACATGCAAACTCTGTAAAGACAGTGGCCTGAAGCAAAAACTGAACCCTCAAGCTGTGAGGCAGAAAGCCTGGCAAATGATCTGCCATGTTACTTTTTAGCTTTCTCTGTTTTTTTTTTTTTACATATTTTGTAATTTGAACCAGGTTGTCCGCGTTTGTATCCAATAAGCTTTTTTGTACTAAGCCTATCACATGTCTGTGTGGTAATATGCCTTTTATGTATTTCACATATCAGAACATTTTGATAATCTCTCTTAGCAAGTATATACCTTGATAAGTGTGCAGAAAAATAGCATTGTTTTGCTTGATTGTGTATTGTTTTACAGAAGTACTCCTGTATGATACCTTAATGGGTAAGACTGACTGTGGAGCATGCCAAAGCTTTATAACCCAAGTGAAACCACGTGTGACTTCAGACATCGATGAAGCAGCTCTGACTCAAATTTTGGAGAGGGTCTGCAGTGATAGTTTTTATGATCATCCTGAAGTGAGTATTTTTTAGATGTTGTCCAGGTGCTAATACTTCTACAGTTACCTTAAATAGCACTATGTGCACTAAATAATCAAAAACTTTCAGGAATGTTTGAAAAAAATCTATGACTGTGTTAATTTTGTTCTACTTCACCTTCAGTAATGCCTTACGTTTCTAAAAACTCTTGCTTTCTGCCAGTCCTATTGAGAAAAAATAAATACTGTAATAAATTGTTTATCACGAGAAACACAACAATACATTTTAACTTCAGTTATATTATAAAGCTAGTATGTGAATTCAGAGGTTAATTTCAGTAGAAAACATTTTAACACTTAAATAAATCATACTAGTCAGATCAAAACTAGAGGTAAAGTCTGGGTTACAGATGTCTGTGAAGAGTGAAAATATACTTGGTATGCACAAAAGAATGTGATGTAAGTCAGTTTAAGAAAAATACGTGCTGAAATGGTTAAAAGAAAACAGACATGAACAGTTTTAAGTGTGCAATGCCAACCTATTTGGTACATCATTCAGGTACCGGCAACCTAGCAGTTAAGTGCAGAGTATTCAGGTTACAGGGCAGCACAGTGGTGCAATGGGTTACATTGTCATCTCACTGCAAACAGTGTCCTGGATTGATTGTGGGCTGGGGTGCCTTCTGTGCTGAGTCTGCATGCCCTGTCTCTGTCCAGGTGGGTGTTCTTCACTTACTTCAGTTTCGTCTTGCATCCCTGGAACATGCAGTAGATGGATTGTTAACTCTAATTTGTCCATAGTTGTATGCATAGCATGCACATTTATGTGATACAGAAGAAAGGTCTGACAGTCACCTTCCATGCCCTGTTACCATGAAAACTGAGGCCGGTTATAGCTTTTGTTGTAGTCACTATATGTATCACAAATTATATAACAGCATTGAGAGGATTAAGGTTGTGAACTGCTAGCAATCTTCAGAATTTAGTCCGGGGTTTGTTTTCTTTAGTATCAATTTGACTGCATGACTACAAGCAAGTCTTTTTATACAGACTGAGCTCTGAAGTCACCCCTGAAAACAAGCCTTGTGTCAAAGGGTTTGTCTGCTTAACATAAATGTGTGTGTGTGTGTGTGTGTGTGTGTGTGTGTGTGTGTGTGTGTGTGTGTGTGTGTGTGTGTGCAGCGAATTTACTGGTGAGTCTATACGTCTCAAGGCAAAAATGATGGTGGTATAAAGGAACCAAAACTGGAACAGATTTTAACAACTGCTCTTATAAGGATTCCAAAATGGTGGACAGCATGTAGGCACACTGACAGTGCAGCTCCTGCATTCCTATACTATAATCTGACTTCAAACCAGCGCATCACTTGGGAAAAGTATACCAAACATCAATGGATTAAAGCAGAAATATGAGTACTTACTTGTTTCATCTCTATTTTTCAAAAATTCTCTCATTCTGAAGGAAAAATAATTACTTGTTGGAAACAGAGCCCTGAACCACATGGTGTGGATTCTTCAAGACCAACAGATCTAATAAGAGGAAAGTAAGAAGAAAAACAACTTTCATAACAAGACTTATCATTTAAAATTCTGCACTACTACTAGGTATCTAACTATACAAGATTAATGGAGAATCAGCCAGATTGGATGGAAACTGTAATCACAAAAAACAAACTGTCTGCAATTACTACTCCTGAGAAAGAAACCACTACTAAAAGGCAAAAAATTAACAAGCAACAACAAGAAGCTGGTAAAATGTGTCAAAGACTAAAACAGGAACAACCTTTAATGCTGGAGGATATGAAAGCTGCTTTACAACTTTTACAAACAGAAGTGCAGGGTTTCTCTCATAAGCTAACTACATTTGGCTCTACTCTGGACAATTAGCTAAAAATAAATGAACTGCAACAAAAAGCACAACCCTATGACACCATAATTAAAGAATTACAGCAAAAAATGTTAGGCTTGGAAGCTAGAAGCCGGAGACATTATTTTATCATAAGAGGTATTCCAGAGAGCTTTGATAATCCACAACTTATTCCAATAATAAAAGAAATACTAAGCTCTCTTCTGACTAATAAAGATCTCCTGGATGAGATAGTGATTGAAAGAGGCCACAGAGCTATAAAGCGTACACAAGCAAGTGATCTTCCAAGACAAATCTACATCAGACTGCTTAATTCAGCACATGTTCAACAGATACTGTCAGCTTATAAAGTTAAAAAGAATGTTACATGGAGAGCACATAAAATTACGATTACTCAAGATCTCCCTTTAGAAATTAAACAAAATTGACAGAATCTCAGTAAATACTGCACTTACCTTATTGAAAATAAGATTTGTTTCCAAATGAAATATCCTGCAACTTTAACATTTTATTACAAAGAAGAAAAAATATCCCTGGAAACACCTGACCAAGCAAAATCCACCTTTCTGCATCTCCTCAAAGTAAATCCTGCCTGAAACAACTCTTTTCATATCTTTTGATCCAATAAACAACATTTGGAAGGCTAAACAAGTGCTACAGCTTCAAAGAACTACAGGATAGAAGAAAATACCACTCTTATGGGAAACTTCAAGCAAAAGGATGTGGAATGTGTTCTAAATAACTCTGCTTACCTGCCTGTAAAGAAACATTTTTACTACACTGAAATACTTAAGGCAATGTCTTTTAGTAACTGCCTTCTACATTTATAAGCTGGAAAGCTACCTAACACTGACTGCATAGAGAAATTACTTTAAAGTGCATTTACAGCTTGCAAAAAAGGAGTGTTAAACTACATTTAAAATAATGGGATATAACCTTTGATATAATAGCTTAAGTAGTGTAAATACTAGACATTAGTAGTTTCAGTTAAAATGTATAATCATTAGTCTATTGGCATAATCATTGAGTTGCTTTTAAGTGTGTCTAAGAGCAAGATAAAAAAACATTTCTCCTTTTTTTTCTCCCTGTTTGTCCAGTAGATGGCACTGGTTAATTAATAATATATAAGTTCACAATGATGTGCTTGTATGGCTTGTGTTAAATGAAGTTTCCAATGCATTTTAAAGAACCACAGTTAGTTGCTGTTAGCAAAAATAATGCAAATGTTGTTGAATTTTAAAGTGCTACCTTCTTTAAATGTTTAAAATGTATAATCATTATTCTACTGGCATAACCGTTGAGTTACTTTTAAATGTGTCTATGAGCAAGGTACAAAAACATTTCTCTTTTTTTGTTTCTGTTTGTCCAGTAGATAGCACTGGTTAATTATTAATATATGAGTTTGCAATGATCTGCTTGTATGGCTTTTGCCAGTGCAGTGTTAAGTGAAGTTTCCAATACATTTTAAAGAACCACAGTTAGTTGCTGTTAGCAAAAATAATGCAAATGTTGTTGAATTTTAAAGTGCTACCTTCTTTAAATGTTTAAAATGTATAATCATTATTCTACTGGCATAACCGTTGAGTTACTTTTAAATGTGTCTATGAGCAAGGTACAAAAACATTTCTCTTTTTTTGTTTCTGTTTGTCCAGTAGATAGCACTGGTTAATTATTAATATATGAGTTCGCAATGATCTGCTTGTATGGCTTTTGCCAGTGCAGTGTTAAGTGAAGTTTCCAATACATTTTAAAGAACCACAGTTAGTTGCTGTTAGCAAAAATAAGGCAAATGTTCTTGAATTTTACAGGGCTGCCTTCTTTAAATGTTTAAAATGTATAATCATTATTCTACTGGCATAACCATTGAGTTACTTTTAAATGTGTCTATGAGCAAGGTACAAAAACATTTTTCTCCTTTTTTCCCCTGCTTGTCCAGTAGATGGCACTGGTTAATTAATAATATATGAGTTCACAATGATGTGCTTGTATGGCTTTTGCCAGTGCAGTGTTAAATGAAGTTTCCAATACATTTTAAAGAACCACAGTTAGTTGTTGTTAGCAAGAATAATGCAAATGTTGTTGAATTTTAAAGTGCTGCCTTCTTTAAATGTTCATATATTGTACTTGTTTTTTGAAAATATTGTTTTGTAAACTCTTTAATAACCCTTGAAATGTTAAGAATTATAATATGTTGCTGTTACTACAAAACTTTTTATAAAAAGCTAATTTTCTCTTTCTCTCTATATAATATCTAAGGGTACAATTAACATACTATTTTAAGAAGTCTGAAAATGAATATGGAGTACATAAATAAAAGGAGTGGGATGGGCACAGTCTGTTTTCTGATAACTGTTCGCATTTGGAACAGGATGGGTATTAGTGACATCCCTCTGATAAATATTTACTCCTTGTTGCTAAAAATAATAGTCTCTTTTAGTTTCTTAACTCATGCACATTTACTAATACAGAGGGATGGGTGGTTAGGCACCTATTTAGAGTTTAGGAGTACAGAAGTCACAACATTTATTCTTAAGATAAATACACTAACAGACAAAGTTTATCACTGTATTTTTGGGTATCAACTAATGAGAAACTTCAACAATATAAATAAAAAATTATAACCATAGACTCTTGGAATGTTAAAGGGATGGTAGATAAAAATAAAAAAAATTAGTCATGCACCTCACATACCAAACTAAGGCTGATATAGCTTTTTTGCAAGAAAATCACTTAGATGACCAACTTTGGGTTAGGGAAAGGAAAAGAAAATGGGTTAAAACAATAGTTGCTGCAAATTATAACTCTTTGTCCAGGGGAGTGGCCATTATAGTAAATATATCCTTCCAAGGAGAGATTACTTCCTATGAAGCTGACTCAAAGGGAAGATGGGTATTATTTACTACCAAATATCATACTTTGAACAAACCATTACTCTTTCTTAATATATATAGATATATATATATATATATATATATATATATATATATATATATATATATATATATATATATACATATATAGCCCCTGTTCAAATCAACAGCTCTTCATTTATGAAATCTTTAATATACTAGACAAATACCCAAATCATCTGTTTATTTTAGGTGGGGACTGGAATGCTTTACTAAATTTAAATGAGGATAGAGCACATAATAAAAACAAACAGTCACAATTTCCCACTACGCACTTGAAGAATTGCAAAATACATTTGAACTAGTTGACCCTTATGTTAAATTTCAGTATGATAAAACAATATCAAGATTCACTTTATTTTCAGCCACTCACAAAATGTGGTCCAGGATAGATGCTTTTCTAATTTCCCTTGCTTTCCTTTCTAACAAATTAAATTATGCTGTATCACCTACAACTCTTTCAGATCATTCCAAAATTAGACTTTTAATAAACTTTCAAGCCCATAAACAAAATATTTCCTATCTCAATACCTGGACATTAAATCCTAAAATTATATAAACCCAAGAAACAACACAAGAAATTCAGAATGTCCTAGCCCAACTCCAAAATGATTTTATATCCACTCAAATTCCATATGACATACAATAGGCGGCTACCAAGGTGGTCATCAGGGGTATTATTATTCAAAAATCTGCATGGCTCAAAAAAAAATAACAATCTTAAGAATGAACTAGAGTATCAAATAAACACTGCTGAACTAGAACTTCAGGAAAAATATTCTAAAGAACTTGAGGAAAAAATAATTGATTGGCAAAAACAATTACACAAACACTATTTAGAAAATATCTCCTTCTTAAAATTAAGGTCAATATATCAATACTCAGAATGGGCTCAAACACCATCAAAATTCTTAGCTAGACTAACTAACATAAAAAGTAGACCTCCTAGGATCAAAGAAATAAAATATGAAGGACAGGTGAAATATAAAGACCAAGATATAGTGGACGCTTTTGAAGATATTTATAAGAAATTATACAATATACCCTTATCACCATCTACAGACAGATCTGAGGATTTTATACATAATATACACTTTCCACAAATTACAGAAGATCAACGGAAACTCTTAAAAACACCGTTACAATTAAAAGAGATAAAAGCTGCAATAAACAAACTAAAGCTAGGTAAATCCCCTGGGCCTGATGGATACACATCTGATTTTTATAAGTTATTCATGGAACCTATCTCCAAAGTTTTATTAAAAGTTTTCAACTATATAATACAATATGGTATAACAGACAAATATTTAAATAATTCCAAGACAGTGTTGATTCCTAAACCGCATTCTGACCCAACAGATCCAACAAATTATAGACCAGTAGCCCTCATAAACACTGATCTTAAGATATTAGCCCATGTTATAGCAAATAGACTTAAGAATATACTCCCCTCTATTATTTCCCAACAACAAATGGGCTTTATGACAAACAGACAAACAAGTGACAATACCCTCCTCTTAGATACCATTGTAAGACTACTTAATAGTGATAAATGCCCCCAAAATGCCCTTACAGTAGATGCAACCAAAGCTTTTGATAGAGTAAACTTACATTTTCTCTTTAATATACTGCCTCTATATGGTTTTCCTCAAGAATTCATTAAAATGATCCAGGTTCTGTATCAGAAAGCTTCTAACACTATACAGGTAAACAAACTTATAACTAACCTTATACTCTTATCCAATGGTACAAGACAAGGATGTCCTCTTTTGCCATACCTATTTAATCTTTATCTAGAACCCCTCCTTCTGTTTATTTCTCAAAAAAACTTTCATCATATTCCCAGAATCCACAATACAAATCTTATATACTCGGCCTTTGCTGATGACTTAAATATATACTTCCAACTCCCCACTACTGACCTTCCAAAAATACTTAAAGCTATTGATGAGTTCTCGGTGATTTCAAACTATAACTTAAATTTAAACAAGTCACACATATTTCCCTTCAATCCTATAGGTCATAAAGAATTGTACTTTTCCATGAGTGAGATCAAAATAAACTATCAGATAAAATATCTAGGAATACTATTTACTTCGGACTTCAAAATATTATAAACAATAGCATACTAATTACATGGACTAGTATTCAAAACAATATTGATAGATGGAAGAACATCAATATGTCTTTACTGTCAAAAGCTAGTGTCAAGATGAATCTTCTACCAAGTATACTCTTTTAATTAAATGCTACTTTTTTAAATATTCCCCCAAACTTCTTCCTTGCCATGGAAAAAGCCATATCAAGATTCTTATGGTATTCCAAATCTACCAGAATTAAATATGGAAAACTTGTACTTACCAAAGATAAGGAGGGAAGGGGTTGCCTGATTTTAAGCTTTATTATAGTATAATTACTGTCTACAGACTAATACAAATAATAAACTATGACTCATATATAAATACTTGGACACCCCAGTGGACCAAAATCTGGTATGAACAGTTGAAATCCCTTGGCTATAATATCAAATCCCTACCATTCTTGAATTTAAACCAGACTAGCTTATACATGAAGAATCTACACCCACTAATTAAAAACATGATTCTTACAACACAGAAACTATTTAAATCATTGCAATTAGCTGACGCTTTTGCCCTTGTACAACCATTACACCTAAATCCTAATCTACTAATAAATAATAAACCCATAAATGTAACAAACTACCCCCTGATAAAAGACTACACAATATGGGGTATATACCAATGGAAAGACTCTAACATGGGGCAAATGAGACTTGAACTCAAACTTCCTAAGAAATATAGCCTTATCCTTAACCAACTTCACCATCTTATAAATGCTAAATTCTCACAAATACACACTGACTTACAGAACATAAATTTAGTTAAATTAATACTTGAAAATCTTGCGATTAAAGGGAAAACAATTTCTAGGACTTATAAAATTGTAATGAGTGCAAAATATTAGAATTCTTTATTATTTTCAAACTATTGGCAAATGAAAAATCAATCACTGACTGAAGAAAATAAGAAACTAGCCATTGAAAATACCATCAAATTAATTCCTTTCAAGATGCTGTTATATACACAAATTATGGTAAATAACAATCTATATTATACCTTAACTAAATTAAATAAATTCAATCCTAACTTTTCGCCTATATGTCCCCATTGTCCTGATCAAACAGCTGATATTTTGCATGTCATATGGAACTATACTAAGATACACAACTTATGGTGTTCCTTGAGAGTAAGATTAGAGAAGATGGGATATGAAAACTCAACCCTTACATGGGAGACAGCTATATTGCACATTAACATCAATCAACTTCCAAAACTATTAAAACATGTCTTTATTACGATGTGTGCCCTTATTAAATTTTTTATTACAAAGAATTGGAATGTCATGTCACCAATTACATGGGAAGATTTTAGCAATCTTGCTAGCAAATATATCTCATCTCACAAATTAGTTTATTCAAAAACAACAAAAACAAATGCTATTACCAAAAATATTGGGGTTACTTACTAGATATAATTCTTGACAAATAAAATTTGACCACAAATTGACATGAAAAGTTAACCTTTTAATAAGAAATGAATGTAGTATAACCAGTTTTCTTGCATCTTCCCCCTTCTTTTAATATATATGTATCTAGATATTTTCGCTAACCATACAATAAATGGTTGAATTTCTAACTTTACTTTCTATATAGATTATCCCCATTCCACTATCCCTTATGAGACCAAATGAACATAAGAATTCTCATATTCTACTTGATGATGTAGTGACTTCTAGTGTATATATTGTATATATATATATATATATATATATATATGTGTGTGTGTGTGTGTGTGTGTGTGTGTGTGTAATTTTCTTGAAACGAGATTGTTGTCTGTTTTCTTTAGCTATGTATTTGTAGTGTTTATTTGTGTTTTTGAGTTATTGTATTGTTGTTATTATTTGGAAAAAAGAAAATTGAAATAGAGATTTTGGAAAAAAAAAACTCTTATAAACATAGCAAACTACTAAAACAACAGGTTTTGGAGCAGCATGCATTGTTATATGAAATCTGAAACTCAAATGTTTGCCATTATTAAGTGACTAAATTCCCCAATAATTTGTCAGAAAAGAAAAAAAAAAACTAATTTTATGTGGAATGGGCACAAATCTGGACATTCTTCAAAATTCTGGACATTTGGGAGGTGAGCTGACAATACACCAGCCAGCTGAAGTTATCACCTTCTGTAGATAAATGCCATGCACACGTAGCTTATGTTATGCTGGTAACAAAATTGAATACTATCTCTCTACATTCATATTAGCTACATTTCTGTTTTATTATACCTGCAGTTGACTAATTAGTACATCTAACTGTATGCTGTTTTCTAATATTATATTGCCATCATTATGCTATCAAGTGTTTTAATATATCTCTTTTTCCTCCTAAGTGTAAAAAATTCCTGGAAACTTACATGAATAGACTATTAGAAGCCTCTGTGATGACCTGGGGTGCCAAGGTGACCTGCCAGGTAAGTTTGAGTTATGAGTATGAGGTGTGATGTTAGACATTTCAGTCAGTGGCTGTACATATATTATACAACTCACACACCAGTACGTTATGAGTCATATATATATATATATATATATATATATATATATATATATATATATATATATATATATATCTACACTAGATGCATTCCTTTGTCATGCAAGAGAACTAGTTGTTGTTTATATTGTCTCTAACTAGGAAGACTGCTAGAATTAAGTTAAAAGAGAGTAATAATAAGGAATTGTTCCTAAGTAATGCTATCTGATAATAAGCATAGCTCTCAATATCTTGGAGCAAGAAATCTGGACAAAACCATAAATAAAAGTAGGACAAAGACCCAAAAAATAGGGACACTTTTTAAATATTGCTTTTATAAACTTAGAAAGTTGATAGAATAACAGGTTTGGTCATTAGCATGAATTTTTCTGAAGGGAAAGTCTGAAACTCAAATGTCTATAATTATTTTCTAAGTTCAATCTTTAATGATCTGCCACTAATTTGCCAGAAAAAACACAATTTTATGAAAAATGGTCCAACAATATGAGGCAAATATCTGGACATTCTGAAAAAATATGTACAGTTGAGAGGTATGATGACAAATCTTAAAGCTGAATATATGATGCATCAAAGTTCCAATGCGTCTTACAGAGAAACACATCAGTTTGAAAAAAACATGAAACTGAGAATAGGCTGAGGCAAAGAAAAGTTCCACAAACAAAATCCACACTGGAGTCCCACGATAGTTTGAGAACATTTAATGGTGCTTCCTAACAACTCGGCTGAATGACTTCAAGGGCCACTAGAGAAACACATCAACCCAGCTAGCCATATTTCATTTTACAGTGAACACATTGAGATGTCCCTCTTCTAGCAGTCTGCAGCTGTGACCTCCTACATGTTCATCATCACTCCAACAAACATTCCCGCACACATATATACATGTTTGCGTGCACACACACACACACACACACACACACACACACACACACACACACACACACACACACACACACACACACACACATCTGCCCTTATGTTGCCATCAAGGCCTTTTTCCCACAGGTATCTGTGTAATTCTTTGTTCCCTGCTCATGCTATATAAGTATTAGAAGTTTGGTCATTTGTGTGCTTTCTTACTCTTGCTCTTGTGTTGTGAGCCACATTATCATTTTGTAGCTCTGTATTACTGCATTCACATTATTCAACCTGATGGTATTTTCATCTTCAATCACACTATCTAGCCCTTCGTTACCTCTGACTCATGCATGTGGGCTATGTTCCCTACAGTGCTGTTCTCCTGCAGGAATACATGGGATCCTTCCATTTCAATACTCATGCTATGCAAAGCTGAGTTGCATAGCTTTTCTTAGACAGCTATTTCTGTATTATTTCTGCTGTGCTGAGTGCATTTCTGCATACCATCTATCTGTCTAGCCTTGTAATTCTTCTGTATAAGATATGTGTATTTTAAAAGCCTGCTGAGCATCTGATCATATTTACTTGCTCCCTCTGCAGCCCATTCTGACCCTTTATAGGTTCATAGGTTCATAGGTTCATAGGTAAGGCTAAGCTATCAGCCTAAGGGCCTATGTAAGCCTAGCCAACAAGGTTCCCTGGCTTACGCCACTCAAGAAAGTTAATTTCCTGTGTTCCTGTCTAGCAGAGCCTCAGAAGTGATCCCTGGGGTGTATTTCCTATTTCCCATCCACTCATCAAGATTTTTCTTGAAGAGTGCTAATGAGGAACTTTGTTTGACATAGATGGGTAGTTTGTTCCAGAGTATAGGAAGTATCTGGGACAGGAATCTATCCCTCCAGCATGTCCTGTTTATTGTGGTGACAAGGTTTAGGTCCCTGGAGCATGTAGCTCGGAGGGATTGGGATTTCTTTAGGTGTAGCATGTCCAACAGCTCTGGGTTTAACATAGATTTATATGTTAGGCAGAGATCTCCTCAGAGTAGGCAATATTCTACAGAGTAAAGCTGGAGTTTTTTGAGACGGTCAGTGTAGGGCATCTGTTTGAGGCCAGTGATCCTCTTTGTGAGGTACTTCTGTGGCCTTTCCAGCTGCTGCTGATGTCTTGGGAGGTGCATTCCAAAAGGGGTGTTGTACTCTATAATGGGTCTAATGAGTGCCGAGTAGAGGGGAACAACAATCTCTTTTTTCCTGGATAAGAACCCTTTTGTGATGAGGTATGCCACATTGAAGGATTTCCTGACTACTGTGACGATGTGATTTTTAAAGGAGAGACTACTGTCCACCTGGGTCCCAAGGCCTCTTATCACACATTCAGCATTAAGTAGACTGCCGTTTATGTGATAGTTCATGGGTACAGAGTTTTTACCAAAGGGGATGACAATGCACTTTTTGGCATTGAGCTTGAGGCCATGCCTCTGACACCAGGCATCTGTCTCAGTGAGGCCCTTCTGTAAGATGTCCACATCATTTGGGGACTCGACTATGGCTCCTAGTTTGCAGTTATCTGCGAACTTCATTAGCCAGATACCTTCTGTGTTAGCCTGTTCTTCAGAAACATAGATACCAAACAGGAGAGGTCCCAGGGCTGAACCCTGTGGTACTCCACTTGTCACTGGTTTGATGTTAATGAATGTTTTATTTTGAATACCCCTTTCTGCATCTTACTTCACTTTTATGTCATTGGTATTAAGCAATGATGTCTTCAATTATCCAGTTATATTTTTGTAAGAACCATTACATCTTAACTGGATTCTATTTAATATTTGCCTATTTACAGTAAAACTGCAGTCAGTATTTTTCATGATAACTAGAGGTAATTTTATTTAAATTCCATTTTAGAATAATGTTAAATAAGCAGACTACAACAGCTGTGTTGTGGTCAGGCCTATGTAATGCACAACATTCCCTTGCCTGTTCTAAGATATTAAGGGCCGAATGGAGTGTTTTAAGTAAAGATAAGTAAGGCTTTAATCAGAAAAAGGTAAGTCTGCTGTGATCTCCTAGTAATGCTGATGCAGGCTCAGCTGTCTGACAGGTTCTTGCCCTTCATTGAACTGAAATTGTAACATAAAACAAAGATGAAAAACTGCATGGAACAGCTACAGTCACCTTGTGCTTTGACTTTTGTAGTGATGAAAACAATGCAAAGCTGCGACTTTATAATAATCAACCTCCTAAAACAACTACCCATGATGCTGAGCTTACATTGCTAAGTTTCATGTCTCAAGTTTTGAAGTTCTCAACCTGTTTTGTGCTATCAGCAGTGCAGTATTCACATTTTGTCAGATATGCGACTGGCTTTGTGGTTAACTCTTGACTGACTGCACTTCTGTATCTCTTATCCAAGATGTCAAATGGTTTCGAGCCATGTCTGACCCTTATAGTGACCCCATGAACAGCTACAATAATCCACAGAATTTAAAGTCTTCCTTATAAGTACAAACTGATAGGCTAGTTATGGCAATGATCTCACAGCTCAGGATGTGACTCTTATGTATGCATGTATCAGGTGCAGCTGATATTCTGTGAATATGAGGTTCAAGTCCACACTAAAGTTCAAAAGGTTTGCATCTGTAAAAGATATGAAATGATGGTATGTGTTAACATAAACATAGATTGATGATTTCTTTACTTCAAGGAGACTGCAGTAATACAGACTAACCCAAGTTCTTTCCACAGCTGGTGAAAGCCTGTAATCCAATGGAGGATGTCACTCAATGGGAAGCCAAAGAGTGTGAGGCAGGCCCATTATACTGGTGTAATAGTGTGGAGACGGCCAGGAAATGCAAGGTAAGTCACTTTTTAATATGCTGTTTAGCATTAATTTAACTCTGTAAATGTCTGCTTTGCAGTTCCTATGCACTTATTCACTGAGGTATATATACGCATTAATTTATCTTGGTATGCATGTTCTTCCAACACCTGCTAACTCAGCTATGGGAATCTTTGGAAAGTCACATGATATACAAATTTGGAGCACTGCCTGTGACATGCATACCTTATCCATTGAATTGTATAAATATGTTAATGAAATGCAGTATGTATTTCTTACAGCACCTGGCAACTCAACTAGGAGAATCTCTGCAGTGTCACATGATATAAATTTATATGGGAACAGCAATGCATGAGACAGTGCTACTGCTACTACTACAACTACTGTAGTCACCAGTAGCAATGAAAATATGTTTCTAGGAGTGTACAAGTCCTTGCCATCCCATGGTAACTCTTTGTGGAAGATATGAAGATGTGGTGATGTGTATATGTCATATTGCTTCTTTTGCTGTGTAGGCTTTTTGAGTGAGTGTGTGGCAAATGCACAACACAGTCTGTTATTAGGAACTGAGGTGCGCTCTGATACATTTGTAAAGGTCTGAATCTGACATAAGAGTTGTTCTAACTGCTATATTCGGTAGTGTGAAAAGCTTTTTTTAACATTTTTTAACTAATTGCTCACTGCCATGTATTGTGATATGACTCAGCTTTCATATTTTCTTACTTGCGATTTTGATTTAGTTAGTTCGATCCAAAGAGCTAAATTTTCTCTCTCCTTGATATGCATCGGAGGTGTGGATTTGAGGAAACCCAACACTAGACACAAACTAATAAAAATCTTACAATTTGAATAGAAAGTACTTGCTTCAATAACCTGAAAGTTACTGTAAGTGGCACAGTCATAATGTATATGACATTTAGCTTGTTGTAAATGGCATGCAACACCAGTAATATACAATAAGCTGTACAAATGACTGTGTTTTGCTCCTAGTCAGCAATATTATAGTGTATTTACTTACTGTACTATTATATATTACCTGCCTATTTTCTCAAGTACTTTTCCTCCTAATGGTTACACTGGTAAGAAGCTCAGCTGGGCAGACAAGGCTGCTCTATCCCCAGTGACAGTCCCCAACTAATTCTGTGAGATCCCCACACACATTCTGAGCAAACTGAGTCATATACCCTTTCTAGTTATAGCCAAGGTTTACCCTGAATGCACCTACTGTTGGACCATGCTTCGTATACCTCGGGTGAAAGGCACCAAGCCTGTATATTCACTAGGTACCCATACCACCTCAACCAACTCCTCTTAACCCAAAAGAGCAGCAGCATCCCAGATAGCCTAACTCTTCATTGTATTACGCACAGTGACTCCAGCTACCCTGGAAGCCACCTTATTCCTGCTATGTCTCTCCATTAACTTATCTTTTCAGTGCCATGACCTTGGGAGTGCTTCCTACTGTTACACAGCACTCATTTCACCACTGTAGTATAATAGAATGCCTGCACTGCTGCTGTTTCTCCATCTTCTGGTCAGTCACCTTTTCACTTCTTCCCTCACTGATAAACACTAGACTTAACTTCCTTCATCTGAGGTAACTGCTTCTCTCTTACCAGCAAAAAAACCCTTTTTGGAAGGAATACATGACTTCTAATATGAAGGTGCTAACTTTGATCTCACCTACTTTACAGTGAACAGTAGACCATCCAGTCCATGCAGACTACCATAGTGTATTGAAGTCAAATGGATATTATCAATTACAAATAGTGACATATGCTAGAGTGGGATGAAAGGGGCAGCTGCCCCAGGCACAACATCTTAGGGGCTGTGATCAGCACAATATAAATGTTGACTTCCATCCCTGCAACTCAGTTATATGACACTTTTGCTGGTTAGCTGAATGTGAGTGCAGTATCAATAGCCATTTAAGTAACCACGGTTTTGATTGCAGGTCCTTAAATTATTTATTAGAGTGTATGTATTTGTGTGTGTGTGTGTGTGTGTGTGTGTGTGTGTGTGTGTGTGTGTGTGTGTGTGTGTGTGTGTGTGTGTGTGTGTGTGTATGTGTGTGTGTGTGAGTGGATGTGCGTGCATGCAAAAATGTTAGCAACTGTAACAATGAGCTACAGTTTCTGAAAGGTGTGGAGGACTTTATTTGTCCTTATCTTGTTGAGGCAGGCATTGATTGAGCACTTGGGTGATTTCTCAGGGAACCAATTAGCCTGGCTGCAAAATGGATACATTCCACACCTCAGGTATACCTTAACATCTTGCTAAAAATTCAAGAACAGGTGAGAAGACAAGACAGTCTCTTAGAAAATCATAGCGAATCCTATACTCACTTAAAACATATTCAGTTTATTACTTGGTATGCAGATATGTTTCTCACTCTTCAAATACTGGGGCAGAGTGTCATGCAGCAGGGAACCTTAGTACCCCATTCTCTTCTAGTAAATTCCACAATACATTCCAGGGTGCATGGTCATGTATCTTTTCTAGCCAGACTAACACATGTATATCATACTGGCAAGCTGTACATGGTGACCTATGTAATATCTCTGCAAGGACAAAGAGTTAATCTGCTGTTTCAAGGCCATAACAGAATCCATGTTGCTTCCTCTAAACAGGAGGCTTAAGTAGTAAAGGGTGTAACCAACTCAAATGTGAGGACCATCTTCAGTGAGTCCTGTAATGCTGAGACCGAATGGCTAAGAAACCAACTTACATATACGAAGCTCCCATTAGCAAACGGCACTACATCGAAAATGCCGTTCATCGATTTCCGCTCTTGTGGGGGGCTGTGCCCCCCACCCCCCCCCACTAATTACATATATACCAACTCCGAGATTGCACTACAGTGAGGAAAGGGCAAATTTCCCGATCCTCACTGTATCACGATTTCACTATGGACAGTTCGGTGAACGGCATGTTCAATGTAATAGCACCAAAAATGCCATTTGACAAACGGTCCTTTTGATTATTTAATATAGACCCAAGTCAAGATGGCCATTTCAAGGAATATTCCCTTTTCTCTGAGATATGGTCATTATACCACCCCCTCCCCCCCCAGAAAAAAAAAGAAGTTTAAAAGAGAAGACTGGTGTTCGATATCCGCTCCTCATCTGCATTTTTTCATGGTTTGTTAGCATTCAGCATTATGAGTGGTGATTTTTTTTTCCAGCATCCTTTCAAAGGTGAACCAAAGAACCAAAAATCAAAAACACTTGTAAAAAGTCCAGACCAAGGAAAGAAACCAGTACAACAAGTTTTAAAACAAAAATATGACAAAAGAACACAAATCTAAATTAAACTAGTGCTTATTTAAAACAAATAAATGAATCCCCCTTCCCAAATACACAAATCAATGTAAGCTTTGAAATATTTAAATAATTAAATATCATAAAAACCACAATTTTAACAAACTTACAAGACTGCAACTGTCGTTGAGACATGGGGATATGTGGGCATTTAACCTTATTTAACAGTAAAAAAGTTCCAACTTCAACCAGATACCTCAGAAGAGAAATAAAATCCATCAAAACAGCAAAAACACTGAGGTAAGGCTCCAGGCTTCAAAGGTTTATTGTTCATAAAGACAAGACACAAGCGCTTTCACCCTGTGGGCTTCTTCAGGTGTAATAAATCAAGGTACTAGCTCCTCTATTTGTACTAATTAACACATACAGCTTAGAACATTCTTAAAGGTATATTCAAGATACAAGCTCTGTATTAAACAATACCAGTAAAGTCCAAAAGTCCAAAATACATAAATACAATATAAATATAAAAACATAGATATAAATAAAATACATGTAAACCTATGATTAAAAACATTTTATCTACGCAGGGGTTTGTTTCGTAGAGCTGGTTTTAGAGGGATATTTTCATTCAGGCCATGACCTATAGTAGCTTTAAGTCTAATGATCCATCTGGCCTCTAAGTTTTCAGTTTTTATCTTGACATCATCTCCACGTATACTTTAAAAAACTCTACCTATAGCCCTGAAAGAAAATACAGGTTGGGAATTAGTATCACTAGTATGTTTTGCTAAGGCATTGTGTAAACTGCCTTTTCTTATGTGGTACACGTGTTCCCTGATTCTTTGACTGAGTCAGTCTGAGATTAATTTTTTGGATGTTACTGTATTACAGGACTCGAAAGGTCAGTTCAATGTGAAGTTATACAGGAAAGAATGCCATGTTAATAATTTATTATATAGGGACAGTATGCACCCTGATTTTATATTTAAGAATGTGGCACAGAACCAATTTTTTCGAGCTTCTAGATTGAATGCTAGTGCCAGTGATTTTGATTTGCAACTCACCAATGTACAGGTTGAGTTGAAACAAAGGGGCTATGAATCTAACCTTATAAATCAAGGACTAAACAATGTCTTGAGAGTGAGACAAAGTAAAGCCAAGCCTTACTTTTCTAAATGCAATGTTACCAATCAGAAAAATAGATGCATTTCAGACTTACAGCCTTTAAGGTTATGTTTCAGTTATGCTAGAGACATACAACATTATACTGACATCATTAACAAAAATTGGAAAATGTTAACGTCTGATACACAGATTAAAAAATATATTGGAGCTAAACCACACAACAGTAAGTATAGCACTCTAAACAAACTACTAATCGAGAACAGAGTGCTAAAAATGGGAATACAGTTGGCACCACTAAAGACAAAGCCTTTATTATAAAAGACATTCATTAAGTGCTTTCATCCCTCACTGGGGACTTCATCAGAATGACTTCC
Source organism: Protopterus annectens (assembly GCF_019279795.1). Lineage (NCBI taxonomy): Eukaryota > Metazoa > Chordata > Ceratodontiformes > Protopteridae > Protopterus > Protopterus annectens. Next base: position 1,311,736,476 of record NC_056743.1, on the reverse strand, counting down.
ACCATTACATCACTTAGTTAAATATTCAAGCTAGTTAAGAAACCAAGACTGATTAAAAAATTAAAGGCACAGTGCAAGAATATTGTATTAGCAAAAAAATGTGTTACTACCAGTGAGATTTAAAATCATGCATATAGCATAAAATTTATAAAAAACAAATAGCAAAATGTACTTAAGTGGAATGCATAAAAATCCTTACTTAAAATAAGTATGCAGTAAACAAAAACAAAGTGACTAGTTAAAAACATTATCTAATAAGGGTGGCAGTCTAGAATAAAGAAAAAATAAATTCTGAGCAACAATACAGAGAAAATACTATACAAAAATGTTAAACAGGAATATTCAACATAAAAGCTGTCCAGGATTAACTAGCCAATTAGCAGGTTTTCTATTTTTTTGTATTATAGATATATTGATGATTTGATATTTGTATGTGAGAATGGTATAGATAAGATCCATGATTTTTTAAAGATATACACAAAAATGTTTATGAGTTACAATTTGATAGTTTACAATTTGGTCAAGAAATTATTTTTTTCGATGTACATCTGGCAGGATTAAATTATGGGTCTATACGTACTTCAGTTCATCGTAAATTTATAGATGGGGGTCAATATTTGTATTGGACCAGTTGTCATCCCCCACATACAATTCAATCTCTCCCCTATGGCAAATTATATATGTTATCCAGGATTTGCAACAATGATATGGACTTGCATAGGGAAGTATGTTAGACATCGTTAATGTTTCTTTGTAGGGGATATAGTAGGGACAATATACTTGATGCTGTCGATAATATTTCTTTAATGGAATTTACACATAAACATGAGTACAGATAGAAAGAGAATTCACCTAAGGCAGACAGTAAGGATAGAATGTTTTTTGTAACAACTTATAATGTCTTGAGTGAAAGAATATGTGAATTAGTCAATTATTATTGCAAGTTTTTACAAAATTATGATAAGTTAGCTAAAATAATATGTAGAAAGTCTTCCATTTCATATAGGAGGGGTAAGAATTTGAAAGATAGACTGGTTGAAGTATATTTTATGTTACCTGAAGAAAATCCAATGCCAGTCTGTACCCTGCAATAATTGTAATGTTTGCAGGTTTATAGTCTCTAATTTAAAAAAAATAATAATGGAAGTAAATTTGACCCTGTGGGTAGATATTCTTGTGAAACTGAAGGCATTATATATTGTCTCAAGTGTCCATGCAACCTGTTCTACATTGGTCAAAGTAAAAGAAAGTTTAAAGTCAGGTTGCAGGAACAGATAAGAGACATGAAAAAATAAGGTGGAAAGTTCTATTTCTGTTCATTTTATGGAATGTCATAATATTGATTATACTTTAATAAAAGCAACAATTTTGGAAAAAAGTGTTTGTTAAATTAGGTGATGCTTCATTGTTAAAAAACATATTATTGTATAAAGAAGCTGTTTTTATTCTGAAATACAATACCCTTTCTCCAGGGTGTTTGAACCATGAGTTAAACTGGAAGTATTTAGTTAAATTGTTAAATTGCTTAATTGTTTTATTAGTGGTTGTTTGTTTTGTATATAAGGGGATGGTTTGTATGGGGTATGTTACTTCTTGAAGGCTGTTTGGCCGAGATGCTAAAGTGCAATAAATTGGATTAGGGTTCTGTATTCTGTCATTTTTCTTCCTTTTGCGAGTGCTTGGTGGTTCTGCAGTGTTTGCTTTCAATGCAGAAATGTTTATTCTATAGTCTAGCAGCTCTTAATCTTAGTATTGGCTGAATGCAAACATTGCCATTAAGCCCAGGTGTTACTGCCGCATTCAGTCAAATGAATTCCTTATATTCCAATATATTTTCCCATTCACCTCTCCTGGGATTTTTTCTATCATATATATAATCCCAAAAAGATTTTTTATAGGTATTGCATACCTCTGCATGTTACATTCATAAATTTCCTAAGCATCCTTTCAGTTTTCCCATATAAAAACAATTGCATCCTGAACATATAGCCAAATACACCAATCCTGTTCTACCACAATTTTCACCTTTAAAGATAATCTTAGAATTTAAGCTATTTTTAAACTGATAAATTTCTTCTCTAAAATATATGAACACTGCCTAAAGGAACCACATTTTAATGTTGATTACTGGTTTCTTGTTCCATAAGTTTGACTCTTAGGTCTTTCCAAGAGCTTTTTAAAATTAACCAAGGTTTTATTAACAAAAAAAGGTTCATCTCTTAAAATTCTATTAAAATCACTGGTGACCTTTAAAAACTTCCAATTACTTTATTTAATAATGTTTTTAATGTTCCTTGAGCTACCACTATATGCCATCACATGCCCTCCTAAATTAACATCATTACTTGCCTCATGAAGTTTAATTTCCTCAATCCCTGTAGGGCCCTTCCCCAAAAGTGGTTTGTATTTAATACACCAGAGATCTTTCACTTCCTTAAGAACATCACTCCTCATAATCTCTGGGTATCCCCTATCCAGAAACAACAATGTTAATATGTTAATTTTGGTTTCCAAGTCTTCTGTTGTAGACATCATCCTAGCTATCCTAAAACCCTAGCCTTTAATCAGATTGTTATTAAAGGAATAGGGGTGGAGAATGATATAGTGCAATTATGAGTTGCTTAATGAATGTCTTTTATAATAAAGCCTTTGTCTTTAGTGGTCCTGACTGTATTCCCATTTGAACACTCTGTTCTTGATTACTGGTTTGTTAGTTTTTAATTTACTGACATAGTTAAAGAATGATTTGCAGTTATTTTTGGTTTCTTCTCAAGACATGCATTAATGAAGGGTTTGGCAAGTGAAAATGAAAGATACTAAGCTGAAACAAGGAACATCTTTGGGTCTTGGAATTTCAAATTATATATTGTGAAAAAACAGAATATAGTTTTTCCTTTGTTGATACAGGACAAACTCTAAAAACAAAGGCTGGGATTCAGAAATAGACCTACCCACATGCAGTTGGACTGCAACACTAATAGCCTGTTAACATGTTCATGAAAACCAGTGATTCAGAGACACATTAACCACAATGAGGATAGCCCTTATTATCAGCTAATTTCCACATCTCTGAATCCTTCTATGATTATTGCAGACACTGACAGGCTCTTTTATGTTGCCCTTGTGGTAATCTCCATTAATGGCTATGGCATCATGTTAGCACAGGTACCTACTCATTTACTCCCCTCCACCACACACACACACACACACACACACACACACACACACACACACACACACACACACACACACACACACACACACACTTGCACACATGCACACACTTTGCCATGCCTCTTAACTGTCCCTGATTTAAAATAACATAACTGATTTGTCACTATAACTTTAAATGACACCTCAGGGTATCCCGCTATTTGCTGGAAGAGACGCATATTGCTGGCCACAACCTCACGGTCATTAGGGACATATATATGATCACCGACATGTGCTGACATGGCATCCAGGAACTGGTGCAGTACCCTGGAGGCTGATGCCTGTGATATCCCCATCATATCACCAGTTGGTCTCTGGAAGGTACCTGTTGCTAGTATTCTTAGGCCAACACATACCTTGGTTTCCACTGGGATGGGTTCCCCTCTGTTGGTTCTGTGTGTGAGATGTGGCCTGCACAGCTCAACAAACTGCTACAGAAGGTCTCTGTTCACTCTGTAGCGCTCTACTATCTCCAGCTCATGTAACCCATGGTAGGTGACCCTGGGCCTGTATACTCTTCTCCTTCTCCTCACTCTGTCTCACATGTCTGTCTCACATGTCTGTCAGCATCTGCATTGTCACCACCCTCAGCAATTCGTCTATGCCTGATTATAACAGCTATGGCAGCCCCTAGCATTTCTGCTCTGAGTTCAGCTTTTTTCAGTTTTCAATTCTGATAGCTTACTTTCTTGCAGTATCTCTTCTGAGAAACAGCCTGCACTGCTCTTTGCAGTGTTTAAATGCTGGGTTGGGCTTCTAGTCTGCCTGTGTAATTGCCTGCTTCCAATTGTTTCCAGCAATTAACTCCAGCAGTATCCTCTGGCAGTTTCCCTGTATTTTGGTTGTTTCCTGTTTCCTCTCTGTTTCCTCAGGGGGAGCAATGTGCACACCAGCTTAAGCACGCTCACAGTTACTTAAACGCGCGCACACATCCTTACACGGTATTAAACGCGCGCGCACATCCTTACACGGTGTGAACTTGGCTGATTCATGTTAAAACGCGCGCACACTGCCTTAAACACGTGCACGCCCGCGCAAACCGTTGTAAATGGTTTGCAACACGCTCCCACATGTTGAACCTGCCTTACACGCACGCACACGCGCGCATGCACGTATATCAAGAAACTTTGAGTGTAGGGATAGCGTAAACCTTCAATTTCTTGACTTTCCTAGTGTTCTGTTGGGACACACCTCCCTCCCTGATGTCTGTCTGTCATCTGTCACCTTACATTGCCCTCCAATCTGGTACATTTGTTTCTATCCTTCCCCCCTGTGATGTCACCTACCTCTTACTCTGTTCCTCCCCCTTCTCTAACTCTTACACTACTCAGAAAGTGCTCATTACCTATGTGGCAGTGTGATTCAGTATTGTAACCCTCATTTACATAGGATTGCCTAGTAATGCTTAGTTACATGTCTTACACTGAGCTTCCCCCCCTTGACAACCACTAAACGGAGGCCATATTGTTTTTGATCTGCAAGTCCCTCCATTGACATTCCATGTAATACATAAATCCCACAATTGTGGGCTTATAAGCTTCGGTTTTCAGTTTTAGGTAGTGCACCCCGTTTGCACGGGTGTGCGCTGCAGTTACACATCATAATCCCACGAAAAAAAAAAAAGTTATATAACATATTTTTGCAACACTTTTTCATGCCAATGGCCACATATTTGGCCATTGGCATGCTTAATGAAACATATGCACCCTTTATTTGGAGCTGACATAGCTCTGTTTTAGATTTTGCAGAAATGTACTCAGTTGTCAGCTGAGTACATTTCTGCAGCTAACACGTCCGTTACACAGACTGGTTTCAGCTTCATGGATCGCTCAAATACCTCATTTGCATATCTTTGAGCTGCAAATGAGGTATTGAGCATTTCCATGCCCAGTCCGTGTAAGAGACGTGTTAGCTGTCTCTTACACGGAGGTTTGGGCTGTACCTGAATCGGGAGGCTTACACGGAGGCTTACACTACTCTTGAACTCCGTGTAAGCCTTCCTGAATCTGGCCCAGTGTCTTTCACCTGAATCATCTCACTTATAGTGTCAAACACCACAGTTACTGTCCTCCAGGTGATCTATCCCATTAGTAACGTCATACACCAGAATCACTGTCCTTCATTTGATCCACCTTACTAATAGTGTCACGTGTCAGAGTTAACTGTCCTTCAGCAGATCCATTCCATTAAGTGTCAGACATCACTCACTGTCTTTCACCTGATCCAGCTCAGTAATAGTGTCAAGCCATAGAGTCAATGTCCATCAGCTGATCCATTCCATTAACAGTGTCAGACATCACTCACTGTCTTTCACCTGATCCATCTGAGTAATAGTGTCAAACCCCAGAGTCAATGTCCATCAGCTGATCCATCTCACTAAGAGTGTCAAAGCTCAGAGTCAATGTCCATCACTTGATCCACCTAACAGTGTTAGACATACGTGCTAGACTGATATGAATGTACAACATTAATGGGCAAAGTCTGTTATGTCCAGGGTTTTCTCAAGAACATTGTGTGACTGTAGCACAGGGTTAACTCAACGATGAATACAACACCCTAAATCAGATGTAAAGCCTTGGTCAGAAATTAACAGCTTTTATTTACTTTTTCAGGTTGAGAAACTGTGTCGGGCATACATATGGTAACATTCCACTCCAGCTCAATCGTCCTGAGGAATTGCTTTATATCATCAGGCCAAGCTTATAGATGCAGCACCAAGAATAAAGAAAGAAAAGTCTTTCAGGCAATTTCTATATACCCCTTCATAATGGAGTTAAACTTTCTTCAGGGGCAACATATCCTCCTTTGCTTATCAACTTCTGGCATGCTGATGCAACATCCCTTTGCTGTCAGCTAATCAACAGAGCGAATTCCATTTCTGACTTGCTTTCAACTTCTAATAAATTCTTAAGTGTTTCTTTATCAAAAATCATTGCAATATTAGTATTTGAAGTTAGATTGTTTTCTTGTTCATTTCTGATTAAATTAGACTTACATTTGCAAAAGATGTGCAGAAATAAAGTTCTAGTTAATTTATGTTTTCACAGACTTGAAATGGCAAATTTCAGAAGTTAAATTCAGAAATAATTTTATTCATAATTTAAAAATATTCTCTGCAGTGTACTTTAAAGTCTTATAAATAAATTCATTAATAAAAAATGTATTTTCAACAAAATATAATCTTTTCTTATACTTTACTCATAAGATTATTTTACCAGTCAATTTACAACTCTCTGAGGCAAAAAAACAAAAAACTCAGCGAGCACAACTCTGTGAAGTTAAACTCTCAGATTGCTGCTTTCCATCTAAAATCACAGTGCAGTTTCTAAGTGTATGTTGTCAGTCACTTCTTTACTTTTGTTGACATCTTCCATCTTCATATTTGTGAAACTGTGGCATTGTTACATATAAAGTTCTGAGGTATAGGACTGCTTGACCCCCACCTGCACAAAAAATATTTTAAAATGTTTGTGAGGCTGATTTGTTTGCAGGAATGAATTACTGGAAAATATTTATTTAAATGAAAGCAGCATAGAAATATAGCATAACTAGTGTTTTTAGGTTTATAGGTCCATAGGCTAATGACCATTAGGGCCTTTTTTAGTGTAGCCACACATCCCAAATCTCTGACAAGTTCTGTCTAATTAATTTAAAAGAGCTATGGAAACCAGATACTGACTCCTAAGAGAGAGAGAATATATTCAGGTGTTGTACAAGAGCCGGATACTGACTCCTAAGAGAGAGAGAATATATTCAGGTGTTGTACAAGAGCCGGATTACTACTGGTCAAAGGCAGGGACTCAAATGTCTTCAACAAAGGTAGGCTGCCACTTGCCTAGTTCTCAAACTCCAATATAAATTTGGGCAAGTGGCTGCCACAGCTTACCCGAACACTTTATTCAAGTTTGAGCAAGGTAAGTACTGTGGCCATGGAGAAGGAGTGGATGGGGGTTAGAGTGTAGATTATAGCACTGTTCAGAAAGTGGATTTTAGTTTTAGGAAACAGGGGAGGGGGTTAGGTTTTAGGAGCAGGAAGAGCGTTTTATGATTTATGATTAGGGAGCAAGAATGGGATATTAGGTTTATGGTTGCAGGGTAAGGTAACAGGAGGGGGATTTTAGGAATAGGGAGCAAGAAGGATATTTTAGGGTTAAAGTTTCGGTTCTGGTAGGACTGCAGAGTTTTGTAGGATAGGGTGTTGTGAGAGATACATCATTGTGGGAGATCAAGTTAATGGTACATAGAGCACTTGCCTTTTAAAGTAAGTGGCAGTGAGCAAGTGTGTCATGAGCAAGTAGTACAGAAGCATTTGTCATAGACCCCAGTGCATTCAACTATGTTATAGAATCCAATAATTCTTTGTTTACATAGAATTACATCCTACATCATCCCTTAAGATCAAATGACAAACAACGTCTTATCATCCATAAGCTAAAAAATCAGTTGGATACTGTCTGTATTCTAACTCAATAGCAAACACCTGGAACTCACTCCTAATAGAAATCAGGTGAACACCCAATCACCACATTTTCAAGAGTTATTTAAAAACGTTCTTAATTCCATCTTCTAACTACTTTTTTGTTCTCTCCCTCCACTTCTTCCTGCCATCTTTTCCTCTTAGTTTTCCTCCATCTATACTGTATGAACTTTCTTACAGCTGATCCTTGTCTTCTGCCTTAACACTACCTCTTCCACTACTCCAAGTCTCTCACACTTGCTGTATTTGTACTCTCTCTTTTGTTGTTCTGCCACATGTATATATCATACAGACTCAAAAGGCAAATGTAAATATTAATTTTCTCTACTAACTTAAAGAGACACATAATTTATAATTATATAACCCCTTTCTACTTTCATATGTTTTCATTCTTTTCTAACACAATATGCAAATATTGAAATAGATTTTCTCTAATTTTGCCTGTCTATTCATATTTTTCACCTTACTTACATTCCATTCTTTTTCTTGTTACTCCTTAATCCAATAAAATTAAGGTTATTATTCCCTATTGCATGGGGCTTGGTTCTCTGTTTTTGCATTTGTAATAATTTATAAACCCCATCAAATATTCACATTTTCAGATCTGTATTGTACTGTTTGTGTTAATCAAATACTCATTTTTTTTTCTGAACTGTATTATTCTATCTGTATTCAAGTAAAGGGATGAAGCTTTTCTCTTGGGGCCCCACTGAAAATGGGTTATTACTCAGTCAGACTTTCCTTGTAAACAAATGTTAATCAATTAATAAATGATTCATAAAAAATCAATGAATAATAACAAACATGTGTATATATATATATATATATATATATATATATATATACATATATACATACAGAAATAAAAAAGAAATAATAAACTGAGCACGTCTTTTAACCAGATGATGTTTCCTGCCTTCTACTGAAAATGGATCTCATCCCAGCTGGGTAACTGCATTAGCAAAAGAATCAGAAATGCAGCATGAACCAAACACCTGCATGTGATCAACCACATACCTCATCACCACTGATCAGCGTACCATGTATAAACCAGCACAAACTGGACACAGGACAAGACAATAACACATACACACATACACACACAAACACACACACACACACACACACACACACACACACACACACACACACACACACACACACACACACACTGCCCACAGTACACTTGGATAATGCTGAAATAATCAGGCAGTAGAGTTTGCAAAAACCACAATATTTACAACTGCAGTCAGGATTTTTGCATTAATGACTATGCAAAATACATTTTACTCTATTCACCAAACGTTGGCTATATTGTTATTTTCCACAGTGCCAACTTCTACATAATGAACGTATATACAATTTCATTAAAGTCAATCAAGTGTACCAAAAAATGTGGAGTGTGTAGTATGAAGAATTACTGTCTGCTCTCTAGTAAACATTGCATTCATTATAATTTCATATTTAGTAAAGCACCACCATAACACCAAGAGTCGCAAAGTTAAGGAAGTGCAACTTCTTGAGTCCATACCAAATGAGGGACATTATGGTCTTATGTACATTGGATTGGAAAGTTCTCTTTGTTTTGTTGAGAGACAGATAAGTTCTTGCAATCCAGATCTTCACAGGTCAGTGACTAAACAGATTATCCAGGCAGAGTGCATAGTAAGGGACCATATTATTACAGAAATTACAAAGCAAGTAATTCTAGAGACTATATACTGTTTGCCAGTACCCACACTTATGAAATACATCCTGTTTCCTGAAAAGCAAATCTGTTCAATCCAAGACCGAATCTGTGGGTGCACATCCAGTCATCAAGGCTGGTCTTGAAAGATGCAAGAGTGTTAATCTGTTTTATATGTAAAGGCATTTTGTTCCACTGATGGAATAAATGTTGTGTTATACATCTGACACTCCAGAATGTTTTATTAATATCTTGGTACAGATTTAAGCCCTTTGTTAGTGGGGCTGTTTTCTTCTTGTGGAGGTGCAAGATTCATGTAGTGTTGAGTTCTTAAAGGCAAGGAATACTAGACAAAGCTGTCCACAAACAAAACTATAGGAGACAGGGTATAGGGACACAGTATAGGGACACAGTATAGGGACACTGTGGGTCTATATTACATGATCAAAACCTTAGGTTATTGAATACCTAAATGCCGATTACTAAATATCGAACTGTGAAAATCGCGAACAGCTGTTTCCA